>NW_028227262.1:68952500-68962500 GCF_978045245.1 Mus caroli | reverse complement strand
ACTTGAGTGTCCATGTATCTCTGTGGACTCCAGAAATCAATACCCTCTGGAGACTGGGTATCTCCTCTTAGAATATGTCATTGTTTTAGCTCTATTCCAATGTGGTCACCTATGTGCTGTCCATTAGCACAAAGACAACATTCCTCTAGAGCTGTCATCCAACAATGGAAGCAAAATGAGGATTCTTGATACTTCAAAAATCTGTGGTGATGCTGCTGTTCATGACAGAACTTTGAAACTCTACAGAACACAAAGAAGAGCATAATAACCTATTTAATCATTTTTCCTCAGCATATGAAGCTCACACATCATGAGACAACCACTGTCCAAGTTTTCATTTTGTTTTCCTTCCCTCTGCATTTCTGACATGTGTTCAAGACAGTGTATCTTAGTATTGTCTTAAATGGTGACTGCAACACTAATATGTGACATTAAAACTTTTATTTGATCTTAGTCATCCTGACTGCAGTGAGGTGGAATCTTGCGATTATTTTGATTTGCATTTCCCTGATAACTAAGGATGTTCAGCATTTCTTTGGGTGTTTCTCAGCCATTTGATATTCCTCAGTTGAGAATTCTTTGTTTAGCTCTGTGCCCCATTTTAATAGGGTTATTTGGTTCCCTAGAGTCTAACTTCTTGAGTTCTTTGCATATATTGGATATTAGCCCTCTATTGGATGTAGGGTTGGTAAAGATCTTTTCCCAATCTGTTGGTTGCCATTTTGTCCCATTGACAGTGTCCTTTGGCCTTACAGAAGCTTTGTAATTTTATGCGGTCCCATTTGTCAATTCTTGATCTTAGAGTTATTGGTATTCTGTTCAGGAAACTTTTCCCTGTGCCCATGTGCTTAAGGCTTGTCCCCATTTTTTTTTTTTTTATTAGTTTCAGTGTATCTGGTTTTATGTGGAGGTCCTTGATCCACTTGGACTTGAGCTTTGTACATGGATATAAGAATGGATACATTTGAATTCTTCTACATGCTAACTGCCAGTTGAATCAGAACCATTTGTTGAAAATGCTTTTTTCCACTTGGTGGTCCATCCCATATTCAGTCACAAAACCCAGACACTATTGTGGATGTCAACAAGTGCTTGCAGACAGGAGTCTGATATTGCTGTCTCCTGAGAGGCTCTGCCAATGCCTGACATACTGAGATGTGGATGCTCTCAGCCAACCATTGGACTGAGTACCAGGTCACCAATGGAGGAGCTAGAGAAAGGACTGATGTAACTGAAGGAGCTTGTAGTGCCATAGGAGGAAAAACAATATGAACCAACCAAATAACCCCAGATTTCCCAGGGACTAAACCACCAACCAAAGAGTACACATGGAGGGACCCATGATGCCAACTGAAAATTTAGCAGAGGATGGCCTTGTTGGAAATCAATGGGAGGAGAGTCCCTAGATCCTGTGAAGGCACCATACATTCCAAGTCAGGGAAGCAGGAGTGGGTGGGTCAGTGAGCATGGGGTGGGAGGATTGGATGAGTGGTTTTTGGAGGGGAAACCAGGAAAGTGGATAACAATTGAAAATGTAAGTAAAGAAAATATCTAATTAAAAAAAGGGAAAAAAACCTATTTGTCAGATTTGTATGTATGAGCTTTATAAAAATAAGCATAATAATTAACATCAGTTTTGCCATTGATACTAGATGTTGATAAAGAGTTGCATATTTGGCCTTCCCCAAATATAAATGTGTGTTAAATTCATTTGCATTGCTGTCAAAAACAAGGAAAATTACAAATCAGAATTCTGGCTAAAAATCACAAGCCTTCTATTTTCTGTGTGACACTTATTGTTTACAAAATGGCTTCTCTGTTACCAGTTGTATTGCACCTTGCAAATACTGTCTTAATAGATGTAGTACTTTCTAAATTTCCTCAAAGACAAGTGACCTTAGAAGCCCACATTAGAGTTAACCTTGATACCACATGTGACATATCATCAACTAGAATATGCAATTACCTAGACTTTAGAAAACAGATTAATATAGAGAAAAGTGGGATACCATTGATAATAAAAAAAATAGCATCTGTCATGTCCCATTGATTTTTTTTTTTTAGATTTAGTTACATTACTATTGTGTGTGTGTGTGTGTGTGTGTTACTTGCATATATGAATGTGTACAATGAGTATACCTGGTATTCTTGGAGGCCATAAGAGGGTATTAGATTAGAGGGTATAAAGCCTGTGTGAGTCTCCTGTAACAATTCCAAGACAGTGCATAGAACTGAGCCTGAGTCCTCTCAAAGACCACCGAATGCTTTTAACCACTGAGTCATCTCTCAATCCCCTTTCATGGCTATGTTCAGAAATAATTTTTTGTGCAATTTGTTTTCATAGGAGGCATGTATTAATATTTATGAGAAAAAAACATTCTAATGTGAATTACTTAATTTTCTCAAAAAGATTCTAACTTGAAGGATTGCACAAAGAACAGTTTCTTTATACTTTTAAGGTTTAGTTATGGGGCTAAAATGCTACAGAGTGTTTCCTTATTAAGAAATGTAGTTTTTAAAAATATGAATTATAAAGACCTATTTTTAAGAGGTAGTTACTACAGACATATTAGAATGACTAAGATGGGTATGTGCTAAGAAGATGAATGTTAAGGAAAGAGCAAGTAAAAGGAATTTTCTGAAAAGACCCTGGGTGTAGGGAAGATGGAGGATAAGCCATGGAGGAGGACAAGGGGTATATGCTGGTGTAATGAAATATTACATGACGTCACACATTGCTATGAGACAACAACTCTACTACAGTGATCCAGCTAAAATCAACAGGACTAGGCTTAGACATCATTTAATCATTTAGTATAGACAATCCTCCATCAGACTTTTACACTTTGTTGCTCCTGCTGGAGAGAAAGTATAGCTCTGGGCATTTCAGTGGTCAGGAATAAGTATGTGTAAGTGAACTATAGCTTCCACTTTCAATGGGTCATGGAATAACCTTTGTTCTAGAGACTGAGAAAAATTGGGACTGTCTGCTTATTTTTTTCAAGGCAGGAATCTTTCTGTTCCACTTTTGTCATGATGTACTTACTTACTGAATCCACATCTACATGATGGCTCTGAAAGTCATGAGTCATTCTTGAGGTTTGAAAAAGAGCATTAGCAAAAACCAGTACAAAGCTCTACTCAGATTGGACAGTGAATATTGATTGCCCTGTGCACAGATCCCTGTAACAGTTGAAGGACCTCACGATGCTAATGAGCACCATTCGGATGAGAAGTTACTTCATGCCAACTCATGCTCATCCTAGAGAACCTTTCCATTTATAAGTACTATAATGATTTACTTTAATCTAACATTGTCAGTTCTTTCACATTCTAATTATTTCAACATTTTGTGAGACACAGTATCATGTATCATGTGTATATTGGCAGCTTTATTATTTTGTTTCACTTGCCAAAACTTCATTAAGTGCTTATTATGTGTAATATAATGGAAAAATAAAGAAATAAGTCATGACTCCCTCTGCCCTGGAACATAAATCCAAACAAGAAGGTTTAGATATTTTTATTATTCATTGTGATCCAAGGATATCTCACATGAGTGTCATGTGAGAGGTTCTGACTGTACTTGATAACAGCTGATAACAGGATGGAAGAGATTCATGAAACAAGACACATCTCTTAACATTACAAAGTCTATTGGAATACAAAATCGTAATTGCTGAAGGCTGGGAAGGGTGGTTTAGGGAGAAAGCGAGATTTGGATAATGAACAAACACAAAATTATAGACGTTATCCAGTTTGTTTATTGTTTGTTTGCCTATCAACTTAACAAAAGCTAGTGTTATTTGGAAAGAGGACACCTTCTCAAAGAGGAATTGCTGCCATCAGAATGGCCTGAAGACAAGTCTGGGGGTCATTTTCTTGATTAATTATTTTTCCCATTGAATTATTTATTCACTTTACATCCCTATCTCTGCCCACACCAGGTTCCTCCCCTAATACAGTCCTTCTCCCCTGCCCTCTTCCCAACCTCATCTGAGAGGGCAGAGCCCCCTACCCCCAGTATCCTCCAACCCTGCCACATCAAGTCTCTGCAGGGCTAGGTGTATCCTCCCCCATTTAGGCCAGACAAAACTGTGTGGAGCCTCTCAGAGGACAGTTAAGCTAATCTACTGTCTGCATGAATAGCAATATCATTAATGGTATCAGGAATTGATGCTTTCTCTCGGGATGGCTCCCAAGTTGATCAGTTATTGGTTGGCTATTCCCTTAGTCTCTGTTTCATATTTGTTCCTGCATTTCTTGTAGACAAACAAATTTTGGGTTAAAAGTTTTGTGGGTAGGTTGGTGTTCTTATTCCTCCTTTGTGGGTCCTGTCTGGCTATATAGGAGGTGGCCACTTCAGATTCCATACCCCCACTGCTAGGAGTCTCAGCTAAAGTTAACCCCACAGACTCCTGGGAGCCTCTGCCATCCCAGGTCTCTGGCCTACCCAAGAAATTCCTGCAGCCCCTCTCTTCAACCACCTGGAGATTGTTATTGAGTGAGGGCCTAGCCCAGTTTAGGTGGTGCTATCCCTTGGAGTGTAGTTCTCGGTTCTTAAGTAGCTTTCCTCCTTGGCCTCTGTTTCAGTTTCTCCAGGTTCTGACCTTGAATTTCTGCTGTGATTTTGCTGTCAGTAATGAACTGTAAGATGCTGTTGTTTATGGTGCTTTTTCATAGCAATTAGAAACCTGACTGGGGCAGAAAGAAAATAAGTATATTGTTGCATGACACAGAGATAGGTACTATATTTCATCTCAGTCAATTATATATTTTATGAATAAAATCTAAGGTCTGAAATTGTAAAATAATGATAGAGATGTTGATGTTAATTCTCTTTGATCATTACACAGGATCAAACGTAAGTGTATTATTGCGCAACACAGTGATAGGTACTATATTTCAACTCAGCTGATTATATATTTTATGATAACATAAGATTTTTAAAGATTAACTTGTGTGTGTGTGTGTGTGTGTGTGTAAGTCAGAAGCTTGAGGTATAAGATTTCTTGGAGATGGAATTATTGGTGCTTTTGAGTAGGCTATTGTAGGTCCTGGAAAACAAATCTCTCTTAGCTGCAAAATGATCTCTCCAGCCCCATAGGCTAGATTGAAAGAATGTATAAAGATCATGGACAGCTCTGTAACCTTTAATGAGAAACGTGTCATGAGTAATTTGAAGCTTCTTTCTTCCTCTTTTCTAGTTTGTCTTTTTCATCTCTGTCAGATGATATCCATAATTCCACCATACAGTGTGCCTTCTGTATGACTTTAACGCACTTTCTTTCTTAATCATTATTACAGATAAAGACAATTGTAAACCATACACTTAGAGTAGTGTGAGATGGAGTGATGTATCAGCCCATGTAGTCACTGACATCCAGAGAGGCTAGACTGATGGATGCATGGATTCCATCACTCATGTCTGAGATCCAGTAGGTTACCTTTTGTTTTATAACATGATGTATTTTTATCCTGTCTCTGTAGCAGTAGCAGTAGAGCATGCCATGGAGAGCAGAGGACAGGGTGACTATCAGTTGCACAGCTATTTAAACGTGCTGCATCCTTCTCTCAAGAGTAGCACATTCATCCAAGGGAGTGAGTGATGGGAAGAGTGGGCTGGGTCCATCTTCTCATCCCTACATATACCAGACCATATGTAAAACTCCAAGCAAACAGTAGCTTTACTATATGTTTGTGGCTCAGACATCAGTAATTCATCCAAATGAAAAAAACTGAGGAATGTGGGGAATAAATGTTGCCCTAAATCAATATACTTGGTTTAGTAAGCACATTAACCTGTAAGATGTAGCGGCATATGATTTCTTCCTAGTTCTCAGTTTTATTGGCTTGGAAGATAATATTAGAACACTTCTTTATTAGAAAATAAAATTTGTCAGTTTTTAACTAAAGAGCTATAGATTTAGTTCCTGTGTTTAAATCAGTATCTCTGAATTGTGCTTGTCCTAATTGTGGCTGAATTGGAGAAAAATAAATTGATATGGAATGTTGACCTGGGCAGTTGCGGGGACAATTTTGAATGACACTATCCTGGAAAGGGGTTCTATATCATTGTAGTAATGTAAATATTATTTTTAACATTACATAATAGTCAGTAATGTGATGCTAGAAACGACTCTAAAGAAGAGTAGGAAAATGAGCTTACACCCTTTACAGTTTAAAATTTTCAAATTCAGTTCATTAAACCCTACCAGAATAGAATATTTTTCCTATGGCCTGAAGTTTTAGGGCACTGGCAGAGTTCTTACCTGCTATGTACAGGCCCTGAGTTCAATGACAACTACTACAAAAATAAGTAATTTTTAAAATGAATAAAACTCTCATTTGTAATTCATTCTGCACTCAATGAGAGGTCTGAGATATGCACAGATATCAGCGTTGCTGATTTAGTCCAGACAGGATGCAGGATAAGTCACAGTCATCTTCTCACTGGTCACAGTTTTTACCGTCAAAAACGATGATAATATTTTGGAAAGACATTGCTAACATTGACTAAACTCATTACTACAAAGCTCTTTAAGGAGGGAGATGTGCTCACACGTGTGAGTTTGTGATAGAAACAAAGACAGAGAGAAAGAACATTAATAAAATTAATTCAAATTATGGAAAAGGGTCCTGACTTTCCAATTTTAAGGAAAACTAGAGGGTTCTTTTCTTCAAAGTTAAACAGAAAAGGGTACAAGATATTAATAATACTTGAAAAACTTCACAAAAATATTAAAACCTTTGGGCATTAATATAATTTTTAAAAACTATAGTATAGAAGTGACTTTAATTTTCATCACAAGTCATAACTTATTTTTAATATATTTTCCAAATAACATTCATTAATTTTTAGATTAAATACCTTGAGAGAGAAGAAACATTAAATGGTGATAACTAAAGCACACAGAAAGGCAACAGCACTCAAGTCTGTAGCTATTTCTGCCCACAGAGCAGGCTGGCCATCAGTGCTACACTTCACGTGAAGAAAACACTTTCTACTTGTTTCCTTTCAGATATCAAGGTCTCAGGCTTAGCTTTCTATTGCAGCTTCTTTTACTCTTTGAAAACAACGTTATTGTTTATTACTTTGTTCATCCCCAAGTGAAGCCCAGTGTCTTTAAATTGTCTTGCTTTTCATGACATAATCATGGTTAGATAGGATTTTTAATGTTCTTTGTGAAAATGGGTCTTTATTGCTATTACTTTATCAATTATTTTTCTGTTTAGTAACAGTACAAAATGTACTGAATGCATACAATGCTCTGAGAACATGATTCCAGATTGCATTCTCTTTTACATTAATCCCGTACATGATGAATTTGTTTTCTATGCTTCATAATGTTGGAGCATGTTAACCCTTTACAGTCAGGTGGGTTTTCAATGCTCAACTTGATGTTTCCTTAGCTATTAGGATTCTATGCAAGATCCTTCCAGAACTTGTCATATTGAAAAATAAAGACAACAGGAAATGTAATTACTTCTTCAATCAAAATAGATATCATAACACTGGCTTTTTCCATGTACACAGAAAGCACATTACATCCATTTTCTTTCTTTCTTTCTTTCTTTCTTTCTTTCTTCCTTTCTTTTATTTATTTATTTATTTATTTATTTATTTATTTATTTTTGTTTTTTTGAGACAGGGTTTCTCTGTATAGCCCTAGCTGTCTTGGAACTCACTTTGTAGACCAGGCTGGCCTCGAACTCAGAAATCCACCTGCCTCTGCCTCCTGAGTGCTGGGATTAAAGGCATGCGCCACAAGCCCAGCTACATCCATTTTCTTATTTGTTATCCATTGTGCTTCCTGCCTCATTCAAATATGATACAGTTACAATGGTGAGAAATGTTGGTGTTTAGCTGTAGATAATAACAATGTATAAACAGGTGTGTCTTTTACTCAATGGGTTCCAATGCAAGCTAATCACTAGTAACTGTTTAAACATTAAATATCCTTACAGCTTGCTTTACCATTTAGAGACTGTTCTTATATACTCTATGTATAAAGTCTAACTTGATAGCAGACTACTAAGAAATTCTTTACTTCTGCACATCTGTAGCAGCCACTCACATACACACAGTGCTGGTTTCTCTTACATGATGTATATATGTGTTTTAACGTGATAGCAGAGTATTATGAATCCCATTATACAAACATGTAACAGCTGGCCACTTACATAGTGTTTTCTTTTTTTCTTTCATTTGTTTTTCTTTCCTTCAGAACTATTTATTTTTGTCATTTTTTTCCTGTAAATTTTGTTCATGAGTACACTGTACTTATATCAATTTTGACCCCTGCCTTTTTCCCTCCAGTTCCATCCATGACTTTCACCACCACAAATTCTCAGTCATGATTTCTAACTTTATAATTTCATTGTTACATACATAACCTTTTGGGTCCAGTCATTGTTCCCTGCAATACACGGGTTCTTGGTACTTAGCATTTAGAGTTGCAAAGACTACCAAGGAGCTGGTCCACAAAGAAAATTGATTGTCCCTCCCCCAGAAGCCACTGACTGTGTGAATCTATAGGTGGATTCTTGTGATTTCCCCATCGAAGTTAACACAATGACTTGTATGGCCTTGTGCAGACAACCACATCATTGAGAGTTAATGAATTCAGCTCTTCTCTCCTGCCTAGAAGGCATGCCTTCACCACAAATATCTAGTCCCCTGGTTCTTAGAAGCTCTAGCCCACTACACATGATAGTTCCTGAGCCTTAGCCCGAGGTTGTGTTATAGATGTTCCATTTGGAATTGGGTACTCCAAGGCCACTTATTCACTGATTTTTTGATCACTTGTAGATTTTTATGGTAGTCTCTATTTGCTGCTAAAAGAATAGTTTTGGCAAAATGAGTGGCAAGGGTAATCTTTATCTATAGGTATAAGGATATGTATTCAGAAGCAGTTGGATGCTCTCCTATATAGTCTCTGATCTCCCCAGTGAGAGGTGTTTGTTTGGGTTTATACTATCAAGCATGGGTTTGCTTCTACTACATGGGCATTATGTCCAGGCAGAGGTCTGTTTATTACCCCAATGCATAAGTGACACTGTTTTATTTCTGAGATTCGGCATCATGTAATAATAATATGGTTATTCTTCTGACCTCTACCAGGTATCTTTTGAAGATTTTTCTGTGTTCACTTGTCTGACTTTATTAATAGTGTTTTCCTTATTGAATCACATTCCATCTACTAGTGAGAGTTAGCTTCTCCCTATTTAATTGTGTTTGAATTAGAATATTCTTTTTTTTCTGAAGTGCATGACTGAGTAATTTTATCCTTTGTCTTTACAGTAGGTGTTACCCTT
Organism: Mus caroli; assembly: GCF_978045245.1. NCBI lineage: Eukaryota > Metazoa > Chordata > Mammalia > Rodentia > Muridae > Mus > Mus caroli. The sequence continues at coordinate 68,953,182 of NW_028227262.1, read as the reverse complement.
TGTTACTAGTACAACAGATATTAATTTGGCTTCTAAAAACTTATAGTCCTTTTTACTTTTACTGGTTTACTGTGTTGGAACAATCATAGTTACATAGCTCCTGAAGGGCATTGTTATCTTCCCCTGAATTAATTTTCAGACAGTGCTACCTACTCCTTGTTCCCCAAACCAGTCAGTCAAATTGAAATCTTGGAACTGGAAGAAAAACACTCTGCCCTGTGTCCAATACGTGTAACACTTCTCTAAGTCTTCACAGTGTAGAGCCTATACCAGCTTTCTTTCATTCCTTTTTCTTTCTATGTGTTAGGAAAAAAAACATGATAAAGTAGTATTCAATGGCAGGATTGACTATGTATCTTTTGGGTATCCTTCCACTTATGTACCTTTGGTATTTTGCTCTCAAGCCAGCCTCACTATCAGTGTAAATCAAGACACTACATATCTGTAGGTGTGTGCACACACACATGCATCCACACACTCACTCTTACCTCAGAGAAAATAAGAGATAGTTTATTGTTGGGTCAAATAAAGCCCAGGTATACACATTTAAGTTCCCCCAGCTTAACAGCTTAATGAAATTTGTGTAATCATGGAACAAAGGCAGTTACAAATCCAGAACATTTATCAGAATATTAGGTATACATACTATAGCAAAGCATGAAAGTCTCCATTGTAGGCCTGA
>NW_028227262.1:68545000-68947500 GCF_978045245.1 Mus caroli | reverse complement strand
AATGCAAATGCAATAAGGAATAACATAGCAGTGGATAAATGTCAAGTTTTGTTGAACCTGTACTATGATGCAGACACTGGTTCTTACTAATTGCTTTAGCATGAAAGAAGCTTGTTGCCACAAGAGTACAGAAAAGTATAGAAACATGAGAACATCTGAGGCTTATTTTGACCTCTCATGGTTGTGACCCTCCCCATAGGCAAACCTGTTCTAAGCAATTAACTGTGCATCTTAAAGAATTCTAATTGAAAGAGGACAAGAAAAGAAGCTTCTGGGTCAAGGAATAAAAGCCTAGGTGCATACAACTTTTATCAAATGTAGAGACGTGCCATATCCTTACAAAGTCACTGAAGGCTTGGGGGAGTGGAATACTAGAATGCCAAGAAGACCACTGGTTAATAGAGTGAAATAGATTCCTAATTCCTTCCACTTACAGCATAGACAAAGCTCATCGCATCATCAAAACATCATGATGTTGTGTCACCCATGTCCTGATAACCAAACTACAAGTGGCCTACATTTTTTTGTTTATGATATCTTCATCTTTTATCGCCTATTGATTAGCACCTGTTTAAAAAAAATCTTCAGGAAACAATCTGTGTCTGGGGGCTGGATTGGTAGGTAAAGTACAAGGTTTACTGTGAGGACACAAACTTAGGACCTTAGGAAACAAAAAATCAATAGTATGTGTGTATAATCCTAGCTTGTTATCCGAGATGGGAGCTGGAAACAGAATACCCAAAAGCTCACAAGCCAACAAGTCCACTTTTCACAGTAACATGCAACAGATAACCCTATCTTGAACAATGTAGAAGGCAAGAGTAAAAATTCTAAGGTTGACCTTTGATTTCTACACATATGCCAGTGTCCATGGTGCTTGTACACACACACACACACACACATACACACACACACACACACACACACACACACACAGGGCTCTTAAAATAGAAATAAGTAATTTGTTTTCCACTTTTATGTTGGTGGTTGGGAGCCATCAATAAGTGTGTACTAGAGATGCTAATTTGCTGCTTTTAAAAACCTAAAAGTTCACATGGAAGAGAAAGAAAACAATGCATCATACTACACAAAGTCGTCTCTCAGGAGCTCTGAACTTCATGTTGATTAATGTAATAAACAGTACTTGAGTCAACCCATCTGCCAGTCATGGTTACTCTCAGACTTCAAAGCTTAGTCAGAAAGCTCCCTAGGATAAAAGTGAGGCTTCCGAGCAGAGACCAAATGCATGGCTAGGAAATGATAGGGGATACTAGAATGTAGAGGCGTAGTCCCAGTTCCTGTCTAATTTTGACATTCCATCATTCTAAAGGGAGATGGGCAACAGGAATGGCAGACAGCTGCCTGCCTTCTTATTCTTTGACTGAGTGCTTTCAATTCATTTCTCACTCATTCCACAATATCAGTTTGAAAACGTGACCACTTAACACAAAGATGTGAAGTCATCTCTGAACTTTGCTGCAGAGCTCCTATATTTCATGAGGCCTCCATCCATCTTTGAGTTTGTCTTTATGTCAAGGCAAACACTTCACTGCCGTGAAGGTAGGTTCATTTCTCCTTTTGTAAGACTTGCACATTGAACATTCATTAGCAGCAGATTGTATCATGTCTAACTGCATAGGAAACACTGCCTGTGTTCTCTTTCTCAGATCTCTCCTGACTACTTTGTGATTTCTCCTGATTTTAGAGAGCACAACACTGCTATTTTGAGTGGTATTTCTACCTACCAATACCCATACTTGAGAAACCCTAGCAAAACTTATACTTGCTAAACTTGTTAGATGCCTAGAATACAATGCATCTCTCCTTCTTAAATATATCTACCTCTTCTTACAGAGTCCCCAGAACTTAAAAGTTGGTTTAATATCTATCTCTCTGTCTCTCTGTCTCTCTGTCTCTCTGTCTCTCTGTCTCTGTCTCTCTCTCTGTCTCTCTCTTTCTCTCTGTATGTGTGTGTGTGTCTCCCCCCCATTCAATCTTACAAAGACACAACGCACACGTGCACACACAAACATAGGTTTTCATACACATCCAAAACAGGTTCTGTCCCAATCCCAGTGGAAAATAAATATTTTTAAAAATGAAAATGTTCCAAATAAGCAGCCCGCACTTTAAGGAATGCAATGTCAGAAAAGAATCGTTCATTGAAAATCTTGACCTTGAGAGAAAGAAGAGTTTTAGCATGAAAGTGAAGGTTTCCTCCTAAGACGCCCTAATTTCTATCTTCTAGTTCTAAACTAAATTTCTGATTTAATTATTTTATGCATTTAGTTTGTGTTTATGTGCATGAGTATTTGTTTATGTGTCCATAGATATCATAGCACATATGTGGAGGCAAGAAGATAACCTCTATTAGTCACTTCTCTCCATCCACCCGGTGGGTTGTGAGCATTTGAACTCAGATATTTAGGCTTGGTAGCAGACACCTTGAACCACTGAGCCATCTTGCCAGCTACATTTTGCATTTAAATGCCTTCATGAAATTGATACTGGACTTTGGTTTCTAGGTTAAGTGACAGTGTTTGCCAGATCTTAATCATAACTTTGGTGTGACTCTGTATGTCCTTCTTTATACACTAATGTCCCATTTAAAGTGTAAATTCTTGTTGACTCATTTTCACTTATATTATCATTTTTATGCTTGAATATGTTACAAGGTATCAACTCATCCTACATCAAACACTTCTTAATTATAACATAGTAGCTTTGTTATTTCTTCCCAGAAGTGATCTTTATTCCTGTATGCCTACTTCATTTGGCTGCTTCACACAGGGCCTCTCCCTTTGCTTTTACCAACAGTATTTCTTTAACTCCTTTGTTAATAAGTTTTTAGAATGACTGTTCTAATATTTTCTGACTGGTTTCCTTTTTGCTAATACTGTTTTCTTATGGCACTTCAGAACCTTTCATGGTGTTTATAAACACAATCATTTATAAGTGCGTGCTCATATTCAAAGTGACTTTCCATTTTTCCACATAAAATACCCTTGGGAGTCCTTTAAGTACTAAGGAGGGAGGCCAGGGTTCCATTTCTTTAGAAGTTAAGCTTCCTGCTGCTAATGGGAACTTGTCCTTTCTCCAGAGATGGATCAGCTCTTCAAAATATTCTGTTTTACATAAGGGCTAAATTTCAGCTTTGCCAAATATAGGAACACCTTCCACCACGTGCATCTCCACTCTCAGCACACAGAGCCTGGGGCACAGATGACAGACTTAGGCTGACAGTTCCATGTGAGAAAGCCTTCCTTTGATTCAGATCATATATACATATACACGTGTAACTAAACCCAGTTCTCTTATTATTTGGAGCCAAATGTGGAATCACTTTGTAACAATCTTGTGTTGTTCAAAGCATTTCCAAGTATTTTCTCATTTTTCAGTCTGGCCCTGGTCCTGTCTCACATTATATGCAACCAGATTTTAAATCATAAATTGTACTTTTTAAACAATTTCAGTGTTATTTGATGCAGTTAAAAAGTCAGCTAAATATTCCATAAAAATCCAAGGAAAACCATTATACGCAGCTTAGCAAAGACTAAAGAGACTCAAATTGTTTTTTTTATTATAAAATTGTACAATTATGTGTGTTGATTATAGAAAAAACTATAAAATAAAACCGTTCATGTTTTTATTGTACTTTGCTATGTTTAATATAGGATTGTACTTTACATAGGATTCTGTAAATATTTTTAAAATATTTTTATTGGGTATTTTCTTTATTTGCATTTCAAATATCCCCTTTCCTAGATTCCCTTCCCCTCTGGGGAGATCCCTATCCCATCCTCCCTCCCACTGATTCGATGAGGGTGCTCCTCCACTCACCCACCTATTTCCTCATCCCTGTCCTGGATTCCCCTACACAGGGGCATCTATGGAGCCATCATAGGACAAAGGACCTCTCCTCCCATTGATGCCTGACAAGACCATCATCTGCTATATATGCAGCTGGAGCCATGTGTACTCCTTGCTTGATGACTTAGTCCCTGGAAGCTCTGGGGTGTCTAGTTGGCTGATATTGTTCTTCCTATGGGGTTGCAAGCCCCTTCAACTCCTTCAGTCCTTTCTCTAACTCCTCTATTGGGAACCCCCATGCTCTGTCCAAAGGTTGGCTGTGAGCATCTGCCTCTGTATTTGCGAGGCTCTGTCAGGGCATCTCAGGAGACAGCTATATCAGGCTCTTGTCAGCATGCACTTCTTGGCATCCACCATAGTGTCTGGGTTTGGTGACTGTATATGGGATGGATCCCCAAGTGGGACAGTCTCTGGATGGTCTTACTTCAGTCTCTGCTATACACCGTAGTTTATTTCTTAACTGAGGCTATTAGGACTCACCTACCCTATGTTTTCATTGATGTAGTATTCTAAGCTCATTGCTCTTGAGTGTTTATCAGAGGCTGTTAGGTGTTAATATAACAAAATCACAAGTTAATAGCTTATGCCAGGTGTAAATAATATATCCTTCAATTTTCAGAATAACTTCTTGACAAAAAAAAGAAAACAAAAACAAAACAAAACAACAACAAAAAAACCCACTTTATTATTCACACTTTTAAGAACCAGAAAGAATTACAGTATGATTTAGGGTTTTCAACAAAAGAATGGTGTAAGAATATATTCAAGTAAGGAAAAGAAACAATCTTCCTAATTCCAAAATTCATGTATGCTCTTTTATGGCATTACAGGTAGTCTAATCTACATCTGTGACTCTGATATTCTGTCCCTTTGTATGTAGGATTTTCTGTTTCCTTTTTTCCATGATATATGTCTATGCTAAATATAAGTACAAACGAGATCTTTGTGCATGTGTCCTGTCATTTCAGTATAAATAATTGAAGTACAAAATGTTGCATTAATTGTCTATTTTTCTTGATCACATTTGTCTTGGAGAAGCTAGCACCCATAAAATTTAGCATATTTTTTGTTGTCAGTTGCATTCTCAAATCATACTATTTAGTTTAAATTATTTGATTTGGGGAGGTTGATCCAGTCTTAGTTCAATTAAATTATATTTTGGTTTTATGTGAGGGTAGTTATGTACAAAAAAAAAATGGTAGTGAAATGAAGAAAATCCATTAGTTTGTTTATAAACAGATATAATAAAAGTGTAAGGATTTTAGACAGGGCTGGATTTAGTAGCTCAAGACTGTTGTCCTAACACTTGGAAACGAAGGAAATAGGAAGGAGCAGGAGTTCAAGGGCAGCCTCAACTACATAGCAAGTCTGAAACAGTCTAGCACTATGAAAATTTTTCAAACCGTAAAAAAACAAACAGGTAACAATGCCAGTGTAAGTAAAACTGTTTGAAATGGGCTCTAATATGAGCAATTGGTTTCTTTTCTCATTGCTGTGACAAAAATACCTGACCTAAAGGAAGAGGAGTTTATTTTGGCTCACAGTCTGGGTGGTACAGATCATGGATTCACAGAAGGCTTCCTGCAGGAGTAGGAGATGGACTTATCTCATGGGCTCCAGTAAAGAAGCAAAGAGAGAAAGAAAGAATGAAATGGAGTCTGGCTATAGGACTACATGCCTGTCTTCAGCCTCCCTTCCTCTAACAAGACTCCTTCTACTGGAAATTAGAAAACTTTTCAAGATAGCATCATTTTCTGGGGATTAGGTGCTCCAAAATTGAGCCTTTGGGGAACATTTCACATTTAAACCAAAAACACCAATGTCACAACATTTATAAAATTGTCAGGTGTGCTCCATGGACGTGCACAAAGCCCCAGAAGGATTTTCTGTCCAGCCCCAATACTTCCCTAGTGTTGATTGGCATCAGTTAGATTTTTAGTAATTCCCAAAAGTATTTAGAATAGTAACTTTACCTCATTGGCCATGGGTCAATACTGAAAGTTCTAAGCTATCTGAAATAAAATGTCTTACAGCATTTTTTGTGTAATTAAATAAATTATATGTCAACTGTAGACCACTACAAGCTTTTGATAATTAAATGCTTCCTTTGTCACTAGGGACAAAAAAATGCACACTTTAAGTCAAGAGTGTAATTATTTTTCCTGACAAGATTTCACAAAGCTTGATTGAGTTTTCTGTCTGCATACATGTAGGTTGACAGTTTTTTTCTGAACTGCCTGTTCCCCTAGGCAAATATCTAAAAGTGTTCATAAGGTTTTGCCTTAATGAGAACAAGTACTGTTAACCCTAAAAATGCTTCTTTTGCTCCAAGGAATACCAATCTGGTATGTTTTAGAATGATATTTCTAATCCTGAAAGAAAACCAATATTTTAAAAATGAGGCATAATGCTCTTTAAATTAGATATCATATGAGAATGGAATTCTTCATCCATTTCCATGATTCTAACTGCATCTGTCTTCATATTTATACAAAAGAAAAAACTCATAGCATATTTTTACATGAAATTAGCATTGGTTAGTATTTCTTTTTGAAATGTGCAAAGGATTAGAGGGTCAAGAATCTTGCCACTAAACTTCCAATCGTAATTTGCTCCTAGGAACTCATAAGTTGGAAGAAAACCCACTCCCACAAATTATTCTCAAATCTCCACATATATTCCCTACTCTGTGGAACCCACACAAAACCACGCATGCACACAAAGATAAGTCAATCACGCATTGTAATTGTGGAAGCAGAGGGAAATAGTCATATCAAGGCATCCTTTCCACCCAAGAAGGTGGGCAGCATAGACTCTAACTCTGTGACCAATTGTTCCATAGCAGGTGTTAAAAGGTACTGTCCTGTATCCTCAGTCAACACAGGTGCAGCACATCAATGCTCAGGAAGAACACGGCACTCACTAAATCATCCCCCCCCCCCCCCACTTCTTGGAAGTCACCTGTGAGCACTGAATATATTAATGAGCTGGTATGAACTGCAAGACAGAGGAAATCTTACAGGGAGTCAATAAAGATGGAAAGAGAATGAATAGAACAAAAATAACTACAGAGCAGTTTTTCACATGTCCTTGTCTTCAGAAAACACTAAAGATATGAATCCTCTTTATTTAACAATGAATAAGCCAGGACACAGGAAGTGAAATGTTTCCAATGTAGTTCCTGGGTGAATGGTACACCTGCATGAGAGTGCTGAATAAGAAGAACTCTGTGGGCAGGTTTCCTGTCTCTTATGGGGGGCATTGAAATGCCTCACATAATGCTCATAAAGATACCTGTTCAGATCTGTTGTGGGTCAAATCAGAAACCTTTTGTGTGTTCCTTTGAAAATTGTTGGAAAAAAATACATGAAACTGAAAGACTTCGATTAATTAAGAAGTGTAAGCAGAGAAACCTAGTGAACATATGATTTCTAATTTTTTTTGGGGGGAGCTCTTTCCAAATAGTGGCTAAACTATCATCTTGCTTTGGTGCATGGTTAATGAATTCAATCACACAATTTGCCAATAGCCTAATAAGAGAAATTTTATTATTGACATAATTTTTTTACAATGAAGAATTTAAGGCATATATGAGTGTGTATGAAAAAGTAATAAGTGGAACAAAAAAATTCAGATTATATTTGCTATGAGAAACCATCTTCTATATATGATAGGAAGTTGTGCCTATAAAAATCTTAACAACAACATCCCTTAAACACCATCACAAGGGCAACAAGGCTAAAATGTCATCAAGGATAGGGGATTTTCAAGCCTCTCACAAGGCTCTAGAGCTAGATTAAGAGCTGCGAGAAATAATGGCTGCTAAAGAGAAGAGGAAACTTTCCTCTCCAGAAATTAGCCTGAGAACAGATTACCCAACCCCATGTCTTGACCTTGAATACATAACTCATACCAGCAATACTAAATAGATTCAACTGTGTTTGTGTGTGTGTGTGTGTGTAAAACAACAAAGATGTTTAGATGTTGCTAAAGATGGGGTTATGAATGGGGGTGTACATGCATAGAAGGAGTTAGAGGAAACAGATAGTGGAAAATGTTGGAAATACAGTAGTGATGTGTGAAATTCTAAAATGTGTGCAGTATTTTAAAAAAGATTTAATTTTTTTCAACTGTATCACAATGAATAATAAAAAGAAGATATTCTATTCCTTAACTTACTCCTAGTCTCTTGAGCTCTTATTGGAAAAAAAAATCCCCCAAGTTTGCCCAGGCTTACTTAGTAACTAACCTCTACCCTGTTGTGGAAGCTGCGACTGTGTTAAAACACAATTTTATTCTCTGCTAAACAGATGACATCCAAATGGCAGCTAGCAAAAGGATTAAAGTTAAAATTAATGGGAAATGAATACAAATATTCAGCCATGCTTGGAGAAAAACAATATCCCCAGAGTGCTCTATTGATTATTTCCATCAAGTCGATGATATGTGTTCTTGAAGGCTCTATATAGTCAGCAGGGACAGCACTCTCCAAGCAAAACTCAACACAAGGATGAAGCCAGAAAGTGATTGGGGTGGCCTCTCGGGAGCCCAAATTCAGTAATCTTTGAGATTCTGGGAGATCTGCACTTGATGCTCAGCAATGAAGCATGCAAACCTGACGAGTGGATGTCCCAACATGCCACAGGCAGGAGTTCCAATGTTTATCTTACACCTCAGATTTTCCCCTACTTGGATGCATTCTCCCCCAAAAACAGACAGTACTGTATATCATCTCCATTTTGGAAATTTCCACTGGTTTTTAAGCCCTCTGTCAAGAGTTCTCATGGTCTTCACATTTGAGATATGTTTAGCAAGCACTAGTTCAGCATCCACAATAAAATGCACACGTGGAAGTGCTTTCTGGACAGAAAGAAATCTGGTGAGAGGTCTGTTCTTCATTTCTAAGACTTTCTCTGTCTTGGTCTCTCTCTGCCTCTGTCTCTCTCTCTGTGTATGTGTGTGTTTGTGAGTATAAAGGTAAATGTGTACACATAAATATATTTGGATTATGACTGTGACCTTATGCATGGGCAGAAGCAAAGAAGCAGAGAGGACAGGGTGTCCTATCCCATCAGTTTTCTACTCATTCCTTTGAGCCAGAGTCTCTCAGTGAATCTGGAGGCAACCCGCTACATTCCATCTCTGACCTAGTGGTTGTGCTGGGGCTATTATTGCACAGGATACTACAATCTAGTTTTTACATGGGTGTAGGGAATTTGAACTCAGATCCTTATACAACAAGCACTTTTACCAGAAGAGATATTCCAAGACTAACTTGGTTGTTTTTAAGTGGTTCAAGAAATATGATCACTTCAGGTTCTCTCAACCTTCCTAATGCTGCAACCCTTTAATACAATTCCTCATGTTGTGGTGACCATCAGCCATTAAATTATTTATTCTTACATAATAACTCTAAATTTCTACTGTTATGAATTCTAATATAAATACCTGATTGGCAAGATATCCCCACAAAGGATCTCCAACCTACAGATTGTAAACCACTGCTCTAAATGAATCCTGTCTCCTTGAATGTTAATGATAACATGGATACGGGACAAATGTCGAACTTTACTGACATGTTCTAGAGGGCCAAATGAAGGAATGAAACAATAGAGAAGATACAGTGAAATGGAATATTTGACTTATTCTAATATACCTGAAGTATGTATTTCAGCATGCAGTCATGGAGATCCCTATGTAAGTTTCCAAAGCCCACTATGTACTTGTTCATCTCCAGAACATCACAACCCCAAGTCAAACTCATCTTGTTCACCTGTAATCCACAGTTTTTGCCTAATAAGACTCTTGATCACTGACTCAGATAAATTGTGGCATAAATCAAAACAAACACAATTTTGAAAAGTATCAGTTGGCTCTTATACTCCTTCTATCCAATTAAGATTTTCTACCCAGGTATAGCTGTCTCTTGTGAGGCTATTCTTGGGCCTAGCAAACACAGAAGTGGAAGCTCACAGTCATGTATTGGATGGATCACAGGGCCCCCAATGGAGGAGCTAGAAAAAGTACCCAAGGAGCTAAAGGGATCTGCAACACTATAGGTGGAACAACAATATGAACTAACCAGTACCCCCCAGAGCTTCTGACTCTAGCTGCATATGTAGCAGAAGATGGCCTAGTCGGCCATCAGTGGAAAGAGAGGCCCATTAGTCTTGCAAACTTTATATGCCTCAGTAAATGGGAACGACAGGGCCAAGAAGTGGGAGTGGGGGATAAAGTTGTAGGGGAGGGTATGGGAGGACTTTTGGGATAGCATTGGAAATGTAAATGAAGAAAGTACCTAATTAAAAAAAATAAATGAGTAAATAGCCACTGGGGGAAATAAAAGAAAATACAAAGAGAATTCATCATGACTTTTGTGTATAATATTCTAATTAAAAAACTTTTTGAAATAAAACAGAATCTTTATGTCCTTCAAAAGATTTTCTACTGACATAATTATCTATTTAGAAAACAAACAAACAAGCAAAAATCAAGAAAACAAAAACATCAAAAATCAAAATGTCTTTGAATATTTCCCACATGCAGACAATATACAAGCCTGAAGGAACTAAAGGTAGGTAATACAGGAAGTCCTTATAGAAGCTTGCTTTATTTTGCCTTCCTCTCTGTGTCATAAATACTCACAATACCACATAGAATTTTGGAAAAGGCACATGATTTCCCTATCCTGAGTCATCAGTTACAAATATTTCTGAGACACTTCCTTCTTATTCTTGCCTGTCCTTCCCTCCTGCTGTGCTTTAAATATGAAATTTTGCCTCACAGAATCGTGTTCTGATCCAACAGTTCTCAACAAGTGGTGTGTCTGAGGAGCTTTGAAATTTTTAGTAGGTAAAGCTTAGCTAGAGAAGGTAGGTTTGAGGCACAGGCATCCCTTATGGGGTATGTCTTGGCACCACTTCCCATTCGATTTTTCACTGTTTATTGATGTAAGCAGGTGTTGACATTTGTAGCCCATGGTCTTGAGTTTCTGGTCATAATAGACTTTAGCTCTAAATTTCTGAGTCAAATTAATTCATCTTCAAGCTAGTGCTAGTGCACACCACTCTTGTTAAACATAGTGGATTGCATACAGCAAGGTGACAAAAAAGTAGGAGGGGGGACTTGGGAATAATAGTTTCAATTGAAGTGGCCAGTTGATAAGTCATGGGTATTGGAAAGGCAAAGATGACTTAAATTCATTATGAACACATACAGAATTTTCATAAAGTTAAATAGTGGTTACAAAATTCTTTTTCCTTTAGTTTCTTCTTTTCAGTTATTTAGTCCCAAAAATTGGAAGGTGCCATCAGTAAAAAAAAAAAAAAAAAATCCCCACACTCGTAGCAAGCTCACAGCAAACTTGGGAAGCAACGTTCTCCAATGTTTTTTTTTTTTAATCAGGTATTTTCTTCATTTACATTTCCAATGCTATCCCAAAATCCCCCCATGCCCTCCTCCCACTACTCCCCTACACACCCACTCCCACTTCTTGGCCCTGTCGTTCCCCTGTACTGGGGCATATAAAGTTTGCAAGACCAATGGGCCTCTCTTTCCACTGATGGCCAACTAGGCCATGTTCTGACAGGATATTTGACCATACTCTGAGTCTCAATATTCTGTTGTTTAATGGGAAAACCTGTTTCTAATTGTTGTATGCCTCAGCCCTAGCACACACCTTTAATCCAAGAATTTTCTGCTTATTGTCAACAGGATTAAGTAAATTTAACCATAGGTCATGAAGGGGAGCAGAAAACCAGTTGACATGGAGTAAACATAAGAAAAAATTCTAGAGAGTAAAATGAAGTCAAGAGGATGGATAGAGAGACACATAGGAAGTAGAGGGGAGAGAAATTTTGTTTGAGAGGGTTTTGAGATGGCATGCAGAATGAGTTTCCTTTTGGGATGTCAGCTGAGGAGAAAGGTCAGCTGGTTGTCTTCTCTGTCTCTCTGAGCTAGCAGGCTTTCACTACAGTATCTGACTCCCGAATCTTCACTGGTAAAATTGAACAATTGAGATTTCATTAAAACCAACATCCCCAAATTCACTGAGTTCTCACATAAGTCATATATTCATTTTATCCATCATTTTCCAACAGTATTTCAAGGTGTGCCAAAGAGTTTTCATCTTGCAAGCGAAATCCAAGGCAATCTCAAAGTGCTCCTGCCAGGGTGGAATCAATAGTAAGCCAAGTGAGAGCTAATTACACATGTTCCTGAGGGCCAAGTGAGAAATGAAAGCAGGCACTCTAAATAAGTGGTCCGTGCCAAGAGGTGGAGCATAGTTTCCAATGCCGAGGCATGTAGCCATATTGAAAAAGGCATAAATAAGAATCAACGGTGACTACAGAAAGCATTTTGGCTGATCAAACATGGGAGGTCTAGTATCACAAGGCTTGAACATTCCACTCCATTACTGATAATAAATTGAATTATTTTTAAAATTTACAGGGGCTACACAAAATTATCGCCATTAAAACAAATATTGATAAGTTCTCTGGGTTGAAAAATAATCCAAAAAAGGGTGGAGGTAATGAGATGGCTTGGTTGTTGGCTACTGGTACCCATAGCCAAAAATGATGGGCTGACCAAAAGAGAGAAATTATTTCTACCAGTTATCCTCTGGAACACACATATTTGCCAGAGTTCACACACAGAGAATAAATAATGGAACACTTGAATAACTTGCTCCATCTATATAGCTATGTTATTTGCTTATTACATAATCAATATTACTAACACAATTTTTACCAATGATCTTCCTAAGAATTATTTAAAAATTCTTTTTTTTTTTCAAAAGATTTATTTATTTTAAGTTGAGAGTACACTATAGCTGTCTTCAGACATACCTGAAGAGGGCATCCCATTACAGATGGTTGTGAATCGCCATGTGGTTGTTGGGAATTGAACTCAGGACCTCTGGAAGAGCAGCCAGTGTTGTTGTTGTTGTTGTTGTCGTTGTTGCTTTGGTATTTTCTTCATTTACATTTCCAATGCTATCCCAAAAGTCCCCCATGCCCTCCCCCCTCCCCTACCCACCCACTCCCACTTCTTGGTCCTGGTGTTTCCCTGTACTGAGGCATATATAGTTTGCAAGACCAATGGGCCTCTCTTTCCACTGATGGCTGACTAGATCATCTTCTGATACAAATGCAGCTAGAGACACGAGCTCCGGGGGGAAGGGGGGGTACTGGTTAGTTCATATTGTTGTTCCACCTATAGGGTTGAAGACCCCTTTAGCTCCTTGGGTACTTTCTCTAGCTCCTCCATTGGGGGCCCTGTGATTCATCCAATAGATGACTGTGAGCATCCACTTCTCTGATTGCTAGGCCCAAGAATAGCCTCACAAGAGACAGCTATATGAGGGTCCTTTCAGCAAAATATTGCTAGTGTATGCAATTAGAATTGGGAACAAAACACCCATGGAAGGAGTTACAGAGACAAAGTTTGGAGCTGAGACGAAAGGATGGACCATCTAGAGACTGCCATACCCGGGGATCCATCCCATAATCAGCCTCCAAATGCAGCCAGTGTTCTTAACCGCTGAGCCATCTCTCCGGAGACAAAGTTTGGAGCTAAGACGAAAGGATGGACCATCCAGAGACTGCCCAACCCGGGGGTCCATCTCATAATCAGCCACCAAATGCAGACACCATTGCATATGCCAGAAATATTTTGCTGAAAGGACCCTGATATAGCAGTCTCTTGTGAGGCCATGCCAGTGCCTGGCAAATACAGAAGTGGATGCCCACAGTCATTTATAGAATGGAACACAGGGCCCCCAATGGAGTAGCTAGAGAAATTACCCAAGGAGCTGAAGGGGTCTGCAACCCCCAGAGCTCGTGTCTCTAGCTGCATAAGTAGCAGAAGATTGCCTAGTTGTCCATCATTGGGAAGAGAGGCCCCTTGGTCTTGCAAACTTTATATGCCCCAGTACAGGAGAACACCAGGGCCAAGAAATGGGAGTGAGTGGGTAGGGAAGCAGGGTGAGGGGGAGGGTATATGGGACTTTTGGGATAGTATTTGAAATGTAAATGAAGAAAATATCTAATAAAAAAATATCAGATGGGAAGGGAGGCCATTGGTCCTGTGGAAGCTGATGCCCCAGAGTAGGGGGATGCTAGAGTAGTAAGGCAGGAGTGGGTAGTGGATGGAGGAGCACCCTCATAGAGGCAAAGGTGGGGTTAAGAGAGGATACAGGATCAGGGGTTTATAGCGGGGGAAATCAGAAAGGGGGGATATCATTTAAAATGCAAACAAATAAAATGATTAATTAATTTTTTAAAAGAAAAAAATTCATCAGCATACATTATATATATATATATATATATTATATATCATATAGAGTATAACATATACTATATAATATATCTTGGGATGTTCCAAAATATTTTCCTCTTTCTTTTCATTGTATCACTATAATGGAGTGGTTAGAATTTAGAATAGATACAAAGCATTTGGTGGTAGGTGTTGGTAGATAGGAATGCAGAGAGAGAAAGAGAGAGAGAGAGAGAGAGAGAGAGAGAGAGAGAGAGAGAGAGAGAGAGAGAAAGAGAGAGAGAAAGAGAGAGAGAGAGGTGTTGGGATGTCACCTTCTATGGTGTGCATATAAAAGTCAATTTATTGACTCCTTTCACCATGTGACTAAAGTAAAGCTAAAAACCATGCTTGAAAGCAAACACCTTTACCTGATGAGCCATCTCCCAAGTCCATTATAAATGTCTTTGTGACTGGACAGAAATGTGATTGCATGATGTAAGTACCACAGCTATGTAATCCTTCAAACCTCCCATGCTCCGTGGAGCCTAGAAAACAACCCAATATCCTCCATTCTGCTTTGCAACAGGACAGGTAAGGCTAAACATTCAATGTTTTGGAATCCACTCTTGAATTTCTATATTTACACATTTATTGGGAAAAAATGGGTGCAGAAAGAGAAATTGGCTGGAGTTCCCCCCCCCAATGTTTATGAGTTGTTGCATCTTCTCAAAATTCAAACCTCATTCATGTTTATGTGCTCATCTCCTGCCATCAGGTGATGGCTGCTTTTGTTTTAAATTCAAATTGATTTGTCACATAAACAAGCCCTCTAAACTTTTCTGTGTCTAATAAGACTTGTTCACTTCGATATTTTTTTCATGAAAAGAGAAGAATAAATGAGAGATTGCATTATTTTTATTATCTGAACAAGTTGCTTGACAACGGTAAAATGAAATTGTTTAAAACTGATTAGAATACTAGAGGATTTGATTTTCCCATAATATTCTAAATAATTGACGTCTTCTGAAAACTGAAGTCACAGTGAATTAGTAAATTAAGTTTTATTTTCTGGGAACTTTGAATTCTATCTCACAGATATATCTGATATTCAAAAATCAATTAATTAATTTAACCCACTTACTATAATTAGAACTTTTCATATGCACATGGGTATAGGGTCATCCACTAGGGAAACTACAAGTGGCTAAACTGAAGGCATGTGGCTTTTAAACAAAATAAGAAGTATTGTGTTAGGAAATAAAAGGTACTTTGTTCTGGTTACCAGCATCCTAAATTTTTATTGCTTGCAAATTTTCAAAGACTCACCCTGAATACAAGGTCCTTGGATACAAAAGTTGGGTTACAGGGCAATAGCTTAGTTTTGTTTGACATTTTAATGCTAAACATTAAAGCAGGTTGAACACAGAATGAAATAGCTTATATTTTACTATGTAGAACAGCATGACAGAACTAGACACACACACACACATGCACACACACACTCACACATACACACACACATATATATGCATATATATGTATATATATATATATATACACACAAATATATAAAGAGAGGGGGGAGAAAGAGAGGGAGATAGAGGGAGAGACTACATTAGCTTCATCATGTATGAACTCTAGAAAATAAAGGTGCATTTGTGAGTATGGGAGAAAAATTCTAAGTAAAAAAGAAATTAATAACTGGACAGAAATCACTCTGTAGTCTTAATGTACTAGATCTCCAACCATGGTGAGAAGACATTTCAATTTATTTTTGGAAATGTCCAAAAGCATAGGGTGAAATTAAAACAATAGAAAATATAACACAAAAGAGCACAACAAAAGAGGATTCTTTTAAACATTGACTTGTTAAAACTAGATGTAAAATTCCTTTACTGCAATAATTCTACTCTTAGCCTCTGGATTCTCAACTGATATAAAAATGAAGATGGCAGGATCATACATGCAGCAATCCAAAAATGTTCAGTGATACTTTAAATTCTAAAAGTCCTGTGTAGTAGAAATATCAGACATACACACACACACACACACACACACACACACACACACACACACACACACACAAAACCCACAGAAATAGGTAAAGTACATGGCACCCATCAAAATGTTGTATATTTAGATTTTAAGGAGCTATACTTTTCATATTCTTAACACAGATTCAAGCAGATGAGAGACAGTGAATGATAGGTGGCATAGTGAATAGGCTCTTACAGTGATGGGGTTCGAAAACTTTCACCTTACTTTCCTTTACAGAAGAATAATCATTGAAACTCAATGCCTAGCGTAAATAAAAAAGCTCTCAGTCTAGCATAAGAGCCTTCTCTGTTCCTTCAAGCACACAAACAAACCTTACTGGAAAAAAACACTGCTGATATCTAAGATGCTAACTTTCTGGCATATAATTCTGTACAGATATCACTGTCATAACATTAATATATACCAATAGTTTAAAGATTATGAAAGTGTGTGTGTGTGTGTGTGTGTGTGTGTGTGTAATAGAAGGGAAAGATCATTCTAGTGTCCACAATTTGTTTTCATTTTTGTTTTGTTTTGTTTTTTACAAAATAAATTTGATCCAAAGATTTCTTACATGCATATAGCACATTCTGAAAATTCTGGTCCCTGCTTTTTCTATTTTTCTATCCCAGCACACAATTTTACCACTCCTTATAAGACTCAATCCCACATTAATGTCTTCACATTTGGTTTATGACCCATTGAAATTTAACCAGTATGATTAGATCCTGGAAGGTTCACTTTTGAATATACAACTGCAGATAATAACTATTTCTCCCTCAGAAACCATTAGTAACAAATAGTACAGCCTTGAGTATTAAACTCCCATAAGCCCTTCCTCAATCCATTAGAAACTATTGACAGGGCCAGTTCTGGACAGGTCCTATGAAGGCATTCTTAGTTATTGTGAGATGATGATATTGACAATGACTGTGTCATGCCTTGACAATAGCTTTTGGGAGTTCTCTATATAATTTTTTATGTTTGTTCTTTATCAGTGCTGTTGGTCATTATATGGGGTGGTATAGATTCCCTTTTTAGTCTGAGTAAGCAATCGTCTCCTATTTTAACCATCATGTACAGCCTTAGATTCTATGAGAATTGACATGGATCTTGTCTTTAGAATACCAAAGATGTATTACCTCCTGTAAAGACAGTATTGAGTCCAGTAAATGATAGTGGTTGGTTTCCTCTTTATCAATCATGCTGCTAATATACCAAACACTACATCTTTCCCAGTAGCTTGGCACTGTAGTTCATATGCTTCACTTTGAATTAAAGTCATTGTTGTCTTATCTCCAGAATCTTGCAAACACCTTTGAGCACTTTGTAAGTCAACCAGCAGCAAGGAGACTTATAGGTCAGTTCTAGTTTCATCTCTCAAATCTTGCAAACAATGTATGGGGTGTCTTCAACAACAGGATTTTATCATCATCTGCAATAGAAAGAAGCTATATTTCTTAGGGGCCTAGGCTTGGTTCCTGATGCCCCAAAGCAAAAAAGGAGTTGTCCATTCCAGATGATGGGTTTCTTTAATATACAGTGCTCCTGGAATACATGTAAGATATTCCCTTTCTATGTCAATTTTTAACACAACAGGCTTGTACAGTAATACATTTTGATGTGAAAATTTTGTATACTCTTTTGTGGGTAATGGCTTCTCAAGTCTTGGTTCCTCCATCAATTTCATATTTATCCCATTTAAAGCTTTCTATAGAATCCATGAACTGTCCCAGTGTTCTCTGTCTCTTTGTTCACATCAACTGTGTGCTACTACTCCATGTATTTAAGTCTCCCTCTACATGACTCTTTCCTAGCTCTATGCCTTCCACTCTTTTCTCTGTCTTTCTGTTTTGTTTCCTCTAAAATTTTTATTTGGCAATAAACATAATGTAGTTTGATAACATGTGTCCCTCATTACAGTATCTCCATCCCAACCTTGTTGAACCCCTTCATCTCAACATGTTTTCCTATAACTTTAATATATTTTATTTGTGACCCTCTGAGTTTAATTAGGTTTGCTTGAATAGACATGGGTGTGAGGTGTAGCATAGCTAATTAACCACTGTCTATAGCACTATAGGAAATGTCTCTACTTGCCTTAATTAATATTCATTTATCAAAAGCTCCATTCTATTTTTACAATCTCAGTTTTAAGAAGACATTGTATTTCCTAAATGTCTGCCTCACATGTTAGGTGTGCAGTCATCTATTCATTCATTCATGCATTCATTCATTCATGCATGCTGGTTTTCATACATTCAGATGTGCTTTTTCAGTTCTCTGAACTAATGTTCATTATAGTTTCTTAGCTTCCCATTACTACCATTATTGCATTTTAAAACTCCAAAATTTTCATATCTAAGCATGCATTTTCAATTTCATGCTATACTCCTTTTTCCAATCCAATATCTTCTCAAGTACTCTTGAGAAGAAGAACTGTCTAGTGGTTCTTATGTAAACTGTGCTGCATTACAATACATTAGCCTTTTTTCTTAAGCTATGCCATCATCCCTAAACTGGTTGACACACTTGTATTGCCTGCTTTTTGTCTCCAGCCATCTTCCCATGGCATAGTTCTTAGTTGAGGAGCAAAGATAATTTTTATTATCTTTCTATCTTTTCAGACTGTTTTATATATGTATATGTAGGAAAGATTTAGCTATTCAAGTTTACTCCAGTGTAGTTCCTGGCCTCTCATCAGAACAGAGATCTGCATGGAGTCAGCTGAGGTATATATCCCAATCTGTGGGTCAGTACATTTTTTTTCTTATGTCAACCATTGTTGATTCTATGTTCTTGTCAATAATCCATATGGTTATTCTCATCAAATATGTGACTTGATCATTGTGTTTTCTTGATACAGTGATCATCTCTTGCTCAGATCTCTCTGGGGACCGTGATGGTCTTCTCACAAATCCCTTCAAGAAAAGATCTTGGAAAGGTGGTTAGCAGGAGGCTTCTGGTGTAAGTTCCCTTGGGAAGTGCCTTTATAACACAGAATGACAGCATCTATGGTTATTCTCCTCTTTCCAGGCAGTGCTATATTTGGTGCCTGAGACATGTGGGATACGAAAGGCCTGGCCATCTTGGCACACCTTGATACAGCAATTCAGGGGAAACAGTATAGCTGCAGACTTCCCAACTGATTGCTTCAGTCTCAAATGTGGCCTTCATGACAGCATGATTCTTCCTCTTTCCATTACCACTTCCAAGCCTTGTTGAGACATTCCCAAAAACATTGGCTAAAAAACATACCTGCACATTACACTCCATCACAAGTCTTCATAAGGGAACTGGCTGATGAATGGTGACTCCCTAAGTCAGGATTACTATCACTGTGATAAAAACACTTTGAAGAGGAAAGGGTTTATTTAGCCAACAAAAGGCTTGAACCACAGTGTTAGGCCCTCCCACGACAATCATCAAGAAAATAACCTATGGGCTTGCCTACAGCTCACACTTATGGATGAATTTTCTCAATTGAGGCTTTGTCATCTCAGATAAATCTAGGTTGGATTACACTGATTTAAAACTAGTTTGCACAGTAAATTGGCTAAAATACTGCAGGGTTCTCAACAGTGTGAACTTGTGAATTTGGTGAAACTGCACGTGATTCTTCTGTTATTATTGGTGGTAGTACTTTTGTTTGAAGATTGAGATATCATTCAAATGTAGAGAGACCATAATATTCTTATGTAACTATAACTTGATCTGAAAACTTAGATTAATATGTGGCATTGTCACAGGATAAGTGTGACCTTGGTAGGTATTGTCTAATAATACCTTTGCTTTATTTAATATAACTTTTAAAATTGGATATTTTCTTTATTTCATTCTTTATTTCATATTTCTTTATTTCTAACATTTCAAATGTTATCCCGTTTCTAGGTCTCCCCGCTGGAACCCCACATCTTATCTCCCTCCCCCTTCCTCTATGAGGGTGCTCCCCCACTCACCCACTGACTCCCGCCCTCCCACCCGGGCATTCCCCTACACTGGAGCATTGAACACCCTCAGACCCAAGGGCTGCTCCTCCCACTGGTGTCCAACAAGGCCATCCTCTGCCACTTATGCTACCTGAGACATGAGTCGCTCCATGTGTACTCTTTGGTTGGTGGTCCAGTCTCTGGTAACTCCAGAGGTTCTGGCCACTTGTCCCTGATGCTTCCCCCATGGGGCTACCAACCTCCTCAGCTTTTTCAGTCCTTTTTCTAACTTCTCCATCAGGGACCCTGTGCTCAGTCCAATGGTTGGCTGCAAGCATCCACCTCTGTATGTGCCAGGCTCTGGCAGAGCCTCCCAGGAGATAGCCATATCAGACTCCTGTCAGCAAGCACTTCCCAGCATCCACAAGAGCATCTGGGTTTGGCAACTGTATATGGGAAATATCCCCAGGTGGGGCAGTCTCTGGATTGCCTTTTCTTCAGCCTCTGCTCTACACTTTGTCACCATAGTTCCTCCTGTGACTGTTTTGACCCCCATTCAAAGAAGCACTGAAGCATCTACACTTTCGTCTTCCTTCTTCTTGAGCTTCGTATGGTCTATGGATTGTATCTTCAGTATTCCAAACTTTTGGGCTAATATCCACTTTTCAGTGAGTGCATAACATGTGTGTTCTTTTGTGACTGGGTTACCTTATCCAGGATGATTTTTCTAAGTTCCATCCATTTGCCTATTATAACTTTTAGGTTCAAATTAAAAAGAAACAATTTGATATACTATGAGTTTCAGATATATGTTTCTTGGGAATAAGATTAAAGGATTTATATGAAATGCCTTTGAAATTATTTCAAGAATTATAAACATATAAGGAATCATCATATTTTTCCTTCATAATTGACCTTTTGTAAAGTTTGTAGAAGTTTATTGTATTGCTCAGGCATCAAAGGATCTCTTGTTATGAAATTATTACTGAGTTCCTTGGCTTATTTATGCAGGAGGAAGATGCCAAATGTGGTTGTCATTCATTTGTGTATCCCGAGCTTTTGTCCCCGCCGGCAAGAACACACTCAGGACAACCGGAATCTTCTGCGGCAAAGCTTTATTGCTTACTTCTCAGGAAGATCCCGACCCCAGAAAATGGAGTCCCTTATATAGCACTCAGCCATGACGTTTCAGCACCTGATGTGGCATGACAGCTCTTGATTCATTGCTCGCTCATCACACCACTATTACACCCCGAGAATGGGCAGTGACTAGGAGTGAGTTCACTCTCGCACTTGCGCACAAGGCTTGTTTACTAGTTTGTCACAGCGGAGGCCAGCGCCATCTTATAATGGTGATTGCTCTCGGCACGTGCACGGCTCTCCACAGTGATTGCTCGCTGCACAGCTCTCCACATCTCCCCCTTTTTATTTTATTAAATTGAGGCTGGACTAGGTCTGTGTAATTATGCCCATCCGCTGTGGCTCCTGTCTTAGGTCGTTCCTCCAATGTCACAGCTTTTCCTGTCAGAGGGTAACCCTATCACCACTGGGCCCCATGTCTTAGGATGATCTGTGCATGAGAAAAGTTGCCCATCCCTGGATACCGCAGTGCTATGTGACAGTAACTACTAAATGACCTAGGGCGAACTCTACAAAAGAGGCCAGCCATCAATGTCAACTAATTTTTGAGCATAGATAGCCAGATTTCGGGGGAGGCGCCTTGCTCAATGGCAGCAAGTGCTTGAGCTATCACAACCTTGTCACGTGTTTGTTGGGTTCTGAGCTTGCAAACCAACCAGAGCATGAACACAAGTCCACAGCAGGTGGCAACGCCAAATAAACCCACCCCCACCCATTCCTTAAAATAAGAAAATGCAGATGAAATCCAGGAGGAGAGGCCCTCTGTCAATGACAGGTCCACTCGCGTTGAGTTGATCTTTAAAACTGCCACCCTCAGGGCCTCAAGAGTCTCATCGAATCCCTCAGACCAATTTCCTGCAAGATACAAGGAAAGCTGTCTAGACAGATTAGCTGCATAAGTAAAATTTTCATATTGGACACTGGTAATACACAGAGCTTCCAGTTTTCTTTCACAACCCAACTGGGCCATCTGGTATAGAACTCCTATGTGTTCTTCTGCCAAGTCAAGGCGCTGATTCAATATCATCAGCCCTTCCTTTAACTTGGTACTAGCAGAAGTTTGGACAGTGATGGCATCAGCCAGATCTGATGAAAGCTGATTTAATTTTGTTCAATTTAATTGAACCGTACTAACCATAGCATACCCTGCAGCTGTAGCAGCAGCTGCACTGGCTGAAATTGCTATGATCACGGCAGCAGTAATTCCAAAATCTCTTTTTTGTTGAAACAGGGATAAGGTGGAGGGTGTTTCCACCGGAACCGGGATCCAACGTGGGATCCGTGCTACCATGGCACGGGTGTTCTTTGTTATGTCCCAACATTGAGAAATCCAACAAGAATCATTGGAACAGACTTCAAATGAATCATTTGAAAGAATAAACAAGAAAGGGGGGTAAACACAGACTGGGGTAGATGGATAATTAATCTGGTTTACCAAAGTTTTATTGAACCCAGTGATCTCTACACTGGTATTAGTATATCCATAAGAATCCTGGGAGGCAGCATGTATTCCCCAATACTGAGCAAATCTTGAGATGCCATTAAAAGAAGCCTTTCCAACTGCTCCTCCCTGGATAAAGATCAAAGGATTGAGTTCTCTACAACTTCCATTGACTCCACAAAGCACCCACTTGTGAAAGGGATGCATTCTAAAGTCCTGTATGAAAAGTCCCTTTTTCATAACAAATTCCTTCTCTGGGTCATCTATCATGTTGGGAGAAAAGGAAAAGGTTTTACTCTGATCTGCCCAACGAGTGATGGAGGATTGACAATCAGACCAAGGCAATATCAGCCCTTCATCTTCCAAGCTACAATGAGGGGCTATTTTTGGTTGGTGGGGACGTTCTTTGTCTGAAAAGTTAGGTGGTAGAAATGTACCATTAACCCAAATTGCCTCCTGCCAAAAGGTCCGATTTGTAAAGGTTATATCTGCATTGGAAGTATCTTGGGTTGTGCTTACCCAACCTCCTCGGTGCTCATTAAACTTCCCCAAAACTCGAGCTGTGAGGTTGATACATTTTCCTGGTCCATTAATTTGAAAACATAAAGAACCCTGTTCTAATAAAGAGCGATTTTCCCCTAATGGTGCTCGGGTGGGATCATAGGGTAGATATGGCAAATCTAATGTTTTATTAGTAGTAAAGAATTTTGGAAAAACTATTGCATTATGACGAACTGGCATTGGTTTAGGGAAAGTCGAGAGAATGGCCCATCTCTGTTTGCCCCTCATACTAGGAACCTGAGACAAGTTCAGCATTGTCAGGATCAGGAGCAGTCCTCGGGAGGTCTGCATCTTCTGCACCATCCTTGATGAATATCTTGTGGGTGAGTCGTTCCGGCAGCCAAAATGGGTTGTCTTCACTCTGTGGAAAAACACAAACAGCTCCCCTGGATCTTATCAAAATAGGATCCG
Source organism: Mus caroli (assembly GCF_978045245.1). NCBI lineage: Eukaryota > Metazoa > Chordata > Mammalia > Rodentia > Muridae > Mus > Mus caroli. The sequence goes on along the minus strand of NW_028227262.1, from coordinate 68,923,851 downwards.
GGCCTTTCCACAGACCAGTTTAGACATCCTTCCATTTGACCATTTCTTTTGGTCTATCAGGGTCTGAGCTATGTCGATCAGCTGCAGAGCGACCTTGCTCGTCAAGATTCAAAAATTTGAGTGTAAAGAGTGCCATAGATACAGCTACTCTTGGCACTGAGGGCAGAGTCTCCCCCTTTTTGTTTTATAAGATAAGACTTAAGTGTACGGTGAGCACGTTCCACAATGCCTTGTCCTTGAGGATTATAAGGAAGGCCAGTCAAGTGAGTGACATCCATTTGATGACAAAATTGCTGAAATTTAGTAGAGGTATATGCTGGCCCATTATCAGTTTTAAGAATTGTGGGCTTGCCCCAAGCACTCCATGCTTCTAAACAGTGCTGTATAACATGAGAGGCTTTCTCACCTGTTAAAGGTGTAGCAAACATAACACCAGAGCAGGTGTCAATGGAAACATGTAAATATTGATTTCTTCCAAAGGAGGAAATATGAGTGACATCCATTTGCCAGACCTGTAATGGTCTGATGCCTCGGGGATTTACCCCTACATGAGGAGTAGGCAGAAATTGACAACAGTTTTGACCTTGGGTGACAATGTCACGAGCTTCTTTCCTAGTTAAAGTGAAACGGCGGCGTAATGTTTCAGCTGTCACGTGGAAGCGTTTATGAAACTCCCTTGCAGCCTCTGACTGCGAGGACAGAGCAGCAGCCACGATTCTAGTAGCTTTGTCTGCCAAGTCATTTCCATGAGACATGGGGCCAGGAAGACCAGAATGAGCCCTAACATGAGTAATATACACAAGATGTCTTCTATGTAACAAGGCTGACTGAATTTGCTGAAAAATGTGAGCAAGCTTGCTAGAGGGTCTAATTAAGCCAGCAACTTCAAGCATATTAACTGCATTGACCACATATGAAGAATCAGATACAATATTGAGCGGTCCCGGAAAAGTTTCAAGGACTTCTAGAACTACCAAACACTCTACAACCTGGGGTGATGTCTCATTATATTGTTTAGATGTTACTTGGCCATTTACTACATATGCACCTATGCCAGATTTGGATCCATCTGTATATACTACTACCCCATCTGGAAGTGGGTGTTTGGCTGTTATTACTGGAAACACTATGGCTTGGCTTAAGGCAAATTGTAAAATTGGATGTTTTGGATAATGATTATCAATTTGTCCTGAATAAGAGGCAACCAAGAGTGCCCAATCGTTAGTTGTTGCTGCCAGGGTTTGAACTTGAGCAGAAGTATAAGGTACGATTAGCATATGAGGTTCTTTCCCAAAATAAGTAATAGCTGCTTTTATCCCCCTAAGTGCAAGTTGAGCAATTGCATTAGGATACCACTCAATAATTTTTGCAGGGGAAGCATTAGGATGGACCCACAATAAGGGTCCTTTTTGCCATAAGACTGCTGTTGGTAACTGTGCAGTTTTTAATATGCACAATTCAAATGATTTTGACTCCTCAATGCGTTGTAATTGAGCATCTTGTAAGGCCTTTTCTATCGTTTGTAAAGCTTGACATGCAGCTGGGGTAAGTGCTCTGTGGGAGGAGATGTGGGTATCTCCCTCTAATATGTCAAATAAGGGCTTTAATTCTGCTGATGGAATTTTCAAAAATGGTCTTAGCCAATTAATATCTCCTAGCAATTTTTGGAAATCATTCAAGGTATGTAGTTGATCTTTGCGAATCTCTAATTTTTGAGGAACAATTTTGTCAGGATAAATGAGTGACCCTAGGAAGGCTCCCATTCGAGCAACTTGCACCTTTTCAGTGGCCACCTGCAATCCCCATTGCCCTAACGTTTTTATTAATATAGGGTATGCATCTTGCAATAATTGTGAATTTTTATGGCAAATCAAAATGTCATCCATATAAATTATCACCTGTAATGATGGAAAATGCTCTCTAACTGACTTAAGTGCCAATTGCACATACAGTTGACACATGGTGGGACTATTCGCCATCCCCTGAGGTAGGACCTTCCATGGGTATCTTTGATCCGGCTCTAAATGATTAATGGCTGGGATGGTAAATGCAAATCTTTGCCTATCTTGAGGGCATAAAGGTATAGAGAAAAAGCAATCTTTAATATCTATAATTATAATTTCCCAATTTTTGGGTAAGGCAGAAAGCAATGGTAGCCCTCACTGAACTGGTCCAAATAGACACATTTGTGCATTAATAGCTCTAAGATCATGTAATAAGCGCCATTTGCCAGATTTTTTCTTAAGTACGAAAATAGGTGTATTCCAGGGTGAGGTAGAGGGCTCTAAATGACCCAAGCGTAGCTGTTCAGAAATTAGTTTTGTAGCTGCTTCTAACTTTTCAGAGGAGAGAGGCCATTGAGGAACCCATACAACTTCCTCTGTAAGCCATGGTATGGGCATGGAGCCCTCAACGGCCCCTAGAAAAAACCCAAACCTTGTCTCCCATTATTACCTTTTTGAGGGATAGGTTCAAGTTTACCCTGCTCTCCTTTTCCTAATCCCCTTCCTTCTTTATAGCCCATTTTCTTCATTATTTGAACAGCTTGTGGCGAGTATTCATTAGTCAAGGTCAATCCTAGTGCCTGTAAGATGTCTCTCCCCCAGAGATTTACTGGGAGTGGTAAAACATAGGGAGTGAATCGTCCTGTTTGACCTTCAGGAGCTGTCCAGCTCAAAGAACGGGAACTAATAGTGGGACAGGACTGATAACCTAAACCTTGCAAAGAACGTGATGACTGAGTAACGGGCCAAGTTTTTGGCCACCATTGGGAAGACAGGATACTTTTATCTGCTCCTGTGTCTAAAATCCCTTTAAATTGTTTTCCTTCTATAACTAATTCTAAGAATGGCCTGGAGTCAAGAGGCATCACTAAGTAAGCAGAATCATTTCCAGTAGAACCAATCCCTCTGGTAGCTCGAGGGACACCAGAGGAAGGAAAACAGCCATGTAGGCTTGGCAAAATTATTAACTGAGCTATTCTATCCCCTTGTGAAATAGAAAAGACACCCTGAGGACAGGAACAGAGAACTTGAAGTTCCCCTTCATAGTCTTGATCTACGACTCCAGGGTGAACAATAAGACCTTGTAAGGTAAGGGAGGCCCGGCCCAATATTAGGCCAACACTCCCGGATGGCAGAGGTCCTTTATAATCAGTAGGAATAGGCTGTACCCCCATTTGGGGCATTAGCATGAATCGGGTGGTGGTATGGAGGTCCAACCCAGCTGATCCTTCTGTTGCCCTGCGGACTGTGGGGTCCACCTTTCGCCTGTCGAGGTCCCATATGTTTTCAGGCCCTGAGACCTGAGGGCCCTGTACTGGTTTTTTGGAATGGTCTCATTATCTACTGCTTGAGGGAATCCTGGCTGCAGGGGCCTGCCTCGAATGTCCCTGACTGAACTACAATCTCTGGCCCAATGATATCCTTTTCCACACTTAGTACACAGTCCTGGTGCTCTCTTTTTGACAAGGGCTCTACAGTCCTTTTATAAGTGTCCCGGTTTGCCACAATTATAGCAGAGTTTGAACTCAGCCATGTCAGGGCGTTTTTGCCCTTGTAGAATGGCAGCTGCTAAACCTGCATTAGTGAGTGGCCCTCCAAGCTCACGGCAAACCTTTAACCAATCCTGCAGTCCCTTGCTCTTTCTAGGTGTAATAGCCGCCCTGCATTCCTGGGTAGCCTGTTCATAGATCAACTGTTCAATTAAAGGCATAGCTGTTTCTGGGTCCCCAAAAATTCTCCCTGCCGCTTCTGTCATTCTAGCCACAAAATCTGAGAATGACTCCTGTGCACCCTGGGTGATCTTGGTCAAATGCCCACTTGCCTCTCCCTTCTTAGAGAGTGCCTTCCATGCCTTAACTGCAGCAGCTGAGATCTGAGCATAAGCTCCCCAATGGTAATTTGTCTGGTTATTAGCGTATTGTCCCTGACCTGTAAGCAACTCAAAAGTCCATGTTCCTTGGTCCCCTTCAACATTGGCATTGGCCCTTGCCTGTGCTTGGCAGGAGTCTTGCCACAAAGCTTTCCATTCTAAATACATTCCCATGTTAGGAGATGCAGCTTTTACTACGGTCATCCAATTGCCAGGGGTCATTGCCAGAGTCGCAAGCCTTTTGACTTGGGCTACAGTAAAGTTGGCATTGACTCCATAGTTACGAACTGACTCTGCTAATTCTTTAATCTGTATATATTCCACTGGGGCATGAACGCGTCCGCCCTCTGCACCTTCGAAGACTGGGAACGCTTGCTGCACTTTTCTCTGTTCCTCTTTTGAAATGAATGAGTCTGATTGATACCTCTGCATGTAGGGCGGAGGTGTACTAGGACCCAGAGGTTGCGGATCTGAAGATCGCATAGTGATTTGACATTTGTCTCTAGCTACTTTTGCTTTCTTTATGTTATTCTGTGACTGATTAGCTCTTCTTTCATCTGGCTGGTATCTTTCTTCCTCTAAGTCTAAGTTTCCTCAGAGGAGCTAAGTTCCTTATCCAATTCTGAGCTACTGACAGCTAGTGCCTTAAACTCATCTAATGGCGGGTAGAGGCTCCTTTCCTTATGTGCCTCTCCAGTTCTTTCTCTCTTCTTCTCTCCCTTTCCATCCCTTTTTCTAATCTCTCCCAAGGCATTCTTTCCTTTATATCTCTTTTCCTCGGGCTCAAGGCCCGTGGAAAGGCCTAAATTCTTCGGTGCACCTTGTTTCATCCCAACTTTCAATCTCTCTCCCCACTCTGCCTCTGATAGACTGTCTTGAATTTCGTCCAAAATCTTCTGCCCTGCTTCTACCATCTGCTGACAATCCTCATCTGTTAAGCACGATCTGACCAATTTCCATAACGGCATGATCCCTGCTTTAAGTTTGCCGTTCTGCTGTTCCCTAACTAGATCTCCTTTCAGTTTGTCCCAAGAAGTGACAGTTAACGAACCTGAGCAAGCATACCATGGTGCCACACGGTCTACCTCCCTGACAAATGCCTCTATACTCTTAGTGCCGATTTTTAGGCCACACTGCTTCAGGACCGACCTTAACGCCACTACTACAAAGTGAGAAATTCCCATACTGCCGCTATCCAGTCCTGACCGTGACTGAAACTAATAGCTGTCCAGGCACTGTCCAGGTGCTGTCCGAGCCTGACTGCAACTGGGAACCAGTCAGCAGTTCCAGCGGTGGAAGCAAAACTAAACTGAAAGGGAAAGTGCGATCCCTGTGCAAACAAGCAAAAGGGCATCTAACTCTGGAGAAATTTCAAGACAATACTTACCTTGCAGAGCTGTAGTGTCCCGCAGTTCTGGTTCCACCCCGGGAATGAGGGATCTTCCTTGCACCGGTGTGATGGTATAAAGTTCCCGTGTCTTCGGCGCCACTTATCCCGAGCTTTTGTCCCAGCCGGCAAGAACACACTCAGGACAACCAGAATCTTCTGCGGCAAAGCTTTATTGCTTACTTCTCAGGAAGATCCCGACCCCAGAAAATGGAGTCCCTTATATAGCACTCAGCCATGACGTTTCAGCACCTGATGTGGCATGACAGCTCTTGATTCGTTGCTCGCTCATCACACCACTATTACACCCTGAGAATGGGCAGTGACTAGGAGTGAGTTCACTCTCGCACTTGCGCACAAGGCTTGTTTACTAGTTTGTCACAGCGGAGGCCAGCGCCATCTTATAATGGTGATTGCTCTCGGCACGCACACGGCTCTCCACAGCGATTGCTCACTGCACGGCTCTCCACATTTGTGGATCCAGTAATTAGCTCTAAATCTATATTGGATATGGTTACATTTAGATAACACATTATGTAATTCTAATCAGTAGAGTTGTTAACTATTTATTTAATTAATGAAACTGAGCTAAATGATGAAAAATAGAGCCCAGATAGATGGATAATAAATAGAGGACAGCTGTACAAATCATTAAGAGACAAATGGTAGGTAAATTATAGCTAATATATAATAGATTATGGGTAGGTGATAGACGTAGAAGATCAACAGATATATAGAAAACAGATGCTAGAAATGATTGTTATGTAGATGAAAGAAACAAAAGAGACCACGGAGAGAATTTGTGTCTCTGTGTCTCTGTGTGTTTGTATAATGGCACACAACAAAGAAAAACAGAATTATTTTTAAGTCTTTGATATATTCTAGTCCTTGAATGAAATATCACAGAAACCATGAAAAAAAAGCAAGATCTAAGCCACAGGCCATGATAATCACACCTTTTAAACCTATATATGTACATATGTGCATACACACACACACACACATACACACACACACACACACACACACACATATATATATATATATATATATATATATATATATATATATAGGCATGTGGAAGGAAGAAAGGGAACTGGGAAGTGTTAAATTATATTATAATCTCAAAAAATAAGCCATATAAAATATTTGTATGAAAAAAATCTTAAATGTCTGTAGTGAAGAAATGTGGAATGCTTTGGTATCATGCAAGTTTTCATCAAGTTTCAATGCCATATTAATTCCAGATAGTGAAAATGCAGAGGAAAGTTTTAGAGATCAGTTTTCTCTAGAAATTGAAAGCCTTAGCATAGGGCAGGTTTATTATGTGTGTTCTGTATGTATTTTGATCTGTTGGTGAGAGAAGATTTTCTCATCTTTCTATCTCTGGTTCGAGAAATTTTGAAGCATGAAGCTGAATGCAACAAACCATGGAGAACATAGCTGGGATTAAGATAAGAGCCATTGGAATTTAAAACCCGAGCTTCTATTCCTATTATGTATTTATAGTTTACTTTTTGTGGTTCAATTTTTTTTATCATATTAGTGATGTCTATATCCTCTGGAATATTATGACATAATAAAAAGACAATTTTGTTATATACATTATATACATATATAATTTCATATCATTTTATTATATATAATGCAATTATATAATATAATTATTATATAGTATAATATATTATATAGTTATATAATATATAATATAATCTTATACTTAATGTATATATAATTTTTATGTACATATAAAATTTTTCAGCCTCTAGAGAGCTCCAGAAATGGATCAGTCTGTTTAATACTTCCAATATAAGCATGAGGATCTCATTTGGGATTAAGCAGCCATGTTAGAATATATTTATGTTTATGTATATATGTATATATATATATACATATATATGTGTCTGTGTCTATGCCTATATCTGTCTATGTTTATGTTATATTTATATATGAAAAGTTTACTGAAATTTCATTCAAAGAGCCAGTCCCTGGTATAACAAAAGTCTATGAGTCATGAAAAAAAATAAAAATTAGAAGCTTAGGAGCCCTTTATTTAGATAAAATTGACATTTATATTCTGGGGGTGTAGATGAAACATTTACAATAACTTTCACATTTAAATAGTAATATTAACTTGGTTTATAAAATGCTTTTCTGAGTACTAAAAATGACGTGTAATAATGAAAATATATGAAAATCAGCCTGCACCTCCTCATTTTACTGTTTTAATACCTGTTAAGTCATTTGAGTTCATTTCCTGTTAGTTTCCATACTTGTAGCAGTTGCATTTAAAGACTATTAAACATTAATTTTTCAGCCTTCCAAGACCTCAGGAAATGGTTCGTTCAGTCAAATTCTTCCCAGATAAGAATTAGGACTTGATTTGGGATCTAGGACAATGTGAAAAGCTATGTGTTGTGATGCAAGAACACACAGTTGTGTGTTCCTAGTTCTGGCAGGCTAGTCCTAGTGAACTGGTGAACCTCAGGTTTAATGAGAAACTGCCTCAAGAAGAAATACAATAGAAAGAAATAAAGAATTATTTAAAAAAAAAACCTCTAATTTTTGGCTTTTAACAGATGGATACACACACACACAGACACACACACACACACGGAAACAGGTGCTTGCATCTGAAGAAAGCTATGCATACATTCATACTATCACCACCACACACAGTTCTCTCTCAAAAAATGGGGTGGTAAAAATAATTTTAATCATATTCTTAGTATTTGATTTCTGCACTATTATTTTTCCTTGAAATTTTCAGAAACCCTCAACAATATTTTGTTTTAGTAAATAAAAACCAAAGTAACTTAAGAGGAATTAATAGACTAAAATGAACATATTATCCTTATTTTTTTAACATTTACCATCACATGCCTAGACACATGAATTTTACAAATGGGCTGATGTTAGAGAATTATGTCATCTTATAATTCCTCTATAATCCTCATTGTTACTGTTTTCTGCTTGGTAATCTGCTGCCATGTGGTTGGTGTCTCTACCTATGTGGCACCGACTCTCATACTGACTTCTAACTGAAGAGTGTAAGTGATTTTGCATTAATAAGCGTGAGTCTTTATGCTGATAGTTTGTTATTAGGATATAGAATGCTTCTGGATTTTTGTGGACTTTTTTTTTATGAGAGAAGGGTAAAAATGTATGTGGCACTCAGCATGACTGAGTGCTCCCCAAAAGAGGAATATCTCATCTCTGAGGAGGACAGAGAAACAACTTTCCAGTTAATTCCAAGGTCACTCCATCAGACTGTAGATAAGTTTCCATAACATTTCAAAGGTCAGTGCCTGGTAGGAAGCTGATTTGTCTGAAGAGAAGAAACTGCTGAGCTAATCCAGTTTTTTTTTTTTTTTAACTTTACATAGGACTTTTTTTCTAGTCCCCTTGTATTGAAAGCAGAAATGCACCCTTTGGGTTATATCAGACAGCATCCTCGATATTTACTTCTGTTAGTGCTGAGTTGGCCTGCCTGTCTGGGCTATTTGCAAAGCTGCCAACACTAGCTTAACTTCATTTCTAAACAAATAAAATGCAACGAAGACATAATTTAAACTCAAATGCTTACTGTGGCCATTGGCTATGCTCAATAACTCAAGGCCTATTTCCTGCATAGCTGCTATGTTCACAATAAGACTGGCTAGATTCCTGACAGATGTTTTCTGGAGCATGGATGAACCTGGGTAGAGCAATGCCAGGCACTCAGAGCGTATTGTTGATTCTATGTTGCATTTGTACTCTCTTTGCCAAATCCCCATTTTATCTCAAATTCTTCCAGATCTTTCTTCTACCTATTTGCCTTTTGTAAAAGTTCTATTTGTATGAATTTTGGAGGTGTTTCCCACAGTAACATAGTTTTTATACAAGCATGAGGTCCTGAGTTTGAGACACAGAATTCACTGAGCAGGGTAAGAGGACATGTAATATTAATGTTGGGGATACAGGGACAAAGAGACACCTGAGGTTGATGGACAACCAGCTTATCCTATGTAATATCTTCCAAACTAGTGAAGGACTCTGCCTCAAAAAAGTAGGTTGGTGACACTTTAGATAGTATCCTGAAAATATCTCTGGACTTCACATACATATAAATATATGTGTATATACAGATATACTTGGACTCACATGGCTATTCACCTGCTCTCTCTTCCTCTCTCTTGCTCTCTTACTCTTCCCCTCCTTCTTCCCCCTCTCATATGTAGACTCACACACATTGTTGAATCTGAATATAGAAATACCTGTTTCTTAATATTTATAAAGAGGTATTATTTAATTTTTATGTGTGTCTCTGCTTTTGTGTATGTGTACTCCAGTGCAGGAGGCCAGAAGATGGGCACATATATGCCAGATCTCCACTCACAATAGTTGTAAGCCATCCAATGTAGGTACTTGGAATTGAATATGGGTTGTTTGTAAAAGCTGTGCATGGTTTTAAATATCTCTCAAGCCTTCGCTTTGCATTTTTAATAAGCCATCCTGGAAGGGTATGAGAGATGAAGAGCTGGGCCATCCCCTCATTGGCAGAGCCCCCACCTGACTGAGTAGCACAGAGTAGCTGGTTTTGAAGGTATGCATGTGGGTGAACCAGATCCAAGGGCAGGAGAATGGTGGCACAGACCCTACCTCCTACAGATGATGCTATTGGGTGGCCTACCAGAGCTTATCCTGGTGGTGCAGATATGGGAGAGCTACCAGACTGACCAGTTCAGCTATCACCTTTGCCCAGAACCAGAGCTTTGAGTCATTCTACCACAAAATCTACATCATCTATGGACTCCTGGGATGCATGAAAGTGACAGTCTTGCAGATCCAAAGCTGTAGGATATCCATGACACAGAGCACCAACATGATAACTGGGAGGTACCTCAGTTGAGGATCCAATATTGTTGGTGTCACAAGCCAGAGACATCAAATCAGACAATGACCCACTGAAATGAACAACTGCTAGTGAAGATGTATGGATACAGGTGCATACTGTAGGGCACACTTTGACAAACTTCAGCTTCCACACTAAGATGTTTTCTATGCTTTATTTTGTTTTGATTTTTTGTTTGTTTGTGCATTTGTATGATTTTGATTTGGGGATTAGGTTGCAAAGGCAAAGGGCAGATACAAGGGGACAGGGAGATGAGTGGGACTGGGGTGCATGATGTGAAATTCACAAAGTATCAATAAAACATTTTTTTAAAAAAAATAAGGTTGTGACAACATGGCACCAACAAAGACCACTTGAGTTCACTAAGGTGAGAACCCAGTACCTCCAGGAAAACATGAGTTAACAACTTAATTTATAAACAATGATGTAATTCAGGGTTATGTGACCATGAACAATTTCTAGCAAAATGTTGACTATGTGTGATTCGGTATGTGTTGGAAATCAGAGGGAATGTAGACTCCTGCATGTACATGCATGAGTAGGCAGGCTTTCTATCTTCATTGAGTGCTTTCTCCAGAAGGAATAAACCAGGTTATATCTGCTTATGTTTCTTGAATCTTATGGGTCTCAGTGACTCTCAGTCCCTGACTTCAGAACTCAGACTCTTTTCTTATCTTGGGCCATTCCTTCCCATAATAGACAAAATGGTGGGCCCTGATACAGAACAACTTAAGGGGGAAACTTTAGTAAGTTAGATGTTAAATAAAGGAGAACTGAGTGGTTATTTTTTATTGCGTTTTAATTTCAAAGTGTATCTTCTAGATTACATGGTATTATCATTTAATGATTACAGTGTTAGATCTCTGAAAATACTTTGAGAAGCTGAAGATAAAATTATAGAAGAGCCCATCATAACTGTTAGTTTCATTGGGAATCTCTATTTGAAAGGACACAGGGAGACTGCAAATTACAAGAATAAAAAAGATTTTTAAAAGCTGCAAAAAACAAAAACCAAACAAACAAATTACAGACTAGTTTTGAGAATTAAGATGTTAACACAATTACTCCCTCCTTTTAGCAAGTGGAAGAAAACATTGTTCCTTTAATTAGTTTATTTATTCATCTTACATCCTTATTGTGGCACACAGTTATCCTTCCTGATCAGTGAATTATTTCTTCTGACTATAAGCCAGTGGTTGGGGAAGATTTATATAATTTTCATAGATGAAATTTCTTGGTGTGATCAATGAAAAAGCATTGTTTGTTTTGACTGAGTCAATCACAAACAAAGGGCCAGATACATCAGGAATGCACAACTTGGTATTAAATTTAAAGGTAGATCTTAATATACATCTGTAATTTTCAGAATTTCTTTCATGGTTCCTTTATACCTCTAAATTGAGATATAACACCCTAGGGAAGGAGAGCAGACACTCTAACCATTTGCTTAGAAATGGTATCTATTATGCACATGAACTACTTGATTTCTTTTTTTCCTTCTGTACTTCTTAGCAGTGGGTGTCAAGTGGGCATAGTTTAGAATTACCTAAGGGAGTATCAACTAGTGGATTGACAGAACAGGACCCTTGTCATTTCACAGTTCTTCTCTATAACTAAATTTCTCTTGAAGCTTTAAAGAAATCTATAGAAAGTAACTAAGAGATTGTCCAGGTCACATTAGCCTCTGAACATGTCTGTGAGAGATTATCTTGATTGATGATTGCTGAGATGATAAAAACACACCATGGGTAGCACCATTCATAGCAAGTAGCCTGGACTATAGAAGAATGCTCACTGAGCCCAAGTCAGTGAGATAACTATAGAGCAAGCCCGTGACATTTAAGCTGAGCAGAAAAGAATAACATACTCACTTGGAAAATAAGAAACCATTGTGTGCTCTGTGGGTTTTGTCAGTTTGTATGGATGGTTATAAAATAAGTAATAAGAAGATGAAAAAGGCATATTTGTGGATAACAGTAGTAGAGAAACTTCTTGGATCCCAGGAGAAGAACAAAAGAATAAATTTCAGGATCTCTCATAAATCCTAGGATTTGCATAATAGAGCATGTAGCTGTCCCCAGAGAAGAAGGGGGCAATGATTCAGCATTCTCTGAAGAAGCCAGGAGTTAAAACACCTTGCAGGGACAGTGCCTCATTTTCGTTTTCTCTTCCTGAAACCCCCTGTGGACTTTGTTCATCCATTTCTAGGTGTCCTAAATCAACTTTCTGAGGAACCTCCATTAAGAGCACCAGGTCTTTCCAGCAACGGGCAGAAAAGACCCCTTGTCATTTCCCATTCCTCTGTACACTTACATTTCTCTTGCAGGGTGAGAAAAATCTATATAAAGTAAGTTTCTAAAATTGATTTCCTATGAAGGGGATCTATCTTTCTTACTTAAATAGCCTTTCTTATAATGGATTCAGCATTTCAATGCCTTGTGCAGAAATTCTTTCCCTTTACTGCCCAGAGAGAAAGAGCCCATGAGAGACAAGAGGAAGATACCATATGATGCTCTGTCTCACATATCTTTATTTTGTACGTAGTAGTCCCAATTTGAAGTCTTTATATCTATTTAATTGTGCACTTATCCTTGTTAAGGATGCTTAAATACAATATTGGTCTTTCTATTAAATTTATATATTTTTTTAGAAAACTATTTAATAATATCTTCATTGAATAGATTATGTCAACAAATATGAAATAAACAATAGCTAAGGCAAGTTATCTTTGAAAATAGAAATGTATATTTACATGAAAAAAAGATGAATGGGGATAAAAGGCAAAACATTTCATAAATCAATTCAGTTGAGGTTAAGAGAGTTAGTCTAGCTCTCTATTGAAGGCAATTTATCCATTTCCTATAACATAAGGTAGACAGAATGCTTGTACATATATAAGCCATAAAATATATTCACATGTGTGTATGCAGATAGATAACCTAATATGTATACATAGCACACATTATATTTATGCATACGCACCACATAGATATATAGTAACTCACAAAAATATGTATACTATATAATTCTTTAAGTATTTGAATGACACAATGATTTATGAATCTATCAGAAATCTATCAATATCTATCAATATTTCTCTAATCATACAAAAGAAAAAGATGTTCTGACACTGAGTCTTGAGCTTAAACATCTCCATACCTCTTTAAAGTCAATGCAAGTCACGTATATTCATAGAAAGTGTATGCTTCTATTTTTTGCTGTTTGTGGAAAAATCAAATCAGAGAAAGAAAGTCTCTAAAAAATGAGAAACAGAAAAATGAAAACATTAAGGCTTCCTTAATGTCGGACACCAAGCTCTTATTAATTTCTTTTGCCTCAACAGCCCCAAGTTTATCAATTAATTAGGCCTGTTGCGTATTGTCTATAAGTGCTTGCTAAACAGATGCCAACTGTTTACAAAAGAAAAAGTGATTAGATTACCTCTACTTACCGTCAAGGCAGAGGATAAAGGGTGAGGCCTCCTGTTAGATTAGCTGTGTCACTTGGGTTTAACTGAAATTCTGAAGTACATCTCACAGAAATCAATTGTTCCTGCTATCCAATAAGCATTATTGTAACAAATAAAACACTTGATGTGAAAGCAAGATTATAAGGCTATATTTTGTGATAAGTAGGAAATAGTTTCCATCCCTATTTTCTGGAAGACAAATAAATTAGATTAAACCATGAATGCTTTAAAAAGAATTTCTTTTATTTATGATGTCACTCCAACTTTAAAAAAATGCTTTATTTTTATTTATGTGTAAGTGTATATCAAAGTTTGTATGTCTGTGTGTGTATGTCTATGTGCAGACATGTGCCCACAGATGTTGCTGGAGGCTTCAAAGCTTGACTTACAAGGAAGTCATGGGTGGCCTGATGTGGGAACTGAACTCAGGTCTTCTATAAGAGCAGTAAAATGTCTTTAACTTCTAAGCAATCTTTCAAGCCCTCCCACAATATGTGGTTCTATTTTTTATTTATGTCTATATTAAGATAGTAGTTAAGGTCAGGAGTTAGATATTAGCATGCATAATATCTCGCTGTTATAAGTTTATGAGTATTATTTTGCATGTATGCATGTGCACCATGTATGTGCTTGAAAATGCTCACAAAAGCCAGAAAAATGCCATCAGATTCTCCATAACTGAAGTCACAGAAGGTTGAAAGCTACTACATCAATGTTGAGAACTGAAACTGGGTTCTCTCGAAGAGTAGCCTGTGCTCTTAAACACAGAACAATCTCTTTGATTGTTAGGATGAGTGTGTTATTAATATTGCTGTTATTTGTAGGGACACAGTGCTCCCAGAAAATGCTGACGATTAGTGCTGGAAGAAATGTCACAACCCATTTAGTTCTCTCCACTTAGTTGAGGTTTCTTTTATATTTATTTATATCTACATGTTACAAAACATACAGAAACTTACTCATCAAAGTTCAAAAGGGAATGTACTTTTAGTTTGAGGATGTGAAACTTCCTATCAAAAGAGGTAGTCAGACTATTTAGCTATGAATATCTCAACAACAAATCACATACAAATACATACATGAGCTTTACATAAGAGGACATTTGTTATTTGCAGAGATTCTGTTTGCTGTTTGCTGTTTCTTTCAACAGTGATTCCTTTTCATACCCGGTAATCACTATAAAATTACTTTATACTTTTATTTTTAGTAAACAAAAGATTACATTTTTCACATATGTGAACTGCACCCAACATATATTTGCACCCAACACATTGAATTGGGTCAGAGGCTGTTAGTATATGGTTTCAGATTGTCCTGGTCCTGGAGTAGATGTTTACGAAATCCGACATATTCTAATTTTGTAGCAGCAGCCGGGCATGGTGGCGCATGCCTTTTGTCCCAGCACTCGGGAGGTAGAGGCAGGTGGATTTCTGAGTTCCAGGCCAGCCTGGTCTACAAAGTGAGTTCCAGGACAGCCAGGACTATACAGAGAAAACCTGTCTCGAAACCCCCCCCCCCAAAAAAAAAGCACGAGAGGCTACTTCACTACTTGGAGTGATAAATTAACAGAAATATTGTGTTCAAAAGCAATTATTTATTCTTCTTTCTAGAATACTGAAATTTTGATAAAAACTTTTATTAGGTGTTTCTGTCTCATTCATTATCAAGAGGCTGAGCAAGTAGTCTCAGAGAATAGCTGAGCTTAGAGTAATTGTTTAATTGCCCAGGAACAGGTTTTCTGAGACTCAGAAACAGACGGTATTAATAGTATGTGCCAGGTTGGAGAAAGCCCACTGACTCCTTTATCATCATGGCTTGAGTTAAAAATCCTTGGCATCCATGTAAAAAGATAGGTGCTGTGCTATGTGCCAATAATCCTATTGCTACATGGGTTCAGACACTTGTTTGCCAGGCTGTTGTTGTCCTGCTAATCTATCTAAAACTGTAAATTTAAAAGCTCAGCAAGAAAAGTTCCTGGGGAGGTTTGATGCCCCAGTGTAGGATAATGCTGGAGAGTTGGGCGGAGAGTATGAGTAGGTAGGGGAGCACCCTCCTACAGGCAATGGGAAGGGCAGATGTAGCATGAGGAGTTGGTGGAGGGATAACCAGAAAGTGGGATATCATTTGAGATGTAAATGAATGGAATGATTAATAATAATTAAAGCAAAGAAAAAATGAAAATGGTAAAATAAAATAAAATAACATAAAATGAAACTCTGCCTCAAGAAATAAGCTGTAAGATAAGATAGGAAGACTATACATGGACCTCTCGTCTCTACATTCTCAATCACATGTGAACACACATGGTTGTTCCTCAGGAATGGCAAGATGGTGTATGCCATTCCAGCTGTGATGGCAGACACTTGTAGTCCCAACAATGTTGATGAAGACACAGGAAGATTGAGAGTTCAAGTCCTCCTATAGATACTGAGTGAGAAGTTCAGCCTGGGGTGTTTAAAACTCTGTTTCCAGGAACAAAGCAACAAAGAAATAAGGATGCTTGTCTAAAGTGCTCCCTTTCTAATATTCTACATTTTTTATGTCTTTAGAATTATTACAGCTATGTCTCTTCAAATATCATGAAGTAAATATTTAAATCTAGTCTTTCCAAAATCATGAATGTATTCTCTAGTTATATACTTAAAACCAACAACAACACAATGTACTCCTTTAGAACTTTATCTATTTTCTTTGAAAATATTATAATATAGTTGACATTGTGCTAAGACACCTAATTTCTCTCATATATCACTTACTTAATTCCCTTTAAACTCAATTTGTTCGTTTTTCTTGAGGGATATTTGTGTAGTTGTCTTTCAAAGAACTTGAACTCTTTAATGCCTCTAGCTACAATATGAATCTGGTTAAATTTACAAACTTCTTTTGCATTTAGTGGATAATGAAGGCTTACGTACTCTATAGTACATATATGATGTATAAACCTCGTTTCAAAAATAACACTTTTATATTCTATTAAAATTAGGAGCATTAACATGTCCAATGATTTATAGACAATTATACAACCATCTTCAATATCTTCTACTTATAAAATTAGAGAACTTGAGACATGGTAGTAGACACTTCAGTTCTGTCAGTGTTGAGCTCTGATTTTAAGCTTAGTCATGTCTATATAATGATATACAGACTAGATAAGGCTGCATAGAAAGATCCTTTCTCAAAATAAATGATAGACAGACATATATACAGATGGATGGATGGATGGATGGATGGACGGACGGATGGACAGACAGACAGACAGACAGACAGACAGGTGAACCTTCAGTATGGTCTACTTTCCCATTACATCAACCTCGGGCTCACGTCTAAGTAAATGTTTACATTTAAGGTTCTGACTGTAAAGGAAGGTCACAGGGATTGCAGCCACCACTGCCTTCCCTCCTTCTCTCCTGGCACAGTAATCTTAAATACTATTATAGTTAGCATGAGTAAACACTGGACACCTGGTGTCTGCACCTGTGAAAATGAAGTAAAACCAGCACACAAAGAAGAATCCAAGAGGCATTTAGATCTTAGATCCCTGTTTGTAGATTCCTGCTGTTCCACAGAAATGTATTAACACAACTGCCTTAAATATTTCATTTAAAAATTTTTATTAGAGAAACACCATATATATTGGTAAACACTACTTATTCCATCTATGAACTCAAGTTTTAGAGTTATTCAAAGCAGCAGAATTAGTTTTTATTATTTTATATATTTTTCAATGTGAAGCATCGAAATAAATGTCTTTTGTTAATGACCATTTTTTTTAACTGATGATTTTCAATACCACTTTTTCCTCTTTGGGAAGGGTTTGTTTATTTTACCTCTTATCTCAAAAATTCTTGTTTCTTCTTCATTTATAAAGGAAAGTTTGGCACTAATGTTTTCTTTTTATGTTTAAATATATTATTTACAATTGAGATGTGTATGTTTGTGTGTATGAGTGCCTATATAGGTACACATGTGCATGATACATTTATACACATAGTTTGTGTGTATGTATGTTTGTGTGTGTGGACGATGTGCATATTTGTGTGTTTGTGCCTATTATATGTGAGTAGTTCCACAAGCCACAATGTACATGAGGCCAGAGAGCAACTCTCTGTAGTCTGCTTTCTCCTCCCATCTTTAAGTGGTTTCTCAGGATGAAATATGGAATGCCAGGTTTGTAGAGCAAGCACCATTACCAGCTTAGCTACCGATAGGCCCTGTTGTCTTTTGTTCTGTTTTGTTTTGTTTTAATCTCTTATGTCATTATCTTCCAATTTTTTACTGAGTAGAACACAGACACAGATACACAAACCCCTCCCTTCTTCCCTCAATCCCTTCTTCCCTCCAACCCTTCTTCCCTCCATTCCTTTTTCTCTTCATCCCTTCTTCCCTCCTTTTATCTCCCATTTCCCCCCTACTTCCTTCTTTCTTTTCTTCTTTCCTTTCTCTTTTCTTCATCCTTGCCTCCCTAATTTCTTACTCTTCCCCCTCATCTGTCCTTCATTGTATTTGGTTCAAAACTATTTATCTCTCATTGTTCTCATACTGTCAGAAAACGATTTTAATAAGAAAAGTTCTCCTCCACTAGCACAAATGAAGTGAATCAGTGGAGTGGGCACCAGTCCTGCCTTTGTCAAAACTGCCAAAAGCATTCTTCCTATATAGAGGATTTGTTTTACTACCAAGATAAATATTGTGCCTTATATTTAAAAGCCAGCACATTTAAGGACTTTTTTCATTGGACTTAAGTTCAAGAAAGATATCTCCTTCTGATTTTTAAAATGAAATCTTAGAAGCAGAAGTGATTTTATTAATCTAAAAATTGGTGAAGGATTTGAAACCCTTGTTCATCTTATAATTGAGATGACC
The DNA here is from genome assembly GCF_978045245.1 of Mus caroli. NCBI lineage: Eukaryota > Metazoa > Chordata > Mammalia > Rodentia > Muridae > Mus > Mus caroli. The sequence goes on along the minus strand of NW_028227262.1, from coordinate 68,905,365 downwards.
CACTAGAAGAGTCTATCACCCTTTATCCCAAATTCCATTCAAGTCCTAGTATGAAAAAAAGTGTTGTTTTGTCTTGTTATTTGTGTGCCTTTTTGTGCACACACATGTGCATGCATGTATATGTGTGTGCATGTGCACATTTGCATGTTGGAGAGAGAGAGAGAGAGAGAGAGAGAGAGAGAGAGAGAGAGAGAGAACCTATGTAGGCCAGCAGAGGGACTCAGACTCAGACTCTCTGAAGCTACAGTTTTAGGGAGTAATGAGCTGACCCATGCAATAGCTGAATATTTATAACCTAGAAACATTCTGGGTTGTGGAGTATATATATGGAATTGGCTATAGAAATCCACACAACCAGGATCAAAATTTATTTTCTAGTTTGCTTTCTATGTTGTTATAAAGACCATACCAAAAGCATCCTGGGGAAGAAACAGTTTATTTAAGCTAATAACACTCAGATCTCTGAGTAAAGTCAAGCAGAAACTCAAGGCAGAAACCTGCAGGCAGAAACTAGCAGAGTCCATTGAGGAATGATGCGTATTGACTTGCTTACTGGCTTTCTCAGACTTTTTTCTTACACAACCCAGACCACCTGCCCAGGTGTGACATCACCCACAGTGGTCTGGGCCCTCTCATATTAATCATTAATCAAAAACTGCTGAGAGACTTGCTTACAGGTAGAACTGTGAAGGCATTTTCTCAAATGAGTACTCTGTTCCCAGATGGCTCTAACTCTGTGGGAGTGTGTGTGTGTGTGTGTGTGTGTGTGTGTGTGTGTGTGTGAGAGAGAGAGAGAGAGAGAGAGAGAGAGAGAGAGAGAGAGAGAGAGAGAGAGAGAGAGAGAGAGAGAGAGACCAGAAGTTTACTTCCTGTGGAATGATACTTGGTATATTCCAGGGAAGGTTATAGTCTACAATGATAAAAGATGAACCATGCTTATTTTATCAGCATAGATGTTTCTTAATTTTCCGTATTCAACACTTAGACACGGAGAAAGACGATAAGATGATAGAGGTAGGTTGATAGAGGTAAATTATAGATACAGAAATAAATTGATGTATATATAGAGAGATAGATAAATGAGAAATAAATAGAAAGGTAGATGATAGATAATGATATATATGCTTTTGTGTATTATTTATTATAGGCTAAGTTCCACATATGAGGGAAATGCATATTTTAATGTCTCTGTGTTTAGATAATCTTCCATGATAGCATACTTTCCATATCTCTTTTCATGCAAATGTTCTGATTAATTTTTCTTACAAGTAAATAAAGTATCATTGTATGTAATATATATAATGATGAAATATAGAATTGTGGGAAAGAGGAGTGAATGATTCAATCAGTAATGATGTTTACAATTCTTCAGTGCTTGAGCCAAACCTCATAAAAATGTATTGCAATGAAACTTATATCCCTAGTTTCCTCCTATCATGTTTTCTCTACATTTCCCTCTTGCCGCTTGCCTATATTTCAGGGTGTAAGCTATCAGTGAGATAACATCTTCTGCACTGCAGATGGTAGGCTAGGTATTGGTGTCATGTGATACCTTTACCTACCAGCAAAGTAATTGAGAGAATTTTTAAATTGTACAGGCATCCTAATTGCCTTAGCTACCAAGACTCAGTTCAATAACAAGAAGAGACCTTCTGTATCCAGAATGTATCCAGAATGGAAGGGGAAGAAGTATATACAGCCAGAAAAAAAAAAAAAAGAAAAGAAAGAAACCATTGCAATTTCTTGAAGAATATTCAACACATCGTTGATCCTTGCAAATCCATGATGCCAATAGGTGAAGTGGATGGAGACAGGGAAAATAGAGTAGAGTGACTGGGGTACAGAGGACTGGAAAAGGGGAACCTAGAAAAGAAGAGTGCTATAGAAGTTGTATAGAAAAGCAATGAAAATATGGGATTAAACCAGGCACTCAGAAAGGGAAGAATCATTTTGTGTATAATAGCTTAATTAAATAAAATGATTAGGACTTAATATTTCTTAAAGTTTTAAAATTTCATTTGTTTATACATTTGTTTATGTGGGAGTCACTTTTTTTCTTCCACAATATGATTTCAAGGGATTAAACTTGAACTATCTCACTGGCCTGGAGTACTTTATATTTTTAAAATATGAGTGGATATTCACAAATAGGTTTTATATCAAAACTTGAAAGAAGGGTTGAATATATCTTATCTTAAATCCTTAGGATGTGATATATGTTGCAATTTCATTTGTTCTGAGTTTTGATAGGTGTGCCTAACATATATGCTAGGGTAGGTTGAAAGGTCTAAACACAAAAGTCATTCAGGATTCACGTGCACTATGTAGCATAGCATACAAGTAAGTGTATATGGCATTTTCAATCATTTTTATAAAATAGTTTCACTGTATTGAGATCCCACACCAGTGCTGAAGAAATGAGTTTGCATATATGAGCGACTCCTGAGAGCAGACGCAGCAGAGGCAAGTCAGGGTGTTGGATTCCCAGGAGCTGAACTGCCAGACAGTTGTGAGCAGCCATGTAGGTACTGGGAATTGAACTCTAATCCCATTCAAGAGCAATCAGTGCTCCTGTCCATGGAGCCGTCTCTCTAACCATAGTAAAAAGTTACTTAGCCAAGGAGAAATGGTAATTATGTTTTGAAGAATCATCAGGATCCTTCGGTGTCATTTGGTTTGATTTGGCTTTGCCTAAAAAGGAGCTATGTTGCAGAAATATATCAGTTTCTAGCAGGGACATATTTGACAAAACTTGAACTTATGAAATCAAGACAGTGTAATGAGAAGAAAGATTTTTCTGAAGACAGAGAGAATACTACTATTCTAGTTTGAATTTCTGAATTCAGTAAATGAAAGTAATGCTAAATAAGTTGTGAACTGATGTCTAGAATGTGGCTGTCAGCAACTTTCAGTTTCTCTACAGTGACATGTGAATTTTACAGATGGAAAGCCAAGTTCTTCAAATGGGCTAGAATTGCTGCTCCTTAAACATTATGCAATAAACACAGACAATTGACTCAAAATCTCCAAGCAGAAATTCGCTGTAGCACTTACAGCAAGCTATCTTCCATGAATGATTTTAGAGTGTTTGGATGAATTAAGCCTTTCATGGGATTTTAAAAACACCACACTTTGCACATACATTTGCATGTGTAAACACTATGAATTTCTCCGATAATTTAGTTTGTAAAAATTTGGATGAACTGTACTTGTTTTTGTTAACAATTTAATTTAAAAGATAACTTCTGGTATGAAAGTGTATTTATTTGGTGTTTGAGGCATATAAAATATTTTTTATTAATTTATTGATTCTGTATAGATCAGATGCTTTGTATAAAATTTTGGAGGCAAGTTTAATTAGGAAAATTCTGAACTATACTGTGTGTGTTCTGGATACTATATTTCTTCAGTTTTTATGAGGGTGAATATATTAACAAGATGACATTTACATTGTTTTGATAATATATCTATGTATATACATACTAATATGAATAGTCATATTTAAGTACTTTTACTGTTTATGAAAGAAATGAAGTAACCTCTTTCATCTTTCATTTATTTAAATATGTATATTTCCAAGGATTTTGATTGGTTACATTCTTTTCATTTTAATAATGTTATTTTCTCCTGTATCTTCACATGTGTGCGTGTGGAGCTCAAAGAAAAGATTTCTGTAGACTTATCTTGATCCAATATACGTGTTTTCCTCTTTAAAAACTTGGTTTTGTCTTGTAGATGTTTTTGTCGAATGCCTTTACCCATTATCTCATTACCAATTTCTTACTTTTAATAATTAAAACTACACAAAGGTTGAAGGTGTTCATAAAATAAACCATAAAAATAGACCTATGGAAAATGAAATTAAAGCTAGGGAGATGTTTCAGTGCAAAAAGCACAGCATCAGGACCTGAGGTTGCTTCCTAACACTCATGCAGAAAAAAAAAAAAAAAAAAAAAAAAAAAAAAGAGCATGAAACGAAAACCTTTAATCTCAGCAAAGCAAGTGGCATGGCAAGAGGATTGCTGAGGGATGCTGGCAGCCATCATCACCGACAAAAGCTGCCTCAAGGAAGGAAGGCACAGAATGAGAGAGTAGAATATCCCATACTCTTATCTCGGTTCTGCACATATATGCACCTACCTATACATGTGCACCTACCTAAACATGTGCACATAAGAATATACTACAAACACATAAACACACACACACACACAGAGAGAGAGAGAGAGAGAGAGAGAGAGAGAGAGAGAGAGAGATCAGAGGTTGAGTTTATTCTCATCATGCCAGTACAGAGAAACTTGGTGCTGGAGAAAGAAGTGAAATTTCTTCTCACACATAGGCATCTGGAAGAGAGACCCTGGGCATGGCTTGAGCATCTGAAACCCCAAAGCCTACCTCCAGTGACACTTCCTCCATCAAAGTCATACCTATTCCAAAAAGGCTACCCCGCCTAATAGTGCAACTCCCTGCTAACCAAAAACTCAAATGTATGCGTCTATGGAGACCATTCTTGTTCAAACCACCACAGGAGAGTTGGCGATTTTTCTCAAGATTAGAAAAGGAGAGGATAGTAACATTAAACTCAAAATGTGAGTCAGCTATCCTTAAACTACAGCACTTATATGCCTGCAATAATTATGCATTCAATAAATCTTTAATTTTTATATAGTGAACAATAATTTAGCATTTTTGTTAGATTTGAATTGATTTTTTTTACTTTTGCTACAACTAGTATTACAGAATAAATCCAATGTTAAAGGTGGAGTATGCCACAAAATGAAATTTGAATTTTCTCTGTATGTTATCCTGTATGACTTACAAAGATTCAACTTTAACCCTAACAAATCGTATTTTTAAAGAGCCTCTCTCTGTTGTAATAAGGAAGTTTATTTTACTGCTGTTTTGAGTTGTTTAGACTCTGTATCATAGACGCCTATACTATGAACCAAACCTTTTACTGTACTTCTTAGAAACCATCTCACAAAAAGCTGATTGTGCCACATTCCTCTAAGAAAGGCTATGTATAAACTTTTTAAAGGAGATTCTTTCATATCATGCATTTACAAAACAATTATTATTACTCTTTTTGCATGTCACTGAAAACCTACTACAGATTGTTGCATTAAGAACCATATAAATGAGAAAAAGTTTGTCATTTAATTAAGACATTTTGAGAGTGATGTTGTATTAATTTGTAGAGTCACTTTGAGTAAATGTGGATATGCTACATATATATTTATCACTTGGCCCTGGGAAAATTAGTATCTTAATTTATTTATGAGTTATTTGACAAAAGAAGTAGCCATGAGACATTTCTGCTTGTAAGGAAAAATAAAAGTGAACTTTGGTACCTCTTAAAGATAATATTTAGTAAAACCATTTTTTTGTGTGCAATTGCGCTGCAGACTCCTGCATATGTTATCATTTGGTGAGATTAACATGAGTGCACCTGCTTACATCCTGCAGTCTCCCACAGCCTCCTAATGAAACACGTGAGACAAGAGGCACTTCAATATGAGAAATTCTCCTTTCAGCTTTTTGACTCACAAAGCAACAGAATGCCTACTACACCTTTATGTCTGAATTCATTATCTTCCATCTATCAAAAACACACGCTGCATTTATACTTAAATATGGCATTTGTTTCATGACTTTATAAATTACAAAACTGAAATCTTAGTGTAGAGATATTGTAAAGATATTCTCAGACACAAAAGTTCCTTTAACATTATTCAAAATTCCTCTAGCAGAAACAGCTAATACTTTTGTGACTGTTTCCTTAGTAATATTCTAATAAATCATATTCAAGTCGTATATACCCGGTGGCTGCTTTAAAGACTGAAAATAAATTATTGTTACCTAACAGTGCCTTTTGGAAGATATCTCCCTGTAATTTCATTAATTATAAGTTTTGTGTTTTCTATAACATTTCATATTTTTCTTCTCTACACTAAATATTTCTGTTTTCAAAGTATTTTTCATTTTTAATATTTATCTCACCTTTTTATGTGTGTATGTGTCGTAGGAAAATTTCAGATTTCTACACAGAATCCAGAAGAGACTGGCATTTATTTTCACCGTGCACCCAGAATAAACCACTTCTTTTTGAAATTAAAAAGATAAGTAAAGTTGGGATGTTTTCAGAATTGATGTTTAGTTATAGGGCTGGAGAAATGGTGTATCACCAGAGTCCTCACTTGTCCTAGGTCAGGTGAATCAAGGCTGGTTACAGCTCCAACCCCAAGGGATGGGAGTAACCCATCTGTCACTTATTGTCAGCTGATTACGTTTTGACTTGCATAAGTCACTTCTAGTTGTGTCAAGATTTTGCATCCTTTAGGAGCATTTACTTCTCTCCTCCTCATCTTCTGCCCTAGTGTTTTACTGCTTCATTTCCTTTTGCTAATACTGAAAGCCCATGCATCATTTGCCTCTTTCTTCTTCCAATGAAGGTGTGGTCTGCTACTGTTTGCAGTGCCCTTTTCCTTTTCTTGCTTATTAGATTATCCCTGCCATTTTCTTCTGATTTACTCCCATCACAGTTCCCCTAATTCTTCTTTTTTATCTAATTCCCCTGACTGCTAGTTTTAAAACTAAGTCTAGGGTCCAAGTACTCCAATTAATTGTATTCATTTTGAAATGTAAATATCTGCACAGGCATGATATTTCTCTCAGGAAATGTCACCCAGGCCAGTATATGTATGAAATTTCACTCTGTAATTTCATAAGCGACTTATAATTGCACATGCTTTTGCTTTATAGAATACATCTCCAGTGGCTTTTAAGTTTCTCATTCTTTACATTCATTGTTGTCATATAATATGAGCTGTTGGTGTTTTTATTTTGTAACATATTGAGGTCTTATTTTTACCAAGTATTTTTTACCAAGGAGAAAAGCATACAGATACAATATATTTTTTTTTCCATACTCGTTTTAACTATACAAAAGTCTCTCAGATCCTGTCTCAGTACGTATTTATTAACACCTACACATAGTTTAATTGAGTACATTTTTATGATACATAAAAGTACTGATGTTTAATTGTTTTTTTATGCCAAAGTTAAAGAAAAGTGGTTAAACTTGATCCCCTTTCAAATTCCTTTTCAAATATTGTTATATGTTTATTTTTGTAGTACCTACTTTGAATCCTGGTCCTGCACAATTTGGATACTGCTCACTTTTTCATATTTTACTGATGATTCATAAAACATAAGAAATTATGCATCTTACTAAGAGACTCTGTAACGTCTCGATATGTGTATATGTTGTATGACATTTTATTATGTTTAAATATAACTCTATTTTCAATCTTTCATTTCTCTTGGTAAATATAGTCACAATTTTTTTCTGGGACTTTGAATTGTGCAGTGTAATATTGTCTATATTCAATCTTTCTTAAATACGCTGGAATTTCTTATCTGTCCCAACTCTGATTTTGCCCTCAGTGCTCCACCTCACACCCATCCCTGTCACCACATTCCATTATTTGATTTGTCTCTCATGTTACTTTCGTGAATCTTTTTTACTATGGCCATGTACAAAAATTATTTAGAAAGCATTCACGATATTGTTTATATATCTCAAAATCATTGCTATTTCTATACATGTCTTCTTTGTTTTTCAGATAGATGCAAAGGCAAGTTTGAGCTTTGAAGTCTTTCCCAGTGTGGGAATCTTCATTCAGTTTTATTGATATTGCCGAATTTAGCACAAAAACATGCATCCTTCAAATTCTCAATATATTGTGCACTTTAGTAGCATGCTAATAACTTGTCTTGGTATGTGCTTTCCTTACCCATTACATGCAGAGCTTTCCCATGAGAACTTTTTGTTTGTTTCTTTGTTTTAATCTGACTTCCACTGAAAGATACCACTCACATTTAGAGTGGCTTGTTCCACTTTAAATAAACAATACAAGAAAATTCCTTACATTATGCTCAGTGGCTCCTCTCTTGTTTGGTCCGAGATCTAGTACTCACCATCATAGCATCCTCCTGCTAAATTCTTGCAAAACCCACTCCATCTCTGCTGGACATCATTTATTTACACTCTGCCTGTATTTTGAGCCTTATGTGGATACATCATTATCTTGTTGATTCTTGAGTTCTGGCTCACACTGATTTCCAGACTTTTATGAAATGGAATGTGTGTTAACATTAAAATCAGTTTCCCCACTACCTTCAAATTCTTGCATTGTGATCTTACAGAAGAATGTCTTTTACAGATGCTTGGGAAATGTAGGACGATGTGATTTGCATCCTTATAAGATTTTGCTGGCCATCTCTTAGTAAAAGTATGCTGGGGACAGCAATAGAAACAAGAATGCTTATGAGAGGTTTCCATGTCAGATCAGATGACAGATATGTTGACCAGAACCAATCGTGCACAAAAAATCAGACTGACAGAAACTGAGAGATTTGAAGACAAACATAAACAAGATGTACTATTGAATTCTGTAGAGTTGAATGCAGAAAGGGATGCACAGATTTTAGATTTTAGACATGATAAATGAGGAGAAGACTTTATTAGCTAACATGAAGAAGAGAGTGTTTCATGATGAGATTTGTTAGGTTGGTCTGATGGGACACCACTGAGACAGGGTGGTAGAACTGACTAAGTCATCAGATCCATGCCTGGGCCTTGACTGCTGGGTATGAATGAGAGCTGTTTTACATCAAATTAAATCATTCTTTTTCTCCTTTAAAAATCTTTTAAAGATGGAAAGAGTGTAAGAATCATGGAAGATGGAGGACACTAAGGAAACAAGGTCCACAATCCCAGAAGGACACTCATATGACCTCAGAGAGCATGTACAGGGTCATCATGGTTCTGTACCAGATGGGGTCCCAGTGCTGAGAGAAGTTGACCCAAGTCCCCATCCCTAAAATAGAAGCTCTGTCCAACTGACAACATGTAGCACACAAAAAACTGATTCTCTCCCACATAAACCACTCTTAAGGCAAGTCCCATGCCCAACAGTAGATGGGCAATACAGAACAAAATCAATGGCCTTTTTGGAGGTTCTTTATCTCATAAAGTTTGGACAGCTCTGGGTTGTTTGTTTGTTTGTTATTTGCTTACTTTTGCTTTTGCTTTACTGGTCCTCTGCATTTGACTTCTTGGTTTTATGTTTTCAGGAGATTCTTGTGTATCTCTGTATCTACAAGTGTATCTCATACGTGTCTTTGGCTCTTTCTTTCTGTTTGTTTGATTTGTCCTATTCCAGGTTGTCCTGTTTGATTTTATATTTAGATGCCTGATTGTTTTCTTGGTTAAAAAAAAGCATAAAATAGAAAAGGTATTGATTCTGATGGAAAAGAATGTACAGGTATCTCAAGAGGGGGGGGGGAGGAAGAGGAAAGAGTAATCAGAATTTATTGTATGAAAACAATATATTTTTCAGTAATAGAAAGAAAAAAGTCTTTAAACACAAATTCTAGGAAAATTCCTTGATTCAATTAACAGAGATTCCTTTAGTTGTGTTTTCTGATTGTGTTAAGACTTACTCTTTTGCAGAAGAAGGGGTGGAAATATTGTAAGACTCGTGATCTAGGAGGATCACAAGGCAACAGTGTCTTCTGCCATGACAGATCTTACCCACCTATGATGTTAGATCATCTGTAGCTGCCTGCCCAAGATTTAGCCGTTCAGCATTTCAGCTTGGAGGAGGAAGGCTTGTTGAACCCCCACCAATATCTAAAGAGCTATGGATAGTGGATATTTCTGAAGAAGGGGTGCCAGCTTTCTTTAAGGGTGTGGCTCCTGGCTGGTTGAGTGTGCTCTAGCTGAGGTCCCTGTACCCATAATCTATCAGTAGCACACATTAGATTCAGGGAATCTTTGGAAAATTAATAAATCACATAGACACAAAGTTGAGATTAGTGTGGAGGTTAAGAACGGGTCAATTAGACGTTAAAAGTAGGAAAAGAATATGCTCAGAATACACTGTCTGTAAGGGCTAAAGTTTAAAAAGGTAATTAAAATATTTTATATCTCTGTATATGTACGTGTGTATATATGTGTATGTGCATGTGTTCATATGCACATGCTTATGAGAATACATGGAGAAGTGAGCATCAGATCTTGGTGGAGTCACAACCACGTGAGGATGCTCGGCTTGTCATGTGGGAGCTGAGATCTGAACTTGTTCCGTCCACCAGGACTTAGTTATTCTGTGGATCGAAGAGGACCAAGGCCTGCAAGAGAAGCCGGCAGAGAAAGGGGAGTGAGACCAAGCAAAGAGTTGTCAAGGTCTGTTTAATGGAGGCTAGGAGCCTGTGGAGGCTGTGTATAAGCACACAGTGAGAGAAAATAGGGAGGTGTCGACGGGGCATAATAAAATACTGACAAAGGGATGGACATCTGGGTCGAATGCTGATTACAGGCTTCTTGCAGCTTATCTTGGAATGTTGTCCCTAAAACAGTCCCGTGTGGCCTTCAAACATTCTGCAGTTTATCTTGGAGTGCCATAAACAGTCCCAGGCACCAAACGGAGACATGGAGGGGCAGGTGAAGCTGCCTTAATCTAAGCAGTTCTAGGCGCCAAGTGAAGGAAGGAGTGAAGCTGGCAGTCTCAGGCTCCAGGTGGAGGTAATGAAGGAGGGGGTGACATAATTCCCTTCAAAGGGTCAGCCAGATCTTTAGGGTGAGAGTAACTGCGGGACTTAGTTTCCCACAGTTTGGTCTCTCACATGACCTCTCATACTTATCATTTCACCTCACTCTCCCTTAACTGCTGATACACCATAGCCACCACACCTAAATATTTCTAGAACATAATCTTGTCATCTGAAATGTTTTCCCTGTCTTAGAGCTTGCCTTTTCCTTATTCCATCATACATTGTTTAATCTGTAGCTAGATGTGTCTGTGTGTGCATGTGCTCTGTTGAATCATATTCAGGATGCCCATTAAAATCACTGTGACACTCTGGTTCTTGCTCTAAATGTATTTCTAAGAGGATATTGGTGTATAGAGTTTAATGATTGGTCCTCGTTGTTCAACAGCTAAATCAATTCACATGCCCAGTGAACAAGTACTTTCTTACTCTTGGAGAGAAATAGCTATTTTTTTCCACCCTGGAGAATACTCTAGGAGATTGTGCTGTGTTGTTTAAATCTTTCCTGACAAGAAATAGAAGGAAGTTTAGAATCACTTTGCCAATTTAAATCCTCCATTGCCTGTGCAGTCCCTTTTCTTACCATCACATCTCTGGGGGGTCACAGTGCTGAAAGTCTGGGTTCTGTGTTGTTTTGTTTTCAATGTAGTTCTCCTTCTCCAATTGCTCTGACTGCCCTGTCAGCTTCTTACAACCATTCTCCAGAGTGCTAGTGCACCCTCCAGTTCCTCCAGCCCCCCTCCCCCGAAAACCCGGAAGGAGCTGACCATCACTGACTATTCGTATGCTTTGTTTAATATTTTGAATTAATGTCAGGATTAACAAGTTCAGTGTTCATGAAATCATTTTTTTATATTCAATGTAGGGTCTACCTTTCATCCTGCTGCATTTATTACTTAGGGGCTTAGATAGGAATCGGTGTAAGTTTCGCATGTGACACAGCCTCTGTTAAAGCTTTATAATACAAAGCCATCATCAATACAGAACACCATGGACAGAGGCTTTGACTGCTTCTTCATCAAGTGCCACCTTCAGAAGTATTCAGCACACTATTTACATTCCAGTCTTCGGTTGTAGATCATGGCAATATGTCCTGCCTGGGGTACTAAGAAAAACATTTCCTTTGGATCCAATTTCCTGAACAGCTCAAGAAGACTTTCATATTCATGATAACCCTTCCTTCAATCTTTTCCTTGAGTTCTTGGACAGGACTTTTTTTTGGGGGGGAGTGGGGGTGGCTAAGATATAGCAATATGCACCACCTACCCCAATGGTAGTTCTGTATTCCACTCATTATTCAAAAGTTGCAAAATTAACAGGGAACTTATATGTGTGCTGTGGGAAACCTCATCTGGGGATAGGCATCTCTGTCAGGTGTAATGAAGGGGGTAGCTTCAAGGTTTTGAAGAATCTTCAACCTTGCTGTTTGAGGTGTATAAAAAGAAGATGTCCTGCAGAAGTAACTTAGGGTGATTCTGCTGCAGGGAAATCATCATTAAGGGTGGTAAAAATAAGTGAGAAGAGATGGCTTTGCCAAAATCCATGGGCAGTAGGATGGTCCTGGGTGAGCACTATGTTCTGATGGGGACACTGATGAGAGGGAAATAGAGGTTACGAGCAGCATGAGCTTCCAAGCAGAAGGCCAGGCCTGGCTGGGAACAGACCACCCATGAAGGTGTACAGCTCAGAGGATAGGAGCCAGTACTATGGCTACAACTCTCATTTCAAAGAATCGACAAACCATGGGCTCAGAAAGAGATAAGATGTGATCTGTGGCTGGAAGGATGCAGAGAGAATTCAGCTCCTGATAATAACGCAGTGGAATAGAATGGGAACATGGAAATGTAACTTGAAAATGATATTAAAAAGTCCATGAAGACAGGATTTAGACATTTATTAACAAAGTTTTAATGGGTCATTTACAGTGATCAACTGTACAGACATGGTAAACTTGTCACATTATGAAAAATTTATCAAGATATATACAGGAATCTAAGTTTATTCTGGGTCTATCAAAATTATTCGGGTTTTGTGGATAATTGCTAAGGCAGCCAAAGCCAGGATAAATGTTCTAAAGAGTGTCCAGTGCTTTGAACTACACAATGGTTTCCTTGTGGGGTCTGAATGAGAGTCTAATGTATTATTCAAGTCCAAGATGTGCTCTTATAAGAATACTTAAAGACTGTCACTGTCATGGATTTTATATTATGTATGTGTGTATGTATATATGTACATATATACATATGTATACACACACATATGTATATATATATGTATATATATGTGTATATATATATATATATATATATATATATAGAGAGAGAGAGAGAGAGAGAGAGGGAGAAAGCTTTGTGGTGCCTGTTTTTTTGGGAGTTGGTAAAAATTCCACCACAGTGTCGAGATTTTGGAGAAATATGTGGAGATATTATTGGATAAAGTGTCTTGTGGGAGAAAATCAATTTATGAGAAATAAGCTGGTGTAAATTCATGAAAAAGTAATATCCCCAAATCCATCTCAGACATTATTAACGCTAGCATATCAAAATAGTAGATTGGGGCTGACAGGAAGGTTAATGTGTAAATGGTGAAGAATATGGAAAATTCATAGTGTATTTGCCAAAGGACCAAAGGACACCGAGTGGGAGAAAAATCAACCATCAGCTTAGAAAGATAATTTGTAGAAAAGGTTAACGTACTTCAGCAATTCATGTTTACTGAAAAACATGGTATAGTTTTATATATCTGAAGTTTGCAATATATACCCATAGAAACCACTCACATGACACTAGATGATACAAGTATACTTAACTTTAGATCCCTTATGTTCATTCCTATATGCTGCTTTAGATACAGATATATATTTACTCATATAATACCTATAAGGAAGTTATGATAAGCATATATAGTAAATTAGAGTATACACATTAATCTAAGTATTGTGCTGAGGTTCATTTATATTGAATATTTTTATGTTCATTTGTGTAGGTGTGTGTGTATGTGTGTGTGTGTGTGTGTGTGTGTGTGTGTGTGTGTTTTCACACAGCCACAGAGCCCATATGGAGATCAGAGGACAACTTGCAAGAGTTGGTTCTCTCCTTCCTCCATGTGAGCCCCAGAGATGAAACTCAAGTTGTCAGTCTTGACACTAGACATATTTAGCTACTGAGTCATCTTACCAGCTTCTGGTTTGACAGAATTATGTCTGATTCTTTTTTTTTCTTCTTTCAATGTGACACAGCAGTAGACCATGGTAACATACATTTTTCCATTCTATTGTAGAGTGACTGGAGTTCTGTAATTTGGCTAACAAGGAAATGGATTCTTTTTGCCCTGGGAACCAATACTGCTGTGACTACTTTTGTGAAACCTGGGACAACAGCTTCTCTACCACATCAGGAGCTTGACTATTTACCAGATTTTCCCACATTTAGTTGCCTTCAACATATCTAACATTCATTATTTTAAGACAGGTAGCTATGAACTGACTTCTTATGCTGGCATGAATTTGGGTTATGAATGGAGTTTGATATTTTCTCTTCGTCCATTCTCATGGTTTTCTTTTTATGAATTAGCACTTCATAGCTTTTGGTTATCTCTCTCTAGTCTGCTTGTATTTAATGATTCATAAAGGGCCTTTTCATATTGGGTAATTTTTACGGAAATATGATCTCTATTAACTATTTTTAGACACTGATCTTTCACTTTCTTATTAAGCCTCATTTTAGTAGCCAGATACACTTATGGCTGAAGCATGATCAGTTTTTATCTAACTTTTTATTTGTGGTTTGTATTAATTACACTTCAATGAAGGCTTCATTAGTAAAAACAGCTCATGAATATTCTTATATTTATTTATTGCCATTTTAAATTTTGAGGTTTTTTTTTTTTTTTAATTTAGGCCATGAAACTGTAATTATAAATATTTGCCTTGGAAGCAGAAACCGGCCTGAGTAGGGCCACAGGCCTCATCCAGCCGGATCAGCGCCAGGGTAGCTAGAGCACAGGGTTGCCTGACACCTGCCAGCTACCCACGACCCCCGCCACAGGATTTTGGGACTGCTGGTGAGTGGAACACAGCTTCTGCTCCAGTCCAATCACGCGGGACCTGAGACTGCTCTGGTTGGGGAGAGAGAAATCCGGCCTACATAGGGCCACAAGCCTCTTCCGGTCAGAAAAGCACTGGGGCAGCTAGGGCGCAGGGTCGGCTGACACTCGCCAGCTACCCACAACACCCGCCACAGGATCTTAAGACTTCTGGTGAGTGGAACACAGCTTCTGCTCCAATCCAATTGCACGCGGGACCTGAGACTGCATTAGTTAGGGAAGCAGAAACCGGCCTGAGTAGGGCCACAGGCCTCATCCGGCCGGATCAGCACAGGGGTAGCTTGAGCGCAGGGTCGCGTGACACCCGCCAGCTACCCACGACCCCCACCACAGGATTTTGAGACTGCTGGTGAGTGGAACACAGCTTCTGCTCCAGTCCAATCACGCGGGACCTGAGACTGCTTTGGTTGGGGAGGCAGAAATCCGGCCTACGTAGGGCCACAAGCCTCTTCCGGTCAGAAAAGCACCAGAGTAGCTAGGGCGCAGGGTCAGCTGACTCTCGCCAGCTACCCACAACACCCACCACAGGATCTTAAGACTTCTGGTGAGTGGAACACAGCTTCTGCTCCAATCCAATTGCACGCGGGATCAGAGACTGCATTAGTTAGGGAAGCAGAAAACCGGCCTGAGTAGGACCACAGGCCTCTTCCGGCTGGACCAGCACCAGGGTACCGCCAGCTACCCACGACCCCTGCCTCAGGATTTTGAGACTGCTGGTGAGTGGAACACAGCTTCTGCTCCAATCTTTAAACAGTGACAACGATAACAATTAACCCCAGAGATTACCAGATGGCGAAAGGTAAACGTAATAATCTTACTAACAGAAACCAAGACCACTCACCATCATCAGAACCCAGCACCCCCACTTCGCCCAGTCCAGGGCACCCCAACACACCGGAAAAGCTAGACACGGATCTAAAAGCATATCTCATGATGATGGTAGAGGACATCAAGAAGGACTTTAATAACTCACTTAAAGAATTACAGGAGAACATGGCTAAAGAGTTACAAGTCCTTAAAGAAAAACAGGATAACACAATCAAACAGGTAGAAGTCCTTAAAGAAAAACAGGATAACACAATCAAACAGATAGAAGTCCTTAAAGAAAAACAGGAAAACACATCCAAACAGATGATGGAAATGAACAAAACCATACTAGACCTAAAAAGGGAAGTAGACACAATAAAGAAAACCCAAAATGAGGCAACACTGGAGATAGAAACCCTAGGAAAGAAATCTGGAACCATAGATACGAGCATCAGCAACAGAATACAAGAGATGGAAGAGAGAATCTCAGGTGCAGAAGATTCCATAGAGAACATCGGCACAACAATCAAGGAAAATGTAAAATGCAAAAAGATCCTAACTCAAAACATCCAAGAAATACAGGACACAATGAGAAGACCAAACCTACGGATAATAGGAGTGGATGAGAATGAAGATTTTCAACTCAAAGGACCAGCAAACATCTTCAACAAAATTATAGAAGAAAACTTCCCAAATCTAAAGAAAGAGATGCCCATGAACATACAAGAAGCCTACAGAACTCCAAATAGACTGGACCAGAAAAGAAATACCTCCCGACACATAATAATCAGAACAACAAATGCTCTAAATAAAGATAGAATACTAAAAGCAGTAAGAGAAAAAGGCCAAGTAACATATAAAGGCAAGCCTATCAGAATTACACCAGATTTTTCACCAGAGACTATGAAAGCCAGAAGATCCTGGACGGATGTTATACAGACACTAAAAGAACACAAATTCCAGCCCAGGCTACTATACCCAGCTAAACTCTCAATTAACATAGATGGAGAAACCAAAGTATTCCACGACAAAACCAAATTCACACATTATCTCTCCACGAATCCAGCCCTTCAAAGGATAATAACAGAAAAAAAACAATACAAGGACAGGAACCACACCCTAGAAACAACAAGAAGGTAATCCCTCAACAAACCTAAAAGAAGACAGCCACAAGAACAGAATGCCAACTTTAACAACAAAAATAACAGGAAACAACAATTACTTTTCCTTAATATCTCTTAATATCAATGGACTCAACTCCCCGATAAAAAGACATAGACTAACAAACTGGCTACACAAACAAGACCCAACATTTTGCTGCTTACAGGAAACTCATCTCAGAGAAAAAGATAGACACTACCTCAGAATGAAAGGCTGGAAAACAATTTTCCAAGCAAATGGTATGAAGAAACAAGCTGAAGTAGCCATTCTAATATCTGATAAGATTGACTTCCCACCCAAAGTCATTAAAAAAGACAGGGAGGGACACTTCATACTCATCAAAGGTAAAATCCTCCAAGAGGAACTATCAATCCTGAATATCTATGCTCCAAATACAAAGGCAGCCACATTCATTAAAGAAACTTTAGTAAAGCTCAAAGCACACATTGCACCTCATACAATAATAGTGGGAGACTTCAACACACCACTTTCACCAATGGACAGATCATGGAAACAGAAACTAAACAGGGACACAGAGAAACTAAGAGAAATTATGAATCAAATGGATCTGGCAGATATCTACAGAACATTCTATCCTAAAACAAAAGGATATACCTTCTTCTCAGCACCTCATGGCACCTTCTCCAAAATTGACCACATAATTGGTCACAAAACAGGCCTCAACAGATACAAAAATATTGAAATTGTCCCATGCATCCTATCAGATCACCATGGACTAAAGCTGATCTTCAATAACAAAATAAATAATAGAAAGCCAACCTTCACGTGGAAACTGAACAACACTCTTCTCAATGATACCTTGGTCAAGGAAGGAATAAAGAAAGAAATTAAGGACTTTTTAGAGTTCAATGAAAATGAAGCCACAACATACCCAAACTTATGGGACGCAATGAAAGCATTTCTAAGAGGAAAACTCATAGCTCTGAGTGCCTCCAAAAGGAAACTAGAGAGAGCACACATTAGCAGCTTGACAACACACCTAAAAGCACTAGAACAAAAGGAAGCAAATTCACCCAAGAGGAGTAGAAGGCAGGAATTAATCAAACTCAGGGGTGAAATCAACCAAGTGGAAACAAGAAAAACTATTCAAAGAATCAACCAATCAAGGAGCTGGTTCTTTGAGAAAATCAACAAGATAAACCCTTAGCCAGACTCACTAGAGGGCACAGGGAAAGCATCCTAATTAACAAAATCAGAAATTAAAAAGGAGACATAACAACAGATCCTGAAGACATCCAAAACACCATCAGATCCTTCTACCAAAGGCTATACTCAACAAAACTGGAGAACCTGGATGAAATGGAGAAGTTCCTAGACAGATACCAGGTACCAAAGGTGAATCAAGATCAGCTTAATGATCTAAACAGCCCTATATCCCCCAAAGAAATAGAAGCAGTCATTAATAGTCTCCCAACTAAAAAAAAGCCCAGGACCAGATGGGTTTAGTGCAGAGTTCTATCAGACCTTCAAAGAAGATCTAATCCCAGTTCTTCACAAACTATTCCACAAAATAGAAACAGAAGGTACTCTACCCAACTCATTCTATGAAGCCACAATTACTCTGATACCTAAACCACAAAAAGACCCAACAAAGATAGAAAACTTCAGACCAATATCCCTTATGAATATTGATGCAAAAATCCTCAATAAAGTTCTTGCTAACCGAATCCAAGAACACATCAAAACAATCATCCATCCTGACCAAGTAGGTTTCATCCCAGGGATGCAGGGATGGTTCAATATACGGAAATCCATCAACGTAATCCAGTATATAAACAAACTCAAAGACAAAAACCACATGGTCATCTCGTTAGATTCGGAAAAGGCATTTGACAAGATCCAACACCCATTCATGATAAAAGTCTTGGAAAGATCAGGAATTCAAGGCCCATACCTAAACATGATAAAAGCAATCTACAGCAAACCAGTAGCCAACATCAAAGTAAATGGTGAGAAGCTTGAAGCAATCCCTCTAAAATCAGGGACTAGACAAGGCTGTCCACTTTCTCCATACCTATTCAACATTGTACTTGAAGTCCTAGCCAGAGCAATTCGACAACAAAAGGAGATCAAAGGGATACAAATTGGAAAAGATGAAGTCAAAATATCACTTTTTGCAGATGATATGATAGTATATATAAGTGACCCTAAAAATTCCACCAGAGAACTCCTAAGCCTGATAAACAGCTTCGGTGAAGTAGCTGGATATAAAATTAACTCAAACAAATCAATGGCCTTTCTCTACACAAAGAATAAACAGGCTGAGAAAGAAATTAGGGAAACAACACCCTTCTCAATAGTCACAAATAATATAAAATATCTTGGCGTGACTCTAACTAAGGAAGTGAAAGATCTGTATAATAAAAACTTCAAGTCTCTGAAGAAAGAAATTATAGAAGATCTCAGAAGATGGAAAGATCTCCCATGCTCATGGATTGGCAGGATAAACATTATAAAAATGGCTATCTTGCCAAAAGCAATCTACAGATTCAATGCAATCCCCATCAAAATTCCAAATCAATTCTTCAACGAATTAGAAAGTGCAATCTGCAAATTCATCTGGAATAACAAAAAACCTAGGATAGCAAAAACTCTTCTCAAGGATAAAAGAACCTCTGGTGGAATCACCATGCCGGACCTAAAGCTTTACTACAGAGCAAGTGTGATAAAAACTGCATGGTACTGGTATAGTGACAGACAAATAGACCAATGGAATAGAATTGAAGACCCAGAAATGAACCCACACACCTATGGTCACTTGATCTTCGACAAGGGAGCTAAAAACATCCAGTGGAAGAAAGACAGCATTTTCAACAAATGGTACTGGCACAACTGGTTGTTAACATGTAGAAGAATGGGAATCGATCCATTCCTATCTCCTTGTACTAAGGTCAAGTCTAAGTGGATCAAGGAACTTCACATAAAACCAGAGACACTGAAACTTATAGAGGAGAAAGTGGGGAAAAGCCTTGAAGATATGGGCACAGGGTAAAAATTCCTGAATAGAACAGTAATGGCTTGTGCTGTAAGATCGAGAATTGACAAGTGGGACCTCATGAAACTACAAAGCTTCTGCAAGGCTAAAGACACCATCAATAAGACAAAAAAACCACCAACAGATTGGGAAAGGATCTTCACCTATCCTAAATCAGATAAGGGACTAATATCCAATATATATAAAGAACTCAAGAAGGTGGACTCCAGAAAGTCAAATAACCCCATTAAAAAATGGGGCTCAGAACTGAACAAAGAATTCTCACCTGAGGAATACCGAATGGCAGAGAAACACCTGAAAAAATGTTCAACATCCTTAATCATCAGGGAAATGCAAATCAAAACAACCCTGAGATTCCACCTCACACCAGTCAGAATGGCTAAGATCAAAAATTCAGGTGACAGCAGATGTTGGCAAGGATGTGGAGAAAGAGGAACACTCCTCCATTGTTGGTGGGATTGCAAGCTTGTACAACCACTCTGGAAATCAGTCTGGCGGTTCCTCAGAAAATTGGACATAGTACTACCGGAGGATCCAGCAATACCTCTCCTGGGCATATATCCAGAAGATGTCCCAACAGGTAAAAAGGACACATGCTCCACTATGTTCATATCAGCCCTATTTATAATAGCCAGAAGCTGGAAAGAACCCAGATGTCCCTCAACAGAGGAATGGATACAGAAATTATGGTACATTTACACAATGGAGTACTACTCAGCTATTAAAAAGAATGAATTTATGAAATTCCTAGCCAAATGGATGGACCTGGAGGGCATCATCTTGAGTGAAGTAACACTATCACAAAAGAACTCACACAATATGTATTCACTGATAAGTGGATATTAGCCCAAAACTTAGGATACCCAAGATATAAGATACAATTTGCTAAACGCATGAAACTCAAGAAGAATGAAGACCAAAGTGTGGACACTGTGCACCTTCTTAGAATTGTGAACAAAACACCCAGGGAAGGAGTTACAGAGACAAAGTTCGTAGCTGTGATGAAAGGATGGACCATTTAGAGACTGCAGTATCCAGGGATCCATCCCATAAGCAGCTCTAAACGCTGACACCATTGCATACACTAGCAAGATCTTGATGAAAGGACCCAAATATAGCTGTCTCTTGGAGATGATGCCGGGGCCTAGCAAACACAGGAGTGGATGTTCACAGTCAGCTATTGGATGTATCACAGGGCTCCCAATGGAGAAGCTAGAGAAAGTACCCAAGGAGCTAAAGGGATCTGCAACCCTATGGTTGGAACAACATGATGTACTAACCAGAACCCCGGAGCTCTTGTCTCTAGCTGCATATGTATCGAAAGATGGCCTAGTCGGCCATCAATGGAAAGAGAGGCCCATTGGTCTTGCAAACTTTATATGCCCCAATATAGGGGAATGCCAGGGCCAAAAGAATGGGAATGGGTGGGTAGGGAAGTGGGGGGCGCTATGGGGACTTTTGGGATAGCATTGGAAATGTAATTGAGGAAAATATGTAATAAAAATATTAAAAATCAAAAAAAAAAAAACAAAAAAAATATTTGCCTTGGGCATAAAAGATGTCTCAGTGGGTCCAGGAGTTCCTCGGTTTTTATGAGGAGATGAGCTCTGTTCTCCAACACTCCCACAGAAAGCCAATCAAAGGTTTGCACAGCTGTAATCTCAGTGCTGGGAATGTAAAGGCAGATGCATGCTGAGTCTTTCTGGACAGTAAGCTCACACAGACAGACACACACATACATTATACACAAATAATAAACAAACAAATAAATAAATAAATAAAATGAAATAATGTAAACCACACAGCTAAATAACAAATAATATATATGTACATATATATTAAACAAATAGATAAATAAACACTAATGAAAATTTGTTTCTCAGCAACTTGTATCTAACTTTTTACCCCCTTTCCTACAAAAAAAGCTTTTATGTAACTGCCATTCCTAAATGCTCACCTTGCCCTGTTTAACATTTGATCTCTCCAGACTGCTATTCCAAATTCTCAAATTCTTTGTGGAACTTCCTTTACCTGTTTCTACCAAAACCATGTTGAAATTACCACATTGCCAGACAGCTACATGACAGCGCGGTTCTCCAAAACTTCTCTTTAAATCGGCCTCACATGTTTCTGTCCTTTTCTTCCATGTGAAATTTATTATGGAATTCTTGACCTAATGTCAAGTTTTTAAGCTAAAGAGAATTTTTGTTTCTTCATCTTTGTATAAAAGGCTAATTTTAATTTTCTTTGTCTCTCTGTGTATGTCAGTATCTCGGTATGTACATGTGACTGAAATGCCTGAAGGGGCCAGAAAATGGCATCAAATGACCCAGAGCTGGGACATGGATGTGGGAATCACATCTTTTTTATTAAACTCTTCTATTGTGTGTTAGATTTATATTAATAATTATATCTTATATCTATTAATATTTTAATGTCATACTGTTCTTTTTATTACTCAAATGTGTGAATAATTAGTTTTCATACTTTGAAAAGTATCAGAGTTTCAAATTTTCGCAAAATTCACATTTGTGTGACATCAATTTTATTATGTGTTGATAAGGAAATCGTGACACTTTTTTGAAGATTGTTTCAAAGTTTTACCTAAGTTTTAACTACGTGTATCTATGTGTTTTTAGAACAGGATGTGTAAGGAATAAAGGTGGCTCAGAAGAGAAGCTGCTCTTGCAGAGGACACAAGTTTAGTTTTCAGTGCCTACGTAGAAGTTCACAACTACTTCTAACTCCAGCTCTAAGGCATACAGTGCCCCCTTGTAACTTGTGTGCATACCTCCACCTATGCACAAACCCACTCTCAGATAGAGACATGTATACAAAACTAAAAATTAAACTATTTTTTTAAAAGAGTGCATAGTTTTAATCCTGTAAATATTCCTAAACAAGGTATAAAATCAGATTATTCAAAATTTTATTATACTTCACATTATGTAAATCTCTTATTTTCTTAAAATTTAAATCTGTTTCAACAGAAACATAAAGATTATAGAAGCTTATAGTATATCATGAAACATTTTTCACATGTATATACTGGAATATTTTAATCCGATTATATATGTATCTCCTCAAACAATCATATTTATATGTTGAAAACAGTCATGAATTTTTATCCTAGCTTTGAAAAACATGTAGTGTATTTCCATCTTCTGTGCTCTGGCCGCTGTGAAACAACCCACTCTAAAGTCTTGGGTCTAGTCAACTACATCTTAGTACTATTATTGATCTCTCCTGACCCCTCATGCCTCTATACTCACCTTACAAAAACCTCTGACATTTGATGATTCAATATATCAAGGAGAGTGTGTATTGCTTCATAGCAGAACAGAATGATCCCCACCTTTCACCCATGCAACAGCTAATGTCAGAATTTAGTTTAAGGCTGAGTAGTATTCGATCCTTACTTTATTGGACTATTTGTGAGTCCATAGACACTTATACTGTTTCTATTACTGAAGTGCTATAATGGGCAATCGAGTGCAGGCTCTCTCTAACAAAACAGAGTAATTTCATTTCCTCTGGATATATAGTAAGAAGTAGGATTACTAGATAACATGGTAGCTCTTGTTTTGGATTTTTTTTTTTGAGACACTCTAAACTGTTTTCTATAGAGATTATACTCATTTGCATGCCCACCAACTGTGTACAGGATGTCTCTTTTCTCCATGTGCTCAATAAAACTTGATTGTCTTTTGTCTCTGATAAAAAACATTCCAGCAAGAATTAAATGATACTCTCATTTTAGTTTGTATTTCCATGATGATTAGAAATCTTTAGCATTTTCTCATAAATTCATCAGCAGTCTTCCACCATTACCTTTTTTCTCTCTTTCCCTTTGTTCGTTTTTTGTTCCCTTGGTACTGAGTTATTTGCTCCTGAGAATAGCATAGATAGATAGATAGATAGATAGATAGATAGATAGATAGATAGATAGATAGATAGATGATAGATAGATAGATGATAGATAGATAGATAGATAGATAGATAGATAGATAGATAGATAGATAGATAGATAGATAGATAGATATAGATATAGATATATTCCTTTTTGAATTGTAGTGTTACCTCCCAATCTATGGGCAGTTGCTCTTCTCTGTTGAGTGTTCTGGTTGCAATATGAATACTTAGCTTGACAATAATCCATTTGGCCATTTGTCTACTTTTCTTTTGTTGTTTTGCAAAGGATAACCAAAATTGACTACCAGCAATAGCAATGTGCTGTTTTGTTTCCCAGTGACTGCATACTGCAGGGCTTCAGTAGTGCTCTTACTCATTATGGTTGGGTTTTTGTCTTTATTGTACATAAGGACAACACGTTAAGCATCCAGATATCACCCCAGGAAGATTTGTGATTTAAAGGATCACCTTGTTACCTACTGTGTTCTTTGGGCCTGTGATAAAAATTGGCTACGGATACTTGTGGTTATCGCTGGGACTTCTACCTTGCCTTCTGGCTGTGTGACTGTTTTCTGCTGATACTGTGTTGGGAGATTGGTCCATGTTTCTCTTACAGAATCTCACATGTGCTCTTCCTTTCCTGCTTATGAATTGCTTGTTATTCAGGATTTCCCAGTTCTATGTGAAACTGGGCACTTTGTTTCTAATGCTCTCAACAGTAACATAAGAATTTGATGGCAATGGCATGGAATATGTAAATCTCTTTGGGAAGTAGAGACATTGTAACCACATTTATTATTCCTGTTCTTGAATAATCTCTTTCAATTTACTGATATTTGTTAAATTGTTTCTTTTTTAGATTCATATATTTTATTTTAAGACTGGTGTGGGTGCTTTCCCTGCATACACATATACACACATACATGTGTGTATCATATATGTACCTGATGCTTGTAGAAACTGGCAGAGAATACATGACTGGAGCTACAGATGATTATGAGCTGCCATATGGGTGCTGAGAATTGAAGCTGTGTCCTCTGGAGGAAAACTGATGTTCTTAACTGCTGAGCCATCTTTCCAGTCTTGGATATGTTTCCTAATACTGAAATGTGTTGTTAATTCAATATATTTGCTTTTTACAGCTCTAGTCTCAGCAATATTTTCTCCTTATAATGCTGAGGATCAAAGCCAAGGCTCAGAGGATTCTGTTCAACTGCTATAACTCTGAGCAGTCTCCTCAGCATAGCCCTCACCTAACTTATATTTTCACTATTCATCTACAATGTCCAATAATCATTATATGTGAGCAAAGACATATGATAAGTATTTAATAAATTTGAAGAAAAGTGACATACAAGAGATAATGACAGATATTAGTGAAAAAATACAAAACTATTCTTCCCAGATAGCCCAATTTCCTTTGGTTAGCTTAGAGCTAACACCCAGATGTCCAGACACACATTTACCATCATCTACAAGCCTGACTTTTCTACTGCAATGAGTGGTTGGGAGGATGGGAGGAACCAACATGGAGAGGTATGTAAGACAATACTGGGTACATTCATTTGTTCTATGAATAATGTCCATTATCACTAATACTTTTCTCAGTTCAACTTCAGTGAGATAATAACTTACCTAGTCAACAGGATTGATACCATCTTTCATGGTATGTTTCTAATATTAATATTAACTAGTGTAATTTATCCATGTCTCAAAAAATCAGCTTCTCTGAAATAAAATAGGAAGAAGAAAATCAAAGATTTTGTTCATATGGCTTCTTGCCATCCAGGTAGAACTTTCTGAGGACTGGACTCTCCATATAAATTGGAACTCTTTAGAAGCTGAGAACATTTGTAGGCTATTCTAGCACTCTATATTTTACATTGGATGATCATTTTCTAACTTGCGCTCACATTTAAACAGGCAGAAAATCATTAGATGAGGCACAAAATGGGGAGGAAAATAATAAGAGTTGACCTGTCACGTTGCAAATAGAAGACAATTCCAAGGTCTCTTAAGTTGAATGCATTTTTTCTTAGTAAAAATTAAAGGAATTGTGTCAGACAGAAAATTGTATTTCATGTAATATTAGCTTAAAATGAATAAATGGTGTGTTGGCGTTTGGTTACCTTTCTGCTAGAGAGCATGGCCTCACTGTAAACTGCCCCCCCTCACACACACACACACATACACACACATACACACACACACACACATCCGTGTGTGTATGTGTGTGTATGTGTGTGAGTTCCTCAAAGTTGCACAGCAAGCACCTTCATCTTATGCCACTCTCAGACCCTGGCACCACTCTTTCTTAATATGTAACTCTGCATCTTAACATGAAAATTGAATTACCTATTTTGGGGAACATTGGTTATAAGCCCATCTGCCCTGTCACCTTTCAAATAAAATTCCTAAGCATACAAATAATACAGCAAAAAGTAAGAAAAAGCCCTGTAGGAATGTTAGGTTGCTATTTAATATGAAACTGAATTTTCATGGCTACTGTTAGCATATCACACCCCTAAGTGAAGAATTGCCTGTGCAGACCTGCTGACTGCACAATTATTTCCTTTGCACATAAAAAGGTGTTTTACTAAATGTATATACACACATGCACATGTATAGAATGTGAGATTTAAAAAAAAAACATCAAAGTATTTCTTCATAAGCTAAAATTTTTACATCTCATCCATCTTAAACAAATATTTCTTTTCCAGATATCTAAATATTGGTTTTTATATTATCCCTCTAAGACCAGAGTACTATTGGTTTATATATAGGAAAAAATCTTGTTATGCAATAGCCTGATAATTATTTTTCTTACATGAAAGAAAATAATATTGATTTTAAAGTTATGAGATTTAAACTTATTTTCTTTTTTTCTTCTCTCTCTCTCTCTCTCTCTCTCTCTCTCTCTCTCTCTCTCTCTCTCTCTCTCTCTTTCTCTCTTTCTCTCTTTGGCTTTTTCTGAGACAGGGTTTCTCTGTGTAACCCTGGCTGTCCTGGAACTCACTCTGTAGTCCAGGCTGGCCTCGAACTCAGAAATTCACCTACCTCTACCTCCCAATTAAACTTATTTTCTGTATGTAAATCTAATATACAATTATTAATGCTATTATCAAGTATTATACTTTAGTTTACATTAATCATCCACTGTCTTTCTACCACTCAAAAATTGAAACCATGTAACAATTGGTTTATGCTTTTGTAATTATAGAATTTACTGCTTAATATAAATATTTGACTTTGCTAAAGTATATATAATATATAGTCTTAGGTAGGGCTTCTATTTCTGTGACTAAACACCATCACCAAGGCAACTTAGGAAGAAAAGGGTTTATTTTAGCTTATGCTTCTTTTATCAGTGAAGGAAGTCGAAGCGAGAGTTCCAAAATGGCAGGAACCTGGAGGCAGAAGGTGATACAGAGGCCACAGTGGGGTCCTGCTTATGGGCTTGTCATTCACAGCTTGCTCTGCCTGCTTTCTTATAGAACCCTAGACTACCAGCCCAGACATTGTCATCAGCCACATTGGGAGGGGATGTTCCCTACCAATAACTAATTCAGAAAATGCTCTACAAGTTTGTGAACAGCTTAAGTTTATGAAGACATTTTCTTAATTGAGGTACCTTATTCTCTAATGTTTTAGTTTGTGTCAAGATGGGGGAAAACTATCCAGAATAGACATCAATAATCTGTAGCTTCAATGTCATATCACTATTTTAGTGAATAAAATATTTGACATTTGGAAAGATTAAACAATTTGCAACTATACCATTAAAGGCAAAGAATAAGCCAGAGTCTGGAAGGCTCAGAAGCCCTCAGTTTCTTCGAAATTATTTCAAGAGGTATCACAGAGGATATAGGTAATTTGTGAAACATTGATAAGGTTTTTAATGATGAAAGTGTATCACATACATGTGTGAAAATGTCACACTGTATAATAAATATGTGTTAATAAAATAAATATCACACTAAATTACTAGGTAAATCCAAAAACTGTATCGGGGTTAATTTAGAAATACTAAATATGGGAGAACTAACTGCATGTTGAAGAAAGATTATAGCACTTAAGACATTAACAAACATGAAAAACCTATTCCATACAAAGTGTGAGGCTGCCATGAAAGATGTTCAGAAAGTCATTAGGACCCAGGCTGCCGGCAGGTTTGCACCCTCTAATCCAAAGATACAGTTGCCACATTCGGGATTAGAAACCACATCACTCACTCATCCACTGTACTAAGAACATAAGATTAAAGATGGGTGGGAGACAGTTAGCTGTCACCTCTATTCTTTTTTGCTGTGGTATTTATTTATACACATATATGAGAATGGCAGCACATGTGTGTACAGTATTATGTGGAGGTAAATATCAGACTATTCTATCACAGCCTGAGAAAGAGATGATAGCTATTTTGGTACCTTCAAAATGTTTTAACTGCAAGACTATTGGAGAGTTGTGGATTGAACTCAGGTGCTTCATCCGCTCTGGGAAGGGTGCACTGCTGTGCGAGGGTCTCAGGCACTTAGGAGGTGAAGCCTCACTAGAGGACATCACAGAAACTTATCTTTATATGTACTTCTTTTCCATCGTATTTACATCACATGTGGGAAAAGTGGAATTTTTAGTAGAAAAGAGTAAACACATTTGATATGGTAGATTTAGTTATTTTTACTTCTGCCATTTTTCTATCATGCATGCAGTGATAGACTGAAGTTTTTTCTTAGTTTCCTTTAAAACGAAAAAGCAAAAACGAGTCTATACATGTATGTGTGTCTAAGTATATACTATTTTTCTGAGTATCGACCCAACAGCAATTTTCTATACTGACTGCATTTTACAAACAAATGGTGTTCTTTTAGATAATATTCTGGAATTGTCTTTAAAGTTGTATAGTCATCTCCAACAAAACAAAAATGAGGCAAACACACTTCATGAGCATATATATATATATATATATATATACACACATATATATATATACACACACATATATATGTATATATACATATATGAGTGTATGTATATATATATATATATATTTTTTTTAAATTAGTCAGTGTTCCAAAATTGGGGCAGGGATACATGAAATAAAGCAATCATGCTAGTTACCCAGAGTGGATGAATGAGGAAGTTATGAAGTCCCAAGTCTAGCTTTGCTGATTGGTTGCTGCTAAGAGAGGGAGAGTAGGGAAAAGTAGAGAGGAGGAGAGGGAGGGGGAGGGAAAGAACTTCTTCTGTACATCTATACATGAACATGCAAGTGATGCTTGTTCAGAACTCGGCGGTCTCAAAATTAAATGCATGAAGGGAAACGTTTCAATAAGGTTGGAAAATGACTTGGATAGGAAAGTTTGGGCAGAATTATAAAAAAAAATAGGTCTAGGATAGTTTAAAATCAATATACACAGAATGTGTTTCCAGATAAACTGCTATAAAATAGGATTTGAGAAAAATAGAGTTGCCAACTTGAAAGTCTATCTACACTTGAATGGGAAGAAACTAATATCCACATATTAATACTTTCAAAGTGATAAGAGTCTGAATACCTTTGGTGTACTTGACAGGGAAATTGATTTGCTTGTATGCATGTGGACATTGATAATAATTTCTCATGTATGTGTGTATGTGTACATAGACTGTATCATATATGAGTAAAGCTAATTGAATGAAATTCAATCCCAAGGACCCACAGAGTGTAAGGAAGGAACAAACTCTCACATGCTTTCTTCCCTTTCTCCTCCTCCACGGCAATACAGAGAATAAGCAATGGTTCCAGGCCCAGTCATAAACAAGTCACTTGCATCACCTGTCTTAAGTCTGAGAGAACATTGGGGGAGAGGAACTTGGGAGCTAGAAGATAACATGAAAAGTTACAAATTCCTTTGTTTCTACATTCAATGCAACAACTGTACGTTATTTGCAGTGCAACACCAGTCCCTTAGCAGTTATCAGGCAGTGGCTCTTAGTGCCATCCATATATGTTACTTTTAGACTGCTAATTACTGATAGCCAGCGAAAGAAAGAAACTGCTCTCAAACAGAACACTCCTCCATTGATGATGGGAGTACAAAATTGACAACCACTTTGCAAATCAATTTGGTAGTTTCTCAGAAAACTGGAAATAGTCCTACCTTAATACCCCACTATACTAGTCCTGGGCATATACCCAAAAGATGCTACAATATCCCACAAAGTTGACACTTGCTCAACTATGTTCATAGCAGCTTTATTCATAATAGTCAGAAACTGGAAACAACTTAGATGTCCCTCAACTGAAGAATGAATAAAGAAAATATGGTGCCTTTACACAATGGAATATGACTCAGCTATTAAAAACAAAGACATCGTGAATTTTGCAGGTGAATGGATGGAATTTGAGAATATCACACTGGGTGAAGCAACCCAGTTCCCAAAGGACATATATATCTACTCACTAGTAAGTGAATATTAGCTATAAACTGTAGGATATCCATGCTACACTCCACAGACCAAAAGAAGCTAAATAAGAAGGAAGTCACAAGAGGTGATGCATGAATTTCACTTAGAAGGGACCAAAATCATTATAGAAAGCAGATGGAGGGAGGGACTGTATGGGGGAGGGGATGGAGAGGAGAAGAAGGAGATTCAGTTTCAGGTGTGAGGAGGGACAGGAGAGATGGCAGGATGGCCACATGAATGAATAGAAACAGTTGCAGAACTGACAGGAATGGGGGGTGAGGGGGCAGGACTCCAGGAATAGACAGAGATCTAGGATAAGGGAAGTGTCCAAAAATCAATGGGAGTAACCTTATCTGCGACTCACAGCACTGGGGATATGGAAGCTGAAGAGACCATCTCCTGTAACCAGGCAGGAATCCCAGTGACGTGAAAAGAATGCCAACCCACCCACAAAGCTTCTAACAAACTTTATCCTATCAACCAGAAATGCAGGGCAGTGGATAAAACAGAGACTTGGGATAGAAAAAAATAACCAACCCAACTTGAGACCCATCCCATGGACAAGCATCAGTCTCTGAAACTATTATCAACACTCTGTAATTCTTGCAAGACAGGAGTCTAGCATGGGTGTCCTCTGAGAGATTCCACCCAGGAGCTGACTCAGACAGAAGCAGACACCCACAGCCAAAGTGGATGCAGCTTGGGGACTCTGGTGGAAAAATAGGAGGAAGGATTGCAGGCCTGAAGGGCATAGGAACTCCACAGGAAGATCATCAGAGTCAATATGCTGGAGCCTTCTGACTCTGAGACTGAACCACAAACCAAAGAACATACACAGGCTGGACCTAGACCTCTACCCACATATGTATCAGATGGGCAGCTTGGTCTTCATGTGGATCCTGGAGCAGAGGCCATCCAAAAGCTGTTTCCTGTGCCATAGGATATGTTCTTCTAACCTGGTCTGGCCTGAGTGGGAGAGGATGTGCCTAGCCTCATAGAGACTTAAAGTGCCAGGATGGGGGATACCCACAAATGCAGAGAGAGAGAGAGAGAGAGAGAGAGAGAGAGAGAGAGAGAGAGAGAGAGAGAGAGAGAGAGAGAGAGAGGAAGAAGAAGAAGAAGAAGAAGAAGAAGAAGAAGAAGAAGAAGAAGAAGAAGAAGAAGAAGAAGAAGAAGAAGAAGAAGAAGAAAGAAAGAAAGAAAGAAAGAAAGAAAGAAAGAAAGAAAGAAAGAAAGAAAGAAAGAAAAAGAGACAAGAGAAGAGAAGAGAAAAGAAAAGAAAAGAACAGAAAAGAAAAGAAAAAAGAAAAGAAACAGAAACAGAAACTGTTCTTCTAATTTTATGCCCACTGGCAAACCTACTAAACTCTATCAAGTAGCTCCAAACTTATGATCACCAAGAGCCCTATCGTGAAAACTTAGGGGGAATGCGTGGACAGACTAGTGCAGTAGCAAAGTGGGGCCTGAGAGTCGGCGTCGGCATTGTATTTGTGTGCACAACTACTAATGGCAAAATTCATTGAAAAAAAAAGAACATTGTGTGAATGAGATACTGATGTGAATGAGTATTTAAAGAATGTGAATTAAAGAATTAGGGAGTTTGCATTTTAAGAACTCCTATGAGGATGGACCATCTAGAGACTGCTATATCCAGGGATCCATCCCATAATCAGCTTCCAAACGCTGACACCATTGCATACACTAGCAAGATTTTGCTGAAAGAACCCAGATATAGCTGTCTCTTGTGAGACTATGGCGGGGCCTAGCAAACACAGAAGTGGATGCTCACAGTCAGCTATTGGATGGATAACAGGGCTCCCAATGGAGAAGCTAGAGAAAGTACCCAAGGAGCTAAAGGGATCTGCAACCCTATAGTTGGAACAACATGATGAACTAACCAGTACCCCGGAGCTCTTGTCTCTAGCTGCATATGTATCGAAAGATGGCCTAGTCGGCCATCACTGGAAAGAGAGGCCCATTGGACTTGCAAACTTTATATGCCCCAATACAGGGGAATTGCAGGGCCAAAAGAAATGGGAATGGGTGGGTAGGGAAGTGTGTGGGGGTATGGGGGACTTTTGGGATAGCATTGGAAATGTAATTGAGGAAAATACGTAATAAAAAAAGAGAATTTCTCTTATAAATAATATCAAATAAGTCCAGCATATTTTTGTTTTCCTTTATGACATTCTAGGAACTAAACTAGAGGCTTTATATATACTATCTGTCTCTGAACTGTAACTCATCCCCAAGAAATGAAAACTTTAGAGTGGTTTAAACATATACCAATACTATAAATGTGTATTAAATTTGAGACTATATTTTTCCTTTGTGGAGGTTATACATGAACCTTGGAACATAAAATCAGAAAAAATAAATAATATAAATATAATAGTCACTATACTATCATTCAGTAGCTAATACTTTAATGACTCTTTGTTTATTTAAGACAGGACATCACATAGCCAGGGATGACCTAGGCAGAAAAAAACTTTGAGCTTCAGATATTCCTGCTTCCACCACAAGAGTACTATGGTTAATGGCAGGACTCACATCTGGCTCCTTTTTTGGTTTTGGCATGCAGGACAGGCTCCCTTGGATTTGTGCCTTGTTTTTTTCATTCTGTCTCTCAGGTGCCAGCTAGGATTACAGTTGTGTGCCATTTTGTCAACTTTGCCTAAGTGGTATTGAATAATTACATAGCTGAAAGAACCTGCCAAAGAATTTGAACACCCTGCCTGATATGAAGCATGTTGTATATGTTTGAGAATTGCAAGTCATATAGTCTTTGTTCTAATTGTTCAACCCAGAAATTGCTGATGAAGCAAGCTTTGGACAGGGTATAAATCAAGAGGCAAGGCTGTCATTTAATCAAAATTTAGGTATCAAAACAGACGTTGCCTATCTATCCTTAAGGCCATAGTCTACTAACCTTCATGAGAACTTTTTGTGCATTTAAAATTCCATCATTTAAACAATTGCTTAATAACCCATGAAATCTAGTTTGTGCAGTTCAGATGTGTTAGGGCTTAGGGACCTGTAGTTTGACCTACCAGGAGATACACCACAAAGTAGACTGATTCTCTGTTTTCCAGAAACTTAGTGTCCAAGTGTTCATGAACCTCTTTCCACTTGCATGTGAGACTGTTGCTGGCTTGATCTTGTGAGAAGAAATGGAAGGAGTTGCTGGTGAATATGATCAAAATACACTGTATGAAATTTTCAAGGAATTAGTAAAACCATTTTAAAATCTTTTAAAAAGATTTCATCCTTAAGCTTTAAACTCATACTAAGCTGAAATATTTATATTAATAAAGTGCAAATCCAATACAGATAGAGAAAGCCAATATTCTTATTCCATGTCTTTATCTCCATTTTAAATTTTAATTTTAATCTTCTCCCTCTATACCTCTCTCTCTCTCTCTCTCTCTCTCTCTCTCTCTCTCTCTCTCTCTCTCTCTCTCTCTCTTTGTGTGTGTGTGTGTATTTGTGTGTGTGTGTGTGTGTGTGGTGTGAACACACATAAATGCAGGTGCCAGGGAACATAGCTGAATGTTTCCATTCACAGCAGTCAACATTTGGAATCCTACCCCAAGTGCTATGGCATTAAGAAGAGAGATTCTGTAAGGTGATTAGGTCATGAGGTCTGACTCTTTAAAACTGAGTTTATTATTCCAAGAAGTACTGCCAAGGGGCAGCTTTTGCCCTTTCTAAACGGTGTGAGGATACAACAGAAAGACAGCCTTTATGTGGAAGAAAAACCTGACCTCAAAACCTGCCAGAGCTAAATCTAGAATTCTCCAGCTCTCCCAGACTGAAGCATTGAATGTTCCTGTTTTATGAGAAGGAAGTTAGCTGTAGTACTTGGCTGCAGCATCTTGGATGGAGCAGGATGGGATTTAAAAGAGATGGAAGCTTGAGCCCAAGCCTCTCCATGTTTGCTAGCATTTTGTTTGCTGTACAATGTTTCCCACTGAACCTTATGTGTTCCAGATAATAAGATTTCTGTCAAAGTCCCAAAGGATAAGCCTCTCCCTGGCATAATGACAGCTGTTCTGCTGTAAATCAGGACAGCTCCTCCATGCACAAGACTTTCTAAGTTAATAAAATATTGATTAGTGGAAGTGTATGGTTTATAATCAATGAGGAACAAGATCTCCTTAGGTTATATCACTGTAGTTTGTTCCCTCAGCGCTAGTCCCTCTCTAGTTGACAAGACCACAGAAGATGAAATCTGAATGCAGGTGTGTGTGTGTGTGTGTGTGTGTGTGTGTGTGTGTGTGTGTTCAAAATGCTTTCTAAAGAAAGACCTGCCCTTGCCCTTCTTGATATGCTTTGTTTTTGAAATGAGTCTGATAAGAGTGGTAGGTAATAAGAGACTCTAACTATTAGAACCAATTTAGTGAGCGTCTTCAGAATATTGTATAGCAGATGACAGATGGCTTATTGGGGGGCTTCATAGTAAGGTAGTAGCTGTGTTAATTGTTGCCTCAAAGCATCAAATCACAAAGGGGTATCGAGCTTGCAGAATGGAAAGAGGAGCCAAGTGCTTTAGAAAGAAGAGAAGCTTGGAGCTCCCTGCCTGCAATGTTGGGAAGCCAAGTTTAAATAGCCTCTTGGTGAGAACAAGAGGGAACACATTATTTTCCTTCCTATTGCCTGTCTCTCTTCACTTAAAGATGCAATGGATGCTTTGTTACAGGCGTCTATGAAGATTAATTATTTGACAAGTACTAAGTGCTATGGATGTGTTCCATGGAACTTGCTCATTAATCAACATGCAAGCTCCAGTCGTGGTCAGCAGGCTTCTTTCAGAGACTACTCCTATGTCCATTCTATACTTGTAGAAACAGACCAAGAAGTTTACTATTTAATACATTTAATACCTGGAATTTACTCTGGATTTTAGTGGTAGTTGCTTGATGTGCCTATTTCTTCTCAGGAGCCCTACTTAGTATACTAGAATCCTTTGTCCAGTGAGAGCATTTGAAACATCTCAGTAAGTTCCCAGTTCATTGAGCCATAATGTGAAAATAGAGTTGAGAAATCCCATGATGATCACATGACATAGGTTTCCAATGCAGTTCACAGGCAGATTCAGAGAAGGGTGAGGCTTCTAAATATCTACCTGAGATTGATTTATGATGGAATTTTTCAGTCATAGCTAGTATTGAATCCTGGAAGAACTGGAAAATATATCTAATGAATCCTTGCTGGACCCCTTTAGATGCTGTGAGATTTACCATTTCTCTAGAACAGCAACAAGCAAGCAAGTACTTTGCTCCCAGGCCATGTATCTCCACCTCACATCCTCTAAGTGATTATGCCAAGACCACAAAACACAGAGAACATTGAAAGCTTTGACAAAATTAAAACAATTTTATATGTGAAACAAGTCTTATTGGCATGTTCATGACCCAACATAGAATGGTATTTTATTCTACAAGTCAATCTGATTTTGTCTAATTCTTCATGCCTTTCATATTTTGAGTTAATGCAATTAAAAATGCATACTAAGGTAAATACTTAGAAGAATCACTCATTATTTTTCATAGCACTCACAGAATTCAACAGTCCACTGAAGAGGAGAATGGAGTGGAGTGTAAGTGTTGAAATTCCAATTCACTAATCTCTCTCTCTCTCTCTCTCTCTCTCTCTCTCTCTCTCTCTCTCTGTGTGTGTGTGTGTGTGTATGTTGTAATTACATAATTGTTTCAATAATTAAAAAAGACACAATTGTGTTTGTTACTTGTGATTGCAGTGTATATGTCCACATATATGTAAGTATACACATATGTCACATGACTGTAGAGTCAGAAGTTGAGGTCGGGTGATCTTCTTAGTTTCCCATCAGCCTATGGTTTAAAGTAAGGTTTCCTACTGAAATGCACCGTTGGTCTTCACTGTCTGATTTCAGAAATGCAGAGACCTTCCTCTTTCTGTCTTTGAGAGCTGAGATTATAGATGTGTGATACCACACCTACTTTACTATGTGCTAAGGATATGAAATCAGGTCTTCATGTTTTCATGCCTTGCACTTTAATGACACTGATATCTTCCTAGTCTTGAAAAAAATAGACTTTTTAATAAATGGATAAATTCCTGTAAATTTTCATACTTAAAATTCCCTTTCAGATCTAGAAATAAGATCTCGTAGTCCTCTTTCCTTAAAGGTTGCTTTTAATGTAGGTCATTATTCATTGGTAAATTGAACACCTAAGGAGGTCTGAAAATATCACACTCTTTAAGACTGAAGAATGTGGGAAATGTATGCCCTGTGCTCATTTGCATGACTGTTATCCTATCCTTTTCACTAATGCAACATTTTAAGGTCATTTAGACAGACATTCAATGATATCACCCATGCTTCATCTCATTGTATCAGGAAGCACTGTCCCCCAAGGGAACAAAAGCAGAGGGCCACACACATTTGTTATGAAAAAGCAAAGAGCAAATATTGCGGTATGCTTTTTTCATTAGCATGGTTATTCATACAAGAATATATATATATAATATATATATTCTTATTAATATATATATACACTTATATATATACATATATATACAGAGAGAGAGAGAGAGAGAGAGAGAGAGAGAGAGAGAGAGAGAGAGAGGAGCATGGCTTAGTTTATTCTCCAGCTATGCATAGCTTAAATTTCTACAGTGACAGAAGCTGAAGTATATCTTATTTTTTAACCTTGGAATGAAAGTATTTCACCACAAGGGATTCATTTCACAAAATAATTTTTAAAACATTTCAATGTGCAAACACTTTATAGTTATCCAAAGCATGTGTCCCTATGAATTAGAGGAGTTAACTTTTTGAGGTGAAAGAAACACTGAGAGAACATTTCTGTTTTCTAAGGATAGTGTAAGTTCAGCAAAGTGCTGTCACTCAGTGACTATCCTTTTATGGCAGATGTTCTTCTAATTAATGCTTTCCTTCACTGCAGCATCTTTCTCTAAAATTTCTGAGAGAATAAAAAATGGCCTGTTTTTGGATTTATGTAAGCTCCAGAAGCCTTGCCTATCAACAAGGAACCGAAATAAATAGAACACTATTAAAAAAAAAAGTCTAGACCAGAATGCTTCTAAAAAGAAAATCTCTTAGTGATTTATGACATATTATTTGAAAAAAAAAGTGAAAATTTGCTTTCAGTGTTGATTCTAATGATCATTCTTGGCTACACATTGGTCACAAAATAACACAGAATGTATGTATATTGATACACTGATAAACAGACTAAGGGAATGATGTCATTTTCACCCTTGTTATAGCCCTTAATTGCTCCTAAGCATGTCACAAATTTTTGTTCCACTAAAATGCAAATTAACCCTGTTTCTATTTTTTTCAGAAGCAATTTCATACAATTTACTTTCTGACTTCCTTTCCCAGAAGAATAAACTGACAGAAAATCTCTCTGACTTGTTATGAAACCTGAATTTCACAAGTTGAAAACATAATAACCAGTGCTGTTAGAGATGGCTCAGTATTTAAGAGCACTTGTTTTTGCAGAGAACTTGGTCTCCAAACCTTTATCCCTTCTCACAACTGTTTATAATTCCAGTTCAGGATCTGATGCCCAATTCTGAGCTCCACATACACCAAGCACACTTTGGGTACACAAACATACATATATGTGTTTGTGTGCAGACACATATGCAAGAAAAACACTCTTACATGTAAATAAATTAATATGAAAAATAAATAATAACTAGTTTAATATAGACAATTTGGCATAATTTAATTATATATGTTGGAAGCATGTCCTATCTATTCTACAAGTTAATTTCCTTTGTCTTTTGATTTATTGAATTAGGGAGACTCTCTCTGTTTCTCTCTTTCATTCTATAACACACACACTCACACACACGCGCACAAGCACACGCACACACACATACACACTCACACACACACACAAACACACACACACACACACGGGGTGGTTAATGAGGATAATACAATATAATAAAATAATTCTTTATATTTGCCTGGTTCCCATTACTCAGAACTTCCAGCTTAAATTCATAACTTGTTCAGATTTTGCACATTCTAACTGAACACAAAATACAATAGAGAAAAGAAAAACTCTCATTAAATTCTCAGGGCAAAAAGTAGAGCAAGAAAAAAATCACATGGCATGGTATCTGGTTTTTCTTTAAGCCATTGCTTAATGCCACTAATATGATTAACTGAAATTCAGGATCATGGTGAGAGGGCCAGCTGGCAATGGGCCTTGCCATTGGTAAATCCATCCTTGGCATTGTTTCCCCCTCCATTCTGACATCCATATCTGCAGCAATCGATCTGCTGTCATGGTGATGTTTAGAGCAGATTTCTAGAATAGCTTTCTCGTTCTCTGCTCTGCATCATTAATGTTCTTTCTACTTCCAGATGATCACTTATAATACACTGTCATCAAATGCAGCAGCATGGTGCCCATAGATACATAAATCTGCATAGGACATATTTCATATTGTGTAAAATGGAACAAAGAAAGATTAGTACAAGGTTGCCAATACACACAAGGGGTCGGGGCATATGCAGATGTGCTGTCAATGCAGGAACGATTTGAATAGATTGTAGAGACAGATGCCCACTTTAGATGCAGATATGAAGAGGCTGATCAGAAGAAGCAAGAATTTAGGTTGAGAAACAATGCAGCCCACACCCATGCTAGTCACCTAGGAGGATAAGAGTGAACACTGAGATGAGTCAGAAATACAACCAAAGGGGGAATAATTGAAGATGGAAAAAGAGCCAATTAAAGTATCCCTTACAATATTTCATTTTGTTGGGAGAACTCTGTGTAATAGCAAATCCCTGAAGTAAAACAGATTGGTGTGTAAACAGATTGCATAAGAAAAACATGTGGATAATGGTAATTTATTCCTAACAAGAGTAATATATAGCTAATTATAAATGCATTCATTATAAATATTAATTGTAAAATCATATATGTTAAATAAAATGTCCTCATCTATAATTAGGAAAGAGTATACATATGTCTTCTATATAAGACAGTTTCAGAAAAAACGATCTCTGGAAGTCCCTGGGGACATCCACACACATGTGGCAAACACACAGAAATACACAAAGAATGATAATAGTAAATTAGAATAAGACTTCCTACAGCATGTGTGACTAGTAGTGTCTTAGCGACTTTTTGCATGACAGTGACAGAATGCCAGGTATTAGCTATATGAAAGTGGAAGGACTGAGTCTCCATAGCTTCAGGGGTTTTACTTCACTGTGACCTGTTTCATAGTCCTGAGGTCCATTCTGAAGCAGACAGTCACAGTGACTGGAGCTCTTCAGATTGTGACAAATGTAGGGAGAAGAGGTTGCTGACAACCAGTTGTAACCTTAGAATGACATGCTGAAGCCCTACTTCCTGTACACAGAACCATCCCCCAGAGTCCCAGTAAGCTATAAATATAGCAGCCCCAGCTGGAGACCAGCATTCAAAAGATAAGCCTGCACTCAGAATATGGGAAATAGATAAATTTGTAAGAGATCTATATCAAATACAATAAGCCCTAAAATATGGAATAAGAGAGGAGTCATTAATATATTTCTTTATTTCTGTCCTGATTGGTCAAAATGTTGGTACATAGAGAAAATGTTATCTAAAGAAAATACTAGAAAGTAGTACTTACATCTTATTAAATAATAAATTATATATAGTACAGTACTATAGCTTTGTGTAAACAATGAATATGTAAATTCTGAAAGGCTAAGATAAAAGATAAACACTCTTGGAATACTCAACAAAATTTCTTTAGTGGTTCTCTCCAGTCTAATTACAGGTCCTAATTCTTTTGGTCTGGGGCATAGAATGACGTATAAAAATCCAGCAATCAAGGTTTAGCAATGTTGATGCTGACTTGGGCATCACACTTGGGAAAACATGATTCAATGTGGTGTGCTTATGGGTACTTCTGCTTCTAGGTACTAGTATTAATTTTCTTAAATTTTATTGTATATGACGTATTATATTTCATATTTCAAGTTGACTTTAAATATGTATGTGTGTATGCATATGTGTTGGTGTGGCCATATGTGTCTGTGTAGACAAGCAAATGCTCATGTGGAGGCCAGGGAAGGACATCAGTTGTCCTGATTTATCACTTTCCACTTCATATTATTTAGGCAAAGCTTTAGTTCCCCCATGATCCCCCAGGTCTACCTCTCTTCACTACTCCATGATGGAATTAACAAGCCCAGGCTGCCACAGCATGGTTTGTAAATTTATATGTTGATGATGGAACTCAAGTCTTCACACCTGAGGAGCAAGTTATCCTACACACAGCACTACCTCAATGTTCTCATATTTAATGTTCTTCATATTCATTTATTATGATATAAAGTAGGTTATAACAATATATTTCTCATCTATTCTTTTGTCATAGCCTCTTCAATCTTGAGGGCAAATCAGTAAAACTAGTTTTGATTTAACAAAACAGTTGGTAAAAGACAATTTGCAAAACTAATGGAATACATTGAAATTTTAATTAAACATATGTCCTACATCACTGAATTAATTTAAAAATAATGTGTATATTTAGACACTCTTTTTCTTCCTACAGACTTTGAGCTTCTATAAGAATGATGAATTTATTGAAAGTACTTTATTACACTAAAAACATTGCTTGCCTATGGAGGAGCTTAAAGAATAACCACTTAGAATAAATTATCTATAATTTAAAATAGTCACCACTATAATTTGTTGACTTATTTTGTCATTATTATGCCATTTACAAAAGCCATTAGTTCTTGGTCACTTCTTTTAAAATTAAAACAATAGAATGTAAAACTTGAAAGAGTCAATATATTTCTATAACTGAATGTAGACTGATAATAGTATTAAAGGGAAAGAAAGGGGCTCTAAGAGTTCATCATTCCATAAATTCTACCTTATAAAGGAACATTTAGAACAACTTCATGTGCGTATCAACATTAGCCAAAGGCTAGAAACAAATCTGTTGACTGTTTCCATTAACAAACTGAATCTGGGGAAGACTCTTAAGTTTTGTGACATTTTACTTTATGGTGAGCCTGTTTTCTGACTTCAGCCTCTTCCTTGACTTGAAAAAATCCTAAACTCCATGAACTAGAAGATATGAGAGAGACCAGGTCCTTCAAAGTCTCATTTCTAAAGAACTGACTTCATCTCTTCGTCAGGTGGCATCTTGGAAGTACATTCAAAAGGCTTTTTCTGATAAAACCTTGCTGCAGTATATCAGACCTAAAAGCTCTTCAAAGGAGGGCTGTTTCTAGAAAACATGTACAAGCAAGTGTTTTAAACTTTGCAATCTCCTGTGGCTACATATAGGACAAACAAGTCAAGTGTTGGGTAAAGAACATGTCAACCACAAACTTCAAAAGAAAACCTTGAAAAAGTGCTGTTTTAATGTCTTTGAATCACTTTTGAGGTGTCCCGTGGAACTTTGAAATCCGGGTCTGTGTATGGAGGCATAAGCATACACATCCAAGACCTAAGAAGCTAATGGACTCTATCTACTGTCTTGATTATGAAGCTCTGAACTACGAAGAGCAAGCTAAGTCAGAACTTCAAATGTCTAAAATTTAGTCAAATCCAACATGCACAGAAGACAGTCTGGCAAAGATAGGGGGATTGGGTTTATTAAGCCTTTGAAAAATATTGTTTAATTGGCAGATTATTAATAAATACAAACCTAGTTTACCCATGACATTATTAATATTACAGGTTACTATTTATCTCATTAAACAAGAAAAGGCTACACAATGCAGAAGAACAACGAACCAAATTCTGAAATAATGATAAATAAGCAGATACCTTGCCATATGTTTCAAAATTTCTGAAGCAAAAACTCAGTACTGATGTAAGAAAAGTGAATTTGACTACTGTAGTCAGACACCCTGAGAGTTGAGTCATACCAATGAACAGAACATATACATAAGAAGATCTAGAGGAAAACATGCCTTGCAGCATCCAAAGAAGATCCACACCCCATCATAGCAGACTATACCTTATTCCCCTAACATGCCTTGTGTTCAGCTATAAGCCAGGTTCCTATGAGGTTAAATATTTTAATTGAAGCTCAGTGGTTAAGAGCACCCATTGCTCTTCAGAGGTCTAGGGCTTGGTTACCAGCATATTCATGGTGATTTACAACCACCTATAACCCCAGAACAAAGGAATCTGATGTTATCTTCTGGCCTCCTTGGACATCGCATGCAAGTGGAGCACATAAAGACATGCAGAAAAACATAAAATATATATAAAAAATCATTAAAAAATAATAGAGCTACACCAGGCATGCTTTCTGAACACAATGAAATGAAGAAAAAAATTATCATATTGAGATTTGGAAATTTGAGAG
The DNA here is from genome assembly GCF_978045245.1 of Mus caroli. Classification (NCBI taxonomy): domain Eukaryota; kingdom Metazoa; phylum Chordata; class Mammalia; order Rodentia; family Muridae; genus Mus; species Mus caroli. The sequence goes on along the minus strand of NW_028227262.1, from coordinate 68,862,932 downwards.
AGAGAGAGAGAGAGAGAGAGAGAGAGAGAGAGAGAGAGAGAGAGAACAAAAAGCAAAAATGGTAATTCACAAAGTGGTCAGAGAAGAAAACAGAAATCTAGAAAATGCTATGACATGAAGTTTAAAAGGAAACATAAAAAACTATGGGTTACATCAAAAGTATAGGTTTGTGGAAAATGCATTAGCTAGAAAGACCCACTTTAAGAAAGAAGAAAAAGGACAAATCAATAACTTCTCTTCACTTTCAAAACAGGAGGTGGGGAGCAAAAAAAAAAAGGCATCAGGAAAGAAATGAAGGTGGGAAAAAACTGAAATGCTATCAGAAATCAGAAAGCACATTTAATATCACAAAACACCAGAAATTAATTAATTCTCCAAAAGTGTCAGAAATATTCCAAATATTTAATAAGATTTAAGGAGACAAAAGTTTCAAATGACTGAAACAAAGCAAGACAATGGAGAGTTGCCTTAGCCATTCATTTCCATCATACAGAGTCTTTGCAGAGGATTTGAGTTCAGTTCTCAGGACTGATACTGGGGATTTCCAACCATTCCTAACCTCAGCTTCAGGGGATCAGACTCATCCCTCTGGCATCTGTGGACACTGGAGTCATAAGGATATACCCAGCAGAGTCACACATACTCACAATTCAAAATAAATGCATAATTAATTAAAATAAAGACATAAATCACTAAAACAGAGAATAAAAAATTACAAAATATAAAACCACCCTGAATATCTGAATACCAATACTAGTTACATTAGATAAAGTAGTCAAACTCTCCAAAGATATATCCTACTAAAACTACTTGGTGAAATAATAAAAAAGTGAACACACCTAATGAGGTAGTGAGTTAGTAAATTAGAAGGTTTCCCAAGTATACGACTAAAAATGGCTTCATTGGGTAATTTTGCTAATATTTTAAGGATTTACCTGTGTGTGTGTGTGTGTGTGTGTGTGTGTGTGTCTGTCTGTCTGTCTGTGTGCGTCTGTGTGTGTCTGTGTGTGTGTGTGTCTGTGTCTGTGTGTCTGTGTGTGTCTGTGTGTTATGGTCAGATGCTTGCAGCCTCCAAAAGAGAGTTTTGGGTTCTGGGAGCTGAAGTTTTAGATCCTTGTGAGCTACCTAACATGGTTACTATATTTGTGATCTCTAAAAGAGACTGAAGTGCTCCTAACCTCCAAGCCATCTCATCTACCTCTGAAAAGTTAAATCAGTAGTTCTTACCCTTCCTAATGCTGTGGCCCTTTAATATACCTCCTCATATTATGGTGACTCCTTCAAACATACAATTATTTTGTTGCTACGTCATACGGGCAATTTTTCTAGTTACTGGTTATAATGAAAATATCTGGTACAGTGTATCTGATATGGAACCCTAAGGGGTTGCAAGCCACATGCTGAGAACCATTGGTTTAAACCATTCTGACCAAGTCTAAAGCTGTCCTGCAACTCCCACGGGGGAGGAACTGATATCTGTCTTATTCTGTCATCCAGATGCACAAAACAGATTGAAATATCACATCTGGAAAATAAAAGCCATAAAAGAATATCCCCTGTGAATTTAAATACATAATTTGTAAAAATCATTCTAGTAAAACAAATTTGAAAGTGTATAAAATCGATCATAGTGCATGACCAACTAGGATTTGTTGCATAAATCAAGATTTGCTAAGCATGTAGAAATTAAACATTTTAACACACCATGCTCTCAGCATAAAGCACAAAACCAAATGCTCATCGCAACGGGCTCAGGAAAAGTATTTAACAACATACAACCATCCCTGTGATTGTGGTTTATTTGTAAGCACTTAAGAGTAACATGAAACCCCCTCAGCATATCCACAAAGGTCTGCTAAGGTCCTAGTGTGTGACGAGATCATCAAAGCCTCGCTAAGATAATGAATTAATGAAGCATGCTGACTACATATTATAGTCACATAGATGAGAAGCAAAAATGACGCTAAAATGCTTTCACTTTACTATATACAAAACAGAACTTCCGCATCCAAAGCCGACAGGATCCCATATAGACACTAACATTAATAAGTAGACCAATGGAACAGAATTGAAGACCCTGAGATCAACCCACATACCTATGGTCACTTGATCTTTGACAAGGGAGCAAAAATCATCCAGTGGAAAAATGACAGCATTTTCAACAAATGGTGCTGGCACAACTGGCGGTTATCATGTAGAAGAATGCAAATTGATCCATTCCTATCTCCTTGTACCAAGGTCAAATCTAAGTGGATTAAGGAACTCCACATAAAACCAGAGACACTGAAACTTATAGAGGAGAAAGTAGGGAAAAGCCTCGAAGATATGGGTACAAGGGAAAATTTCCTGAATAGAACAGCAAAGGCTTGTGCTGTAAGATTGAGAATCGATAAATGGGACCTCATAAAGTTGCAAAGCTTCTGCAAGGCAAAAGACACCGTCAATAAGACAAAAAGACCACCAACAGATTGGGAAAGGATCTTTACCTATCCTAAATCAGATAGGGGACTAATATCCAATATATATAAAGAACTCAAGAAGGTGGACTCCAGAAAATCAAATAACCCCGTTAAAAATGGGGCTCAGAACTGAACAAAGAATTCTCACCTGAGGAATACCGATTGGCAGAAAGCACCTGAAAAAATGTTCAACATCCTTAATCATCAGGGAAATGCAACTCAAAACAACCCTGAGATTCCACCTCACACCAGTCAGAATGGCTAAGATCAAAAATTCAGGTGACAGCAGATGCTGGCGAGGATGTGGAGAAAGAGGAAACATTTTTAAAAACCTAGAAATAATGTCTTACCATCTTTAACTCACTTTTATGACATCACCATCTCTAGTCATGTCATTATATCCTATCTTACAATTTAACTTTATTTCTGAATATACATGTATTTGTCTGCCTTGTATACACCTATAAAAACAAGGGGCTTTTTCTTTCCTCCCTTTATGTTAACATTTAATCACAGTAAATCTTTTCTTTTTTATTAGATTTCTTTATTTACATTTCTTTTTTTTATTACATATTTTTCTCAATTACATTTCCAATGCTATCCCAAAAGTCCCCCACACCCTCCCCCACCACTTCCCTACACACCCATTCCCATTTTTTGGCCCTGGCGTTCCCCTGTACTGGGGCATATAAAGATTGCATGTCCAATGGGCCTCTCTTTCCAGTGATGGCCGACTAGGCCATCTTTTGATACATATGCAGCTAGAGTCAAGAGCTCCAGGGTGCTGGTTAGTTCATAATGTTGCACCTACAGGGTTACAGGTCTCTTTAGCTCCTTGGATACTTTCTCTAGCTCCTCCTTTGGGGGCCCTGTGATCCATCCAATAGCTGACTGTGAGCATCCACTTATGTGTTTGCTAGGCCCCGGCCTAGTCTCACAAGAGACAGCTATATCAGGGTCCTTGCAGCAAACGCTTGCTAGTGTATGCAATGGTATCAGCATTTTGAGGCTGATTATGGGATGGATCCCTGGATATGGCAGTCTCTAGATGGTCCATCCTTTTGTCTCAGCTCCAAACTTTGTCTCTGTAATCCTTCCATGGGTGATTGTTTCCAATTCTAAGAAGGGGCAAAGTGTCCACATTTTGGTCTTCGTTCTTCTTCAGTTTCATGTGTTTTGCAAATTGTATCTTATATCTTGCTATACTAAGTTTCTGGGCTAATATCCACTTATCAGTGAGTACATATCATTTGAGTTCTTTTGTGATTGTGTTACCTCACTCAGGATTATTTACATTTCAAATGCCATCCCCTTTCTTAGTTTCCCCTCTGAAAATCCCATCCCACCCCATCCCCCTGCTCATCAACCCATCCTCTCCAACTTACCTGTCTTGGCATTCTCTTACACTGGGACATAAATCCTTCACAGGACCAAGGGCCTCTCCTCCCACTGATGTCCGACAATGCCATCCTCTGCTACATATGCAGCTACAACCCTGAGTCCCTCTATGTGTACTTTTTGGCTGGTGATTTATTCCCTGGGAGCTCTGGGTGTACTAGTTGGTTCATATTGTTGATCCTACTATGGGCTGCAAACTCCTTCACCTCCTTTGGTCCTTTCTCTAGTATCTCCATTGGAAACCCTGTGCTCAGTTCAATGGTTGGCTGCAAGCATCCACCTCTGTATTTGTAGGCCACTGGCAGAGCCCTCATTTAACCATAACATTTAAACACATCAAGCTCCATCCACTGTTGTTCTTCTCTGTGCCTTGATAACTGTTTGCTTTGGAGTAGCTGTGACTTTTGAAAGGAATCAATTTAAAGTTTAAACTTCAGAACATGATTCTAACAGTCACAATGCAAGTTGACAATAGGTAACAGACATAGAGGGACCTACTAATATGGTGTCTTTCTGAGTTTCTACTCACATACATATGCATTCTTGAGTTTTTCCATTTTGTATGCATTTAACACAACAAGCCATAGGTCCAACATTAGCATTGCTCCAGATTTATAGATGGAGGGACTGAGTTGTTCACAAATTTCAGTAATGTAATAGTAATTTATAGGACAGTGATCAGATAAACCAATAAAAGTCAGCATCTGAGAATTTAAGCAGTATCCTGTTATGCCTCTCACCAATGCAGATTTGTATGTAATGTGTGCATGTATGTGTGTGTGTGTGCACGTGAGCATGTGTGTCTGTCCTGTGTGTGTGTGTGTGTGTGCGTGTGTGTTTGAGTGTGTGTGTGTATGTGTGTGTGGGTGTATGTGTGTGTGTGTGTGTGTGTATGAGGGTATGAGGGTATATGCATCTGTGTGTGTATGTATGTACTGTATGTGTCCTATGTATGTGTATGTGTACATATATTATTATTTGTGTTTGTGTGTATCTTTCTGTCCTGTGCATGTGTGTGTGTCTGTCCTGTGAGTGTCTGTTGTATGTGTGTATCTATCCTGTTTGTGTGTGTATGTGTGAAAGAGAGAGAGAGAAAGAGAGAGGAGACTACAGTGTTTCATTTGCATTCTGCTCAGAGAAGCTACAGATTCATATTAACATCACCTAAGTTTATCCTACAGTTATGAACATAATATGTAGATAGATAGATAGATAGATAGATAGATAGATAGATAGATTGATAGATGCATATACAACTACATACATATACATACATACTAAATTCCAGTGAAGCACGAACTTTGCTTCTGCTACTACAATATTTTACAAATGCAACCAATCTCATTTGATATGAAATATATGGGTTGATATCCTTTCTCCTTTCCCCCATATGCAAATGGAAGGTTAGGGTTTAGTCTGTGATGTAAATGTTTCTTTACTCTAGTAGGAAGAGAATCAATCCATCTGACTGATGGCAGAAACTACTGGCTCAGAACTGGAATTCATTGAGCTTTAGTTATATCTTTTATTACTCTGTTACATCCCCTTCTTGATATCGAGTATTTTTTCCCATGACTCACGCCCCCAGGCTCTTCCCAGCATTACATGAAATTTCATTTCATATAATCCAGAACACTATTCTGTCAGACAATGTTGTTACTAAATGTGATTTAGTAGCATATGGCAGTATTTATCCACACTTTGATTAAATATGTATTTATCCTCCTCTCTGGGTAAGGTGAGATGTTGAAGATAAGATCCAATAACAGGAGGACAACGAAAGGAAGGGCATGATTCAACTTTCCATTGTGTTTGAAACAGATAAACATCCACAGTCACAATGCAATTTGCCAATAGGTAACAGCATTAATACAAAGGTAGAGAAATTTACTTGAGTGACTTTTCGGTGAACATTCAGTTCGGCTATTTGTTAACAATAGGTATAGTGAATTTCTTTTTTAGTGAATGGTATTCATATTTCAAATAATTTTTGTGTGGACTTAATGACAGAATACTTGTGAAATCCTCATTGTGATCACAACATATGAGATTTCAAGAAATCATTAATATCACTATTTGTCATGATGGTTTTCAAGATGGTTATGATTTGAATAAGCTGCAAAATAGTGTGATAGATAGTATATGAAACCTATGCAATTTTCCACAAAATGTAATAACTGGGGACCAGCTTTTTCAAAACTGAATAAACTCCAGAATGAACTATCATATTTTGTAGATTCTGCAGAGTCAGTTAATTCTGAAAATCAGAAAAGAAAAAATAAAGTGTCATATCCAGTGTCTCGGGATAAATAGAACATTTGATTGTCTAAGGAAATTATGTTTCCTAAAATGGGGAGTGTTTCAGTAGGCTTAAAGTCCCTAAGGACATGAAGAAAGCATATCTGGTAAACCTCAGATGCCATCCATTTCTTGGACTGGGGATTAAATGACACTGTACCCCACCTGATGAAAAGCTAGCCCACTAATACATAAGCTGATTCTCCCATCTGAAGAATGTGACAGAGAAGAATTCTGGGATTTGGCTTCCAGAAGATACAGTACAAAGCTTTTGTATCCATGTTTTCCATCAGATAGTAAGGAAATGCCAACCTTACAATCTATTTCATGGGATTCCACTCATTAGCTTGCTCTGGAGGCCTTCATGTTTTATCTTCCATGGAGATACTGAGATGAATGGGGTAGTTGTCAAGGTGCCCAGTGAAGGTCGACTTTAAGTGGTTTGTAATCATAAGTCACAAACTATCAGTTGACTGTTATCACCTTCTGAAGTTTATACAACATTATCAGTGGTGGATACTAAGAGATAGTGTCAGAGGCAGAATACTCCCTGCTTCAGAGGCAAAAACTGAATGAGTTCGAGATGAACTTTTTTGTTTGTTCTTGCAAAAGTCTCTTTGAAGGAGCTAGAGAAAGTACCCAAGGAGCTAAAGGGGGCTGCAACCCTATAGATGGAGCAATAATATGAACGAACCAGTACCCTGGAGCTCATGTCTCTAGCTGCATATGCATCAGAAGATGGCCTAGTCGGCCATCAGTGGAAGAGAGGCCCCTTGGTCTTGCAAACTTTACATGCCTCAGTACAGGGGAACACCAGGGCCAAGAAGTGGGAGTGGGTGGGTAGGAGAGTGGGGGCGAGGGTATGGGGGACCTTTGGGATAGCATTTGAATTGTAAATGAAGAAAATACCTAATTAAAAAAATTTAAAATTTAAAAAAATGAGATGAACTTCCTAACACATTCCACAACATATTTCTTTTAAGTGATGTTTCCACATAGATAGAGTGAAAAATGTAAGATACAAGGGCTGGAAAGAATGCTTGCTGGTTGATATCAGGTACTCTCCATGCAGAGGACTCAAGTTTAATTCTTGAGACCTATGTCAGTTCAGCTTTCCAGAAGGATCTGATCCCACTGACATCCATTGTATCCACACCAATGTGTATGTACACACACACACACACACAGAGAGAGAGAAAAACAGAAAATATATCAAAAGATGATAAACCATAGATAATATAAAGAACAACTTCTAAACTTCATATATATATATATATACATATATATATATATATATACATACATACATAAATCATTTCCTCCTGTTTATCACTTAGAGTAGACACACACAGTTTTCACTAATATTTATTTCAGTAATATAGTAGGTTTCCAAAAACATAAATGTACTGATTTCTTTACACTCGAGACATGTATAAAGAGATAGCATTCAAGATCCAGACACGATTTAAATTATATCAGAAGTATTTGGGCAGTAGCATAGGGTTCAATAGTTAAGGATATATCTTATTTGTTCTTAAAGAGGAAAATTGTTTAGTTCCCAGCATCTATGTCTGACTGCTAACAATTTCCTGTAATTCCATACTCTGATCTAGGGCCTTTGATGTGGCCTATGAGTGTACCTGTTCTCATAGGAACATAACCACACAAGCACACACACACACACACACACACAGAGAGAGAGAGAGAGAGAAACAGAGAGAGAGAGAAACAGAGAGAGAGAGAGAAACAGAGAGAGAGAGAAACAGATAGAGAAAAAACAGAGAGAGAGAAACAGAGAGAGAGAAAAAACAGAGACAGAGAGAATTAAAAGTATAATAAATCTTTAAATTAATATAAAGTAATATCATAACACAGTGATGAATAGAAATTTATTCTTTCACAAAAGGACAGAGTGTACTTGACCCACAAGAAAACTGCAGGAAGACTGCCTAAACCTTGTTATTTTCGCTGGCAAAAACTGAGCCCCTATTTCTCCTGGCCTGCACCATGCTGAAGATTTCTGGGATCTGTGCCAGCGTCACAGAGCACTAAAGAGTGATTAAGCTTTGGAGACCCCCAAGCCACCTGGCTCAGCCACACTTCACTGAAAACAGTATACAACAATTTCAAATATATATATATATATATATATATGTGTGTGTGTGTGTGTGTGTGTGTGTGTGTGTGTGTGTGTGTGTGTCATTATGTGAGGAAGAATACCAGGTTGTCTTTTGAGTTTGCCTCAATTCTCAATTCACTCTGCATGTGGAATAGGCAGAGGTAGAAGGTCCCATTTCCAGATAAGACTTTGTGGAGTCAGAACACCTGTATTAATTACTAGATAGACTGTTCATCCGTTTAAACACTGATTAAATAATTATTAACTCTAAATTGATTGCAGTAATTGCATGTGTTACTCTCCCCAGATCTTGTATTTTATCATTTATATAAGGTAATGAATGACATTCAGCTTCCCTCTCCACCGTGTGTTCTTTGATTAATCTAGCTTAGAAGCTCTAAGACTCTGTAAATACTGAGATTTCCATCTTATTAAGCAGGAGAATCACTGTCTAGTGAAAGAAGGGGTTATCAGTGAGGTGTGTCACATGATGTACAGATGCAGAAAGAGCTTCAGGGGAAAGAAAAAAAAGGAGTCTTTGCAAAGAGTGAGTACTTGACAGTTTTGGAAAATGAATCCTGTCCGCTGGCCATCCTCTTACCTCTCTGTACTCTCTACATTCTGCCATGAGCATGTCAGAAAACAGCAACCACTTCCACTGTAGTCTGCTTTACAAAATTAATTGTGTTTTCCATGTTCTCAAGGAAAGTTTATCAAATATTTCATTTAATTGGCCCATTCAGAGTTTTCAACTATTAAGCTCTGTCTAGATGATTCAGAAAGTCAACTTGAGTTCTATTTATTTATTCATTAGGCAATATTTATATGTCAGTGAAAAGATTGTGTGGTGGAGGTAGTCTCTGCTTGTCTCTTTGTATCTGACTGTAAATAGAGAATAATGTTCAAGTAATTTGTATTTAACTTATGATTATCCACATTAACGAATCATAGCCTCAGAGAAGTAAATGAATAGGAGTTTTCTCATTCTCATTCATATGGTAAACAAAACAGAAAATTAATTTGGAAAGCCATTATATAAATTACATGATACACCAAGTATAGGAAAATCATGGAATTTCATTCTAAACCAAAAGAAGAAAGAGGAGAAGGAGGAGGAGGAGAAGAGGAGAAGGAGGAGGAGGAGGGAGAGGAGGAGGAGGAGGGAGAGGAAGAGAAGGAGGAGGAGGAGGAAAAAGAGGAGGAGGAGGAAAGTAGGAGGAGGAAGAGGAGGAGGAGGAGGAGGAAGAGGAGCAAAGGAGGAGGAGAAGAGGAAGAGGAGGAGGAAGGAGGAGGAGGAAAGGAGGAGGAGGAGGAAAGGAGGAGGAGGAGGAGGAAAGGAGGAGGAGGAGGAAAGGAGGAGGAGGAAGAGGAGGAAAGGAGGAGGAGGAGGAAAGGAGGAGGAGGAGGAGGAGGAAAGGAGGAGGAGGAGGAGGAGGAAAGGAGGAGGAGGAAGAGGAGGAAAGGAGGAGGAGGAGGAAAGGAGGAGGAGGAGGAGGAGGAAAGGAGGAGGAGGAAGAGGAGGAAAGGAGGAGGAGGAGGAAAGGAGGAGGAGGAGGAGGAGGAAAGGAGGAGGAGGAAGAGGAGGAAGAGGAAAGGAGGAGGAGGAGGAGGAGGAGGAGGAGGAGGAGGAGGAGGAGGAGGAAAGGAGGAGGAGGAGGAGGAAGAGGCATACAAAACAGTCTTAATCAGGTCAGTCTAACCACCATACTTACTCTCTCCTTGGAGAAATTTGAGCTTTTGCAATAAGTCCTTACCTGAATGTACTATACCACCTCAGAAGAAAGCTGATCTCAATTTATACGTTTCCACACCAAATTGAGTGGGGAAGTGATTAATGTGTGGGCTTTCAGTATCTCAGCAGGTTTATTACAGCATTTTGATTTCTAAAGATTTTTTACCCCCTGATTCCACTGACTGCAGTGAATTAAATACTGTTGAAGGCAGCCTTAAAGCTTAAGATCTGAATCCCTGGCTTTAGAACTACAAACTTACTTTTGAGACTGTCCAAATATAATTATGATAATTAAAATTTGCCCCACTATTGATAATCTAGGGAATGTTCCATTATCTAATTTGCTTCTCTCCATGACACTGCAAAATAAGTAGGCCAGCACACTGCATAAATTTAGAGAAACTCATGTTTAAAAATTATTTCAATAGCTTTTACAGTGTCATAATTCAAGAATGTGAGAAAATTAAGAGTCAAATCAACATGTGATACACCAAATAGCCTGGATATTAAAATATTTCATGAAGTATTGTTTGTTTTTAATGACAAAGCTCTATAATTTATTTTTATTTTATTAGAAATATTTACATATATAATTGTGTGTATTCATAAAAGAGTATATATAAAAGTTATATATAAAAGAGGCTATATTGATAAAGAGTATATATTATGTATATGATATAGACATGTGGAGTGTGGGGTATGGGGTATGTATAAGTGGTGTGTGTGTGTATGTGTGTGTGTGTGTGTAAAAATTTGGGGAGTCCATTTAGTTTTCTTTGTATGTCTATGAATTCAAGGATAAGTACTTAGTGTTAGATAACCATTTAGTGTTCTGATCCTTGGGGAAGTCAAATTTGCTCTCTCTTCTCAGTTGTTAATTGTCTCTAGCTCTCAATCTAGACTTGGAGCCTTAAGAGATTTCCACTGTCCAAATTGCCAAATCAACTGGTGTTTTGATTTTTCATAAGTTCTATTTGGCAGCCATGTTATTGAGGTTTCATGGGTTTATCATCAACTAGAAGCAGATATTGGTCCTCTGGCTCTTAGAATCTTTCTGCCCCCTCTTCTGCTTTGGCCCCTGATCCTTCAGTGTATGGGGTTGTTCTGTAAGTGTATTCACTGAGGCCAGGCATCACACAGTCAGTTGTCTCTCTCACTTCTATCAGTGTTGGCTTTCTGAAACGAATTCAATCTGCTCAAAAAGAAGCTACTTTGGTCAGGATTGAAATCTATACTTCTCCATGGATATAATGATACATGTTTAGAATGTGGTGTTGGAATTATGCTGATTTACCAAGTGTTAGTAGTATTTCTCCTGAAAGATCTGTGGCCTCTATAACCCGAGGGCTATAGCTGTCCAGTGCAAGGCATGAGGTCCCACTTGTTGAGAAGACCTTAAATCTAATTAGACAACTCTTAATTATCACCAAAATATCATTGACATTATTGATATATTTTGCACTTAAATTTAAAATGAGGTATGTATACAGAGTATATTTATATAATAACTGATCAAATCCTAGTCAAACATTGTGTGTCAGGCACTACACTAAAATTTTTACTTATTACTCAAAAGACATCTACAAACAAAACATAGGTCCCACCTATTTTTTTAATTACCTGGTCACCTGTAGCCTAATCTAGCCTATAAACTGTACAAGTATGTTTTTTGAATGTCTAATCCTATTAACGCTGCCTCCAAAGTACTGAGAGTGTATGTGTACACCACCATATCCCATTTATGTAGTTCCAAAGGTGGCACTGGGGGCTTTGTTCACACTCAGTAATTTTGCTGCCTTTCCAGAAGACTTGAGTTCAACTCACAGGAACTATATTAGGAAGATGACAATAATCTATAACTAAAGATACCTGGTATATAATACCCTTTTTAGTCTCCACAGGTACCTTCACACATCAGTTTAACAATGCACAAACATAAAGAAATAAACAGGTAGATAGATAAAAAATGAACCTTTAAAAATAAAAAAAATACATTATAAGGAAACATATCTGAAATCCTACTATATATAGATATTCTCTACCCTTAACATTGAACTTCCTGTCCTTTGTTATGAACTCAAAACAACTATTGAAATATACAGTTTATGCCTATGCTTCATGCCTGACTTACCTAAGAAATTATGCTCATTTTATATAAATAAACCCATAACTGAATCTCTTTTGATAGTCTTAAGGAATCCAAAACCCATGCACCTATTTTTTTTTCAAATTACACTAAGGCAGGTTTTACCAGTATATTTTTGAATCTTCCATGTTTAATTATTTATTTGAAAAGTATTTTTATAATACAAAATTATTATATAATTCCCCAGAGAATATTTGGCTAAAATAGATGTGGAGTTGGCTCAAGATTACACAACCAACAAAAGGCTGTTGGCAACAAACCGACAGTACTTCATCCCAGCATCAGGCTTCTCTTCACAGAGACATGATGGACTCACTCCAGACTCATAGAAGGAGGGTCATATTGAACATGAAAACCAGGACTTTTGGACAGTAAGTTTGGTTGACCACTGCCCTGCCAGAATTCCTGAAATAAAATGAATAAGTAGCAGCAAATAACTTTGTTTTCCTATGCTATCTAGAAAGACAAAGCCCTCCTTGGTAATGAGCTGGATACGTGAATCCTGGGGATCTTGAACTGGTAGGTTATAGTTTGTGAGCAGATGTAGGAGCTGGAAGGTAATGAGAAGGCCCGAGTGATGTCATCTTCTATCATGACACAGCTAACTCAATCATGACCTCACAGTAGATGAGGTGCCTGCTCTGGGCCTGAATAAGACTAAGCTTGTCAAGTTACTGAGTGCATCACTGAGGGTCTCCTGAGACTCTATTCTGAGCTAGGAAAATATTGACTACTCACAGATGCTGAGGAAGAGACAGTCATTGTCTTGAGCTCTGTACTCAAGGGTGAGCCTACCAGGCTCTGGTGGAGAGTTCTGCACTTATGTTTAAACAGACTGCCCTGGATAAAATTGGCTAGATAAAGGACAAATAACAAATTACCAATGCGGGAGAGGAGAAGGAAGAGATATTGAGAGACCAAATTTTCTGGGTTCAGACTCCTGAGAGAAGCTGACCAAAGGTTGAACTCCAGATAATAGGCCAGTACCTAGCATCAGTTTGTAAGTTATCCACACGCGCCCCCCCCAACAAAACCTGCATCTATCACCAGTTTCAGGTTGTTCCCCAACAAATCTGCACCCCCAGGTTAGAAGCCAGTCTCTGACTCTTCACTCCCTAATAACCACCAATCAGGAGGAAAGCAGAAGTTAACTCTATGGTTTGGTTCCCAGAACCAGCCAATTATGTTAAAGGCCATAATGTCCCCCCAAACCAGATATGTACCAGACTAGATACCGCTTTCTTGCCTCTATAAATGCTTGCCTAAAATATTAGGCTCAAGGCTTTACCTTCTTGCTGTGTCAGGGTTGGTGGGCAGCCCACGCTTGAGCTTAAATAAAGATACCCTAATGGGATTGCATCAGATTGGGCTCCTTGTTAGTCCTTTTGGGGTTCATGGACATTTCCTGAAACAACAGTATGACAGGGCGTGGGGTGAAAATAAACAGCATATACTATATACATGTATGACGTTGTCAAGAAAAATACTTAGTCATTTGAAAAGACCATGGAGTAGAGACTGATTTCACTCTAAAATTGTCATTACACCAACCACTGTGTGGAGGTCAATCATTTGATAGGGAGCTTTCCCATCAAAGAAGAGCTTGCTCAGGTTTTAGTAATCCCAGGCATCTCTGCGAAGGAAGCACAATGTTTAAATCTCACCAGTGATGCAATTCTCAGTAAGTTGTGCTGGTCAATAGGTAATCAAGGACAGAGTCACCTCACAGACAGAGCTTGTGTTGATTCTGCCAAACATGAGCCATACTGCTCAGTTTTTCCTTTTAACATGTTTCATTTTAGCATGTAAGTGCTAACGATATATAGTAGAACCAAAGGAGTGGAATAAGAATGGGGAAAGGCAAGGGGAAGAAGAAGGGTGACAATAACATAAAAGAGGAAGATAGACGAAAGAATCTAGGAAAGGGAGAGGGGAGAGTAAAAGAATTCTTAGGGCGATTTAGACAACTCAACTTAAGGAGTGTACACTGTGACAAGATAATAGGTTACTGCTGGAAAGGCTCATGGTCTTCCAAGTTCAAAGACATTTGTCAGGATTTTTTTTTTTTTTAGGTTGAGGCAAACAAAATCTATTTATTTTACAGTATATTCTTTAAGGATGACAGCCTAGTTCCTTTGCTTCAAATATGCTAAATTACCACAAGAAAAATGAATATATTTAGTTTCAGATACTATAAGCCATTGCCAAGTTCAGCAGATTAAACAGGAGATTGACAAAATTTGGTGAGAGAAGAAAAAAATACAATATATTTTCAAAATGACAACTGGCTTAAGGAATAAAGCGATTTACAAAAGCTGCTTAGATAAAAGCCTACTCCAGTCCTCAGCGATCAAGGTATTTTATCCATAAATGTGTTCATAGGTATTCACCAATAAATTTAAGCAATAAATACTGGGATTTACTAACTTAATATTTGATGGTATTTATTATTTAATGTTAAATATATTGATTCAACATAAGGAATCTATTTAAACTAGTTCTCCAAATAAATAAGGTGTGAGTTACACTACTAATATAGAAAACAAAATCACAAAAGCATACTGTGTGTTTTAACTGTATAAAATACCATGTTATAATAATATGTGTTCTGGTCATGATGAAAAAGATGAAAAATGACTTTGTTTTTGTCCAAAAGATCTAAAGAACAAATAAAACATGTAAACATGTCAAAAAATACTGCATGGATGAAGGAAGCAGACAATGAAAAAAACTACCAATAAATGACAGAAAAGACAGAGACATATTTTTGGTTTCAATGGGAACTGAGAAGGCCTGCCTCTCTTCTTCATTTCCTGAGGAAAACTGAATCCTTCCCACACTTGGCCTCCATGGGCAAAATCCATCATTGATAGCCTTTTCACTCTTGCACCAAAGTCAGTTGTTTTCCACTACTTAGGAAAAGAACAGTTGAGTTTTTATTGTTCTGTGGCTTTTGTACGTGTATTGTACATGTAGAATAATGTAGAATAATGTGTGTGAGTATGAATGAGAACATGTATACAAAGGCCAGAGCCAGAAGTTGACTGAGGTTATCCAAGCAGCTCTTCCTACATCACCAAAGACAGGTAATTAAATGCCATGAGATGCACTAACTATTGAATTCTAATCTATGATTAAGAAATGTTAAATATCAACTGGCTGTAAAGCTTAGTATACTCGTTTGGTTTTTGGCTGTAGTGGTGGTTGATGTATTTAAAATAAAAAACTCGAAAGGTTTAGGATAAGACATTCTTAATGTCTCCATATTGTGAAATGGATGACACAGGTCCATGAAAAACATCTATTGACAAAACCACATGCAGGAACAGAAGCCCTACAGAAGGCAATGGGTAACAGGCTGTAAACCTCTCCACAGGAAGGGACTTGATTCACTGTGATCTGCATGTTAGAGTTGTGTAGGTTCTTTTTCATAGATCATTCCATGATGATTCCATGATTGAGATATTGTGAATGTCAATCATCTCTTCATGAAATCTCAACCTCTGCTTCCTATCTTGATTAATACAGGTCCCATGTATATATATGTATGTATATATGCCCTTGTATTAACTAATTCATTGGTGTATAGTGCTTTGTCAAAATTTTTGTGAACTTTGCAGTTTTGAGCTGCAGACCTCATTATCATTCAACAATCACTTTACTCTCTCAGCAAGCCACCTAATATGCTCCACTGTAGCATCACAATTACTTATATATAACTGATATTTATAGGATATATTCCACAAAGTGATTTTGCTTTATTTACAGGGGCAGAAGAGCATAGGCATTTTTCTGAATTACTTACTGTAGCATTTCTGAGACAATCATTTTGGCATTACAGTGGATGGCAGACATGTACCCACCCTGCATAGATGAAGCTTCATGTAAGGTTTTAGGTGCTGAGACTAATTTGGCAACAGCTCTGTAGTTTGCTTCTTCCTGTCCCCTATGAATAACACGTGGTTCATGCTTGGTTCCAATCCTCTGGGGAGGCTGTCACTGTCTCAAAACTGCACAGAGGGTTATCTTCATCTAACAGAGGCATGACAAATAGAACTAGGTCAATGTTGCAGTCAGTCTTCTAAGGAGGAAGGATTTGAATGTAGGAACTTTCCTTGACATCCTGGGATTGGAAGCGTTAAGTAACTGTAGGTTATTTTGTTTGTGACATAGTAATGTCATATCTTAAACATTGCTTTAATGAATTAGCTTCATGTATTCCAGTGAGAAGTCTGTAGTTCTGTAGTCTTTTCTTGTGCTTAATCCTATTTTCCAATGACTTGACTTTTGTTTTATTTTTGCACTGATCTTGAGCCTTGATTTGTTATTTGGCCTGTTCTCTGCTGTAGACTGCTCCTTTTGACCCACTTTGCTTTTGGATTGAGGTCAAGCTTACTTTTTCTGTTACCTTTGTCCTGAGATAGGGAATATGTCATTTTTACCAAGTTTCTTTTTCAATATAGATAAGCTTAGTGGTGTGTGTAGAATCTAGAAGAACATGAAAGTTTAAGATATGACAATCAATGTTAATTTTTTCCCTCCTTCAATTTATTCCCTCTCTGCATCTCTCTTTATCCCTGTCTATCTCATTCTCTCTGTATCTATCTATCTATCTATCTATCTATCTATCTATCTATCTATCTATCATCATCATCATCATCATCATTTGTGGTGCTAGATGTTGGAAGATCTTGCTAAATGAGTAGTCTGTCAGTGAGCTTCATCCCCAGCCTTCTAATTTCCTAAAGGTAGTTTACATCACACATATCAAGTTGTCAAATTCTTTGGCTGCTATCCTTGTCTTTAACCTGAGTTAACTTTTCATAGACTACAGGTTGTTCTTAAGATGTTTTCATATAGAAGACAGATGCCTGAAAGAAAGGGAAAACCTAATTAGCAAAAGAGATTTATGCATTCTCCAAGTATCACAGGAATTTTGATGCATTGTCCTTTTAATTTGCTCCTTCAAGTGTTCAACAGAGTGAAGGACATGAAGGAAACAGACAGTCTAGGAAGTGAGGGTAACCCTGTGATGGATAGTGAGGACACACTGGGTGGCCAAGCCAGCATCTCATCTGCTTGTTCTGCTTAGAGGGGGTTGGAGGCAACTGTCCCAGTGTCTGGTTTTGTTTGTTTGTTGTTTCAGTAGCTTTGCCATTGCAGGAAGGACAGGGCAGCTGTTGATTCCCTGGCTCTTTGAGAGCAGATCTGATTACAAATAAAATTTTTCTTTTTGCAAATCACTGTTGCAAATAAGTAAGTCAAAAACAAATTTGTTGAGATGATAAATAGACCAAAACAGAATTTTTTTCCAGTCACTGATTTTACAATTTTTCCACTCACCAACGCCGGTTTCACTTTTAAAAACAGCAATTACTCAAAGTAAAGAAATTGTATTCAGATGGTTTCTACTTCTAAAAACAGTGTTCAGCCAGCAGTAACCTCTCTGTCTACAACCCATCATTGCCTTAAATATGCACATAGTTTCAGTAGTTATAAATGGGTGCAGTTGTAGCAATGTCTGGAAATTTGTGGACGGAGCCTCCAAAAATGTGAAAAAATATACTTATTCCATTTGCCCTACACTATGTTTCCATTCTCTTATTAATTAGATGATATAGAAATTGAAATAAAAGCAAAATGAAACACACTAATACCTATTCTTTTATCCATGTGTGTATATAATGTGTGCTTTCAAAGACACCCTCTAATACCTCCCCTCCAACTTCTGACATATTTTAACACTAACTTTTCTTCCAACTTATGTACTCCTTTAAATTTTAAATATTTAATTTAATATTCATATATACGTATGTTTTTATAGCATCCATACCACCTCCTCACCTACAACTCTCCAATTCCTCTTTTATGACCTCCTATTTTTTTTCACAACTTCAACTTCTCTCTCTCTCTCTCTCTCTCTCTCTCTCTCTCTCTCTCTCTCTCTCTCTCTCTCTCTCTCTCTCCCTCCCTCCCTCCCTTCCCCATCCCCTCTGAACAACTCATCCATTTAGTACTGTCTGTCATGGATACAGAGCCATTTATTAGAACATGGGTAGCTATTCAGGGCTTCATTCCTGAAGTAAACTATTCTTTCCCCTAAGGAGCCATCACTTACAAATAATTCTTCCAGTAGTGGTATGAGCTCAGGAACTTCTCCATACTTGCTAAGATTTTGATTACAGGTAATTCAATCCACTGTGAGCTCACGTGTGAAACTGCTGTTTGTTCAATAAGCAGTGTGGATAAGTAGATAAGCAGATATCTTTGTCCTTTTTGTCTTACAATCTGTCTAGTATCTCTTCTGCACTGATCACTGAGTATTGAGAGGAGATGTCAATTCATCCATATGTCCCATTTAGAGCAGAGAATTCCATGGTCAGTAATTTTCTGCACATTGACAATTTGTGGGTCTCTGCATTAATCATCTTTACTATTTAAGGAGAAAGTTTATTTAATGGGTGTTTTGAGATGCACTAATCTATAGGTAGGAAGATAATAACTCAGGAGGCAATATATTGCAATGTCTTTTTAAGAGATGTGTTTTCCCTGCAGTCTATGACATAGATAGTCTTAGGATTTGAGTCAAGTTAACACTAGCAAGCATGGGTTTCATTTTGTAGAGTGGAATTAAAATCCAATCAATAAATAGTTATCTGTGCCACTGTAGCATCTATGGGTATATCTTATCCATGTATCATTATTATTGCTCACACTATGATAATATTGTTGATGACCTGTTTCTTCAATTAGAGTTCACAGAACCTCCCAGACCTATGAAAGCTCTCTAGTAGTGATGTAATTTCCAAATCAGTACTGGTTTGATTTCTCCATGTCCTATGACTCAAGCAAGTATTGTCTTCAGCAACCATGTAACCATTCACATCAAGTTCTAGAAGTAACCAAGAGCAGTGGCAATTTTTTATTCTATTATATCACCATTTTTTCCATAGCTGTATGGCCATCCCCTGGAGCATAGTGAATTTTTGTTATTTTCATTCCTGTCCGTCTCTTACTAAGTAGGGTTCCTCCTAAACAAACATCTCTTTAGCCTGTTTTTACACTGGGTTTAATTGAGATTGCATCATGAGTTTGGTGAGAAATGTTTGTTTCTCTCCTTCTTCAATGTAACTGCAATATAGATTGATTGCCCACTTTAGGCATGTACAAAGCAAAAGTAGACAGCTCTGTAAAATTATTTTAGCATCAGTAGTTAAACTTAATCCCAATTCACCCACTTATTTAAAGTCATGTACATTTCCCTATACCCATTCTAGGCAGAAACTTCCAGTCAATCCTAGCCATTTTACCTGTTCATTCCCACAGACTCATAGTGGATGCCTGAAAATCACTTCTTGGGTTAAGTACTGTCTTTTCTTCATGTTTCAGAAAAGAAAACAAGAGAAAGCAAGACTCCAGAGCAGGCACACCAACTCAGAGGCACAATTCTGAAACTTTCTTTACAATATCTGCCATAGACTGTTTTTTTTAACTAATAAAGTACATTTGTATCTATCACTCAAACCAATGCAGGTGGTCTGAAGATTCTCTGGTCAATTTATCTGAGTTTCTTGGGTATTGTTTTCATACCGTGCATGTATTTAACAAACAAATTAAGTGGAAACATCTTGTTTCAATTTATTTTAGCTGAAATTTGAATTTAGTTTGTTCTTCTCCTCCCTCCACTAGTTTCATATTCTGACCTAATTGTGTGCTTAATGTTCTTGTGATGTTTGGCAACGATACTCATTAATTCTATTACCTCTTGCAGGATAAAGGGGGAATTTTGAAATGGCTAGCAGCTACAGATCAATACTCTAACTCAATAGAGATAATTATAGGAATCACTAGGAGACCAGCAAGCTGCCAGCTGTAAGCAATCATTCTGGGCCTCAAATAAATCTGCAGAAAACACAAAGCAAATTTTGAAAGCATTATTCTGAAATGGAATGTCTCATGCCGACAAATGTCTTTCTATTATTTATTTGTACAAGTTTGTTATCATTAGCTCTTGATGCTATGTATTGATTTTTAAATACTGGTGCTGACGAAGTTTTATTCTGCACCTTCATTCCTCTATTGACTTTCTATTTCATTCTACCATTGCCTTTGGGTGATCCTCCTAAATTAGAAGATTTGCTTATGTATTTTACACTTTAAAATATGGGCATCTCACTTGCACTTAAACATTAATGGCAATTAACAACAAAGATGCCAGAGGCAGGGCTGTCATGCTTTTATAGAGAGGTATACCATTTCCTGTAGCCAAAACTTTCTGCCATGTCTACATTTTGCTTTAGTGAAAATTTACATTTTTCCAGCTGATTTTGCTTTTTTATATTTTACTATTTTAATTTTAATCCGTGAGGTTCTAGTCACCATGGCTGATTCTCAGCAATTCTCTGCATTTCTTTGGCCTACATAGATGAACGTATGATTTCTCTCATTTGAAATTATTTTTTGTTTCTTTGTTTATAGCTCTCTTCTGGGATTAGTAGCTGCTTTTCAAAATTATTGAATGTGAACTATAGCCTATTACATCTGTGAATTCAAATGGAAAGTTATTCTATTGTATGTGCTCCAAAGAAATCAATGAAGTGAAATTTTATACCAAAGACATTATTCACATTTGTTCCAAATCTCTATGTCAGCTTCCTTGGTATTATAAGAAAATATTTAAATAGAAAATTATTAGAACCTTCCACAAGGTTATGTATATGCATTTACTGCCCTAGCCAAGGTGTTGGAAATTAGGGTTATAAAATCCTGAGAACCAACTCTGTTATGCAGAATCTGACTGTGCAGTACTTCTAATATGGGGTGGCACTACATCTTCCTCCTAACACATAGCAAATTAGGAAAAAGACCATAGAGAATTGAATGACTACTTTATAAGATTCATGACTGTCATGACCAAGTTTTATGTACATGTGCTTCTGTAAGTACATAAAAGTGAAAGTCATATGTCAATCCAGGGTAATATTACTTTAGAAGCCAAACACCTTTGGTTTTTGATACAGTGAGTGTGACTTGGAAAGAAAAGTTAGGCCTGCTTCTGCCTCCCAGCGCCATGGCCCTAGAAATAAGACTCAGACACAAAATATATTTACAAACTCCTTGCCTATATAGCTAGGTTCTACTCTGGGAGTATCAAAACTTAAGATACCTCAATTATTTTAATCTACATTATGTCATGTGGCAGGTTACCTCTGCTCTGTGTCTGTCTCTTCACAACTTCCTGTGCCTCACTCTATCCCAGAATCTTTTCTCCTTCTTGATGTCTCACCTTCTATTTCCTGTCTAACAATATTCTTTCTACACTGGAACTTGCAAGAGTCCTTTCCGACCAACAGGCAATCCTCAGTGATCTACTCATCTATCTCCATGGCTCTGGGATCATAAAAAATTATCTCTAAATCTAATTTTAAGGTGGGTCCCCTGTATGTGTGTTTGATTCAGAGTCTCATAGAATTCATGCTGGCTTCAAAATCACTATGTAGCCAAATGTTGTCTTAAATATATGATCCTCCTTCAGACATGGACCACCATGTCCAGTGTGTGCACTGCTGGGGATGTAGCCCAGGGCTTCCTGCTCATCATGAAAGCACACTGACAGCTGAGCTACATGCTCTGTCCTTGCTTACTTCTATAATCAATCCTTTGAGGCTGTGAGCACTTGTTATTATTTTACAGTTGTTTGGTTTTGCTTTGCTTTAAATTATTCACTAACTCCCTTTGTGGTCAAAGATGATTGACCATATCTCTAAAGCAGTTAGCATGAAATACATTTCTTAAAAGTTATACATTGTTTTGGAAATCTTCTGAGGAGATATGGATATGAAAATACTTAAAATATAAAAAGCCAAATGCTTACTCCAAACCAGTAGCAGGCTGAAAGAACCCAGATGGGTACTAAACAATTCCACTAGATTTTGCAAACCACCCACTGTACTTAGTTTCTTAATTGACAAGGTGATAGAGTGGAAAGCAAACATTAAAAAAAAAAAGACATTATCCAGGTGCTCAGATTTTTAAATTCCTAATCAATTTACGCTTTATGTAAACAGTTGATGTAGGCAGATGACATCTTTATACAAAAACTGGCTTTATAACTATCTGGAGACCTTTTAAAATGTGTTATATTATCTATCCCTGGGGAAAAGTCTGGGAAGTCATCTCAAGCTATTGTGGCATATGTATTAATTTTATGAAAAGTTCTGCACACATGGCCAGTGATCCACTGGGGAATTTCATTTATTTTGGTTTCCACAGCTTAGTGCTATGTGTAAAGATGATGGATTTATGCTGATCCTAGAAGCTATCTTTAGAAAGTCAAAGTCTCTCATCCCAGACAAGAGTCCTTTGTTCATCTAACAGTATGAACTCCATATTTAGGGGAGGCATGCCTTCTCTCTCATTTACCCTTGCTTTTGTTTTGGTTTTGTTTGCCTTTGTTCTCTAACTTCATATGGATAGAGTGCTAACTTCATATGGATAGCTGCTGGCATTGCCTCTTATACCCCTCCCATCCTTATTACCTACCCATAGAAGTATTTATCTTGCACTTGCAATGTTTTGCTCAGTTTTATGAGCCACTAAGTTTAACCAGGACTATTTGTGTCTTTCGGTTTTGGTGCTTTTAGAAAGTTTGACCCCATCATGACGTCAAACTAAATATGATGGCTGCTCCTCTCTCTGAGTCCATTAAATAGCTCATAGCTCAGCAGAGATAAGTAGGGTGACAAGAGACTCTCCTTAAATTATGATTGACTATTGTTAGGCCCAGTCCTGTGCAGGCACATTGCTGATGGGCTGGTACTACAGTGATGTCATAATTCCATTGGTTCTGTCATGCCCACAAGATAGACTTTCTTGTCTTTTCAAGTTCTGTAGAGATTTGCCTTGAAATTTTGAAAGGATTGCATTGTATCTGTGTAGATTGCCTTTGATAATATCGTCATTTTTACTATGTAATTCTATTGATACAAGAGGAAGACCATGTCCAGCAGTTTCTGGACTTCCAAGATCCAGAAATGGGGTGATTCAGAAACCAAAGGTAGAAGCTAACATTATTGAAAAGAAAGTTAATGAACTGATTCTTAATGGTATTTTGCTATACTCATAGACCACAATCTTTATCAGAAAGGCTTCTTGCTGTATATGATGGGAGGAGATTAAGAAACCCACAGCCAAACATTAGGCAGAGCTAGGACAATCCCCTCAGAATAAGGAGAAGATTGTAGGAGCTAGAGAGGTTGAGGACACCAGGAAGATAAGGCCTAAGGAATCAACCAAGTAGGGCTCAGAGAAGGTCACAGAGACTGAAGTGGCAATCATGGAGTCTGAACCGGGACATTTTGCATACCTGCTGTGGGTGTTTAGCTTGGGATTTTTTTCTCCTAACACTGAGAGTGAGGATGTATCTGACTTTTTTGCCTGCATATGGGAACATTTTCCTCCTATGAGCAGCCTCAGCCATCATTAATATGAGGGTTTGTGTATAGTTGTTTGTGTTTTGTTAGGTCATCTTCTATTAGTATTCATTGGAGGTCTTCTCTTTTCTGAAGGGAAATGGAAGAGCAGGGGATCTGGGGGAGACATGAAGTCGTGTGGGAGGGATGGAGAGGAGTGGAGGGAAGGAAAGTTCTGGACAGGATGGATTGTGTGAGGGAAGAAGAAAATAAAATAAAATAAAATAAAATAAAATAAAATAAAGCAAAAGAGCCATTGATCTAAGGTGCAACTCGGACTATTGTTTGTTTTCTTGGTGTCAATACACAAAAACAAGGGTAAATAATAAATTTAGGTCATTGGAGAACATAAACCATTGATTGGCTGGTTATTTAGACAATGTGTGATGGAATTATCAAAATATCTGTTATACAAACAGAGATACAATGATTCTTATTTATGATATTTAATGAGTATTTACTCTGATGAACATAATTTTCAGCAACTGGTGTGTGTTACATGTCTATTAGTAGTGTCAAAAACAAAACAAAACAAAACAAAACCTCTTTTCCATTTTACTGAAGTGAAATAATAGAGCTGAGCTTTGTCAAGGTCACATAGCTAGGTGAAGAATGAGGTGACAAATGTATTTGGCAGCATTCAAGATACATTTAAAAAGACTGCCCAATGGTTAAGAGTACTTGCTGCTCTTTCAAAGGATAGACGTTCAGTTTCCTACACCTGTACAGTGGTTTACAGCTGCCTGTAACCTTAGTTCTAAGGGAGCAGACGCCCTCTTTTAGCTTCCAAGGGCTTTTTCATGGACATAGAACATGAGATTTAGTGCCGACAATACAAAATATATAAATATTTTATATGTTATATGTAATAACTATAAAAACTAAAAATAAATTTAAAAAATTTTAAAGAAAACATATGTTTAGATTATAGACCTTTCCTGCTGCTCACTATCAAGCAGACAGTCATGACGTTTTCCATGACTGGAATACAGTGATTACCAGGTACACAGTTTTACATTAATAATTCTTCTTAACTGTCCAAACTCCTTCTAGAAGTTTCTGATGTCTTAGTTCCCATAGATTTCAACTTGAAGTCAAAGCAACTTAGGCTCCTTGCTGCAGATGTATTTCATTGTGGTAGCTAATTTCTCCTTTCTTTTGCGGATTTTAATGTACCACAAACAACAAATCATAATACCTCATGTAAAACTGTGGAATTACTGTTGTTTCTGAGAAATCAGAAGATCTAGAATTGATGCAGCCCTTCAAGAGTCCTTATTGTCTATGTCTCTTCCTGTTTGATCTCTGCTTCCTAATTGCATTACAATGGTAGCAACTGTTTCACTATGACTTTCCCTCCTGATGGTTTATATCTTGACTTATTTGATGACTATTTGATGACTTCTTCTATTAAGCTGCTTTTGTGAGGCATGTTGTTACAGCACCAAGAAGAGTAAGCGTGTTATAGTAATGAGAACAGTAATCAATACTTATATGTATTTTCAGGGAAATGGGATTAAAAGTACAAAGAGTTAAAATATGAAACAATTGAGAAATGGGTAAGATATTATGTGTCTCTGTATCTGGGTATAAAAATAATTATCATGGAGCAAAGAAAAGAAAAGTAGAATTGATGTTAATTATGTTACAATATCATAAAGTTAAAAGTCTAATTTAAAAACAACAAAAAGCCCTATTTGAAAGAGTTACCTTATTTTACTTTTATTGCAGAAAAGCAATAATACCAGTTAGCTTGTACATATTCATTTTTCAAGTTCTATAGGGAATAGAGAAACAACTTGATATCTTCATGATCAGTCTCCATTGTAGATATTTTGTGCCACTCAACCTTAGGCACAAAGGAGCACTAGACTGTCTGGATCCACTGATTTTTGTTGTGACTGGAGGTTTAAATGCTACCAGCATCTATCAAGCTTCCAAAATGCACAGAACAACCCTACAACCAAATATGGGGGGAAAACCCACTCAATCTAAGTTTCCTGGAACTATAAGATTTATACGTCTAATGGCGTATCATGGTAGTAAGATTTGTCTTTTATGTTTAGTTGAGTTTGTTCAAAAATTAGATCCCTGCACATACAACTAAATATGTGGCTGGGTGATAGTGGAGAACTCCTAACTCCTCCACTGATATACTTACAGAAAGGTGTGAACACAGCACACACAAAGAGGTATCAGAGATCTTTCCATGCTTCTGTAGTTCAAGTAAGACTTATGCTCAATGGAAAACCGTAAGGAGCAAGGGAGGTTTTTCCTCTCAGATTTCAAAAGGACAAGCTCAGCTAATGCCCAGTTCCCGCTTGTGCTTCTAGCTTCTAGGACTGAACCAACATGTTCTGATACTAAAACACCTCTCTTGCTGCTGTTTGTTAGTGCAGCCATAGTCAATTGATACTTTGTGCTAAAATTCTTCTACTAGCACTCAGCTAATTTGAGGAGTCTGCTCAAGAATTACTATAAGAAAACAAACACACAAAAAAGAAACCAAAAAGAATGAAAACCTAGAATCTGTTCCTTGAAGTGATTGTGGATGCCTTCTTAATATAGTACTACACTTAGCGAAAACTTGGCTAATGGTGAAGAAGGATTAAGCTGACTTATCAAGACAAAGGAATTTTTCTCCTAGGGTTTCATCTCCAGCTGAGATGTAACACATTTCCGAACCAATTTATATCATATTTCTAAGCTTGTGGCAGAATGGTATCTTGATTGTTGAAAGTTTGCTTCCAGAAAGGAACTGGATGTTCTCCCCTAGAAAAAATTAGCAATCAAAAGACTCTCATTTCTCAACATTAGGCTTCTGCTTCCCTTTCATTCATTTATGCATAGGAAATAAACTCATTTGATTTGTTTATGACTGTGATGGAAAAACTTCACATTTCTCAAGTCACCTTGTCTTTCCCGAATTACAAAAACTCATGAGTGTGTGTGTGTGTATTTGTGTGTTTTGTGTGTTGCACACGTGTATGTGTGTGTTGCATATGTGTGTACATGTGTATGTGTTATACATGTGTATATGTATGTGTGTGTTGCACATCTGTATATATGTGTGAATGTGTGTGTGTTTGTGTGCCTGAGTAAGTTTTGGGTTATACAATGGCACAAACTTCCTTCTGGACTTTTTTTTTTTACTGCAATTTTATTTTACTATTTGAATCATATATCTGCTAACATTCTCCCCACATGAATGAGCCACAGTGTTCCTGAGAAGAACACAGCTCACATTGCTTTGGAGTCTTCGCGGTTCCCCGAGCTGAGGCTGCAGTGTTTTCCAGCTGATCTGTATCTAGTCCAGGCATTCTGCTTCAGGTACCTCCATGAACCTCATCACTGAGGTTGTTTGCTATGGCTATGTGGCCTCCTGATGCCAGACTACTACATTCAATGGTACTATTGAGTAGACTTATCAAAACTATTGGTTGGCACCAACCTTTTACAAAACTATGGTAACTATTTTCTCTTCAAGAAGTAAAGTATTTGCTCATTGTCAGCCTTTCACTTTTGTGGCCTTGGCATCTTAAAAGTTTTTTCCAGAAACAGAATGCTCATAGAAGTCTAAATAAAGGAAAATTTGGGGCTAACAAAAATAGATCCTATTAAGAGGCCTTGCTGCATTTGCATGTGATCAGGGTTTTGTTCCCAGCAATCATGTTGGGCAGCTCAGTGCTGACTATAACTCCCGCTCCAGGCAATCTGGTATCCTCTTATGCTTTCAGTGGTCACATTCACATAGCGACACACTCATATGACTAAAATAAAGTTTTAAAGTCAACCTGTCTCAAATGAAGAAATTGGTGTCTTATAAAAAGATATTCTTTCTTCTGGGGTTCCATGACTGACACAGTTTTTAAATTCAGAGCATGAGGAACCCATGAGGTTGTCTATTCAAATAGGTGAATCAGAGAATGATGCTAGATTTCACTTCTATACAAGTAGCTTGAGGAAGTAAAAGGGCCTTGCTGTAGGCCAGAAAGAGAAAGAAAATGAATCCAGATGGAATGACTACCTAGACAACAACTCATCTTGTTAGTGGTATTCAAGAAAGGAAATGGTTTCACAGTGACAAGACAAGAGAGAACCACATACATAGTAAAGAGAAGACTTCGATTTAAACACACAGACAAAAAGTGATTCTAAAAGCTATCTGGGATATTTTTGTTTGGGCTATGTGTTAGGCGGCATCAAAAACACTGGAAAACTGTGTTTTACTTGTAAAATAAATTTGTATTTTCTGTAAAAGTTTGAACAGGTGTAGTGCTATATGCCTCAGTAAACATAGGGGTTTACAACCAAGTGTGAGGACCGCAGGCAGAACCTAAGGACCCACAGATAGCAGGAAAGTACAAACTCTTACAAATTGTTCCCTGGTACATGTGTGCTTATGCATATATAAGTTGTAGAGGAATTTTAATCAAGTAACATGGCTTCTCTGGCAAGGTCTCACATCTGAAGAACTTCCTGGTCTGTGCTGTCTAGCTGGAATGACGCACCTTTAATCTATCTGGTTGGAATACAGACACACCTTTAACCCTAAACAGTGTAGATAAGGTTCCTTTGTAGAAGGAAGCAGCTATGTTTGAAAGCATGGCTAATTGGAAAACAGTGGTGTGAGTAGACTTGAGTTGAGTTCAGTTCATTCAGTTCATTCAGTCAAATGGAGTTCGGAGTTCAGTGAGTTGAGTCAATGCAGGAAGTGTAGTACAGTGGGGTTGAGTTTGTTCATGAATTTCTGTAGTTCAGTTCAGGTGAGCAGAGGCATTTGAAGCCAGAAAATAAGAAGTCATACAAGTAGGACAAATTGCAAGAATTAGTTTGAGACCAAAAAGAGCAATTCAGTAAGAAGCTAAAAGAAGTCAGATTAAATCAGTCAGCTTGGAGAGGAGTTTGATCCAGAAGAGCTGAACCAGCCAGCCAAAATTCACAAAGAAATACAAGGAGTAAGTATTCAGCAGTAAGCCTTTGAGATGATAATTACATCAGGCAAAAAAACAAAACATAACAAAACAAAAATTAAAAACACAAACAAAAAACTATATTTACAATAAGTCAATAAATAAATATGTAAAAAAAAAGCAAAGAGTTGAGTAAAGATAAAATTTATAGGTGAAATGAAAACATGCCTGGAGTTATTTTTCGAGTACTTCAGTCAGTAATGAGCCTCCGGAAATTCATTGAGAGGTATTTTTGTTTGTTTGTTTTTATTTGATTTTTTTCAATTGTTTGAAAAGTTCAAGAATGTTTTTGTAATAAATAGTTATAAAAGAACACCAATATTCACTTCACACTTCTCTAGAGTTCAATAGATCCATTTCAGTGTAGTTGGGCAAGATTCAATTCTCTGACCCTATTACCACTTTCTGAAAACTCTAATTATCACTCTATATTCCTATATATTCTCAACCTATTTTTTTTTTATCTTTGTGTTCATTTTGTCTACGTATGTCTGTGTACTGCTTCCATGCCTGTTGCTCAGTGAGGCCAGAGAAGGAAATGGATCCTCTGGAACTAGGCTTACAGTTTCTAATCCACCATGTAAGTGCTAGGAACAGAATCTGGATCCTCTGAATGAAAATGTAGTGTTTTTTGTCTCTGGATTATCTCACCATCCTCCAAATTAACTTATCTAGAGGCAACATGTGTAACAAAATGAACACTTATTGATAGATAATAATTATAGACAATTTTTACTACCCGTATATGAGCCTCATTAGTGTCAACCTATACCTGTATATGCCTACACATTTACATATCAATAGATAATGGAATTACATGTACACATGTAATGTAATGGAAGTGTTTAAGTGCTTGTCTACATAAACATAAGCATGTCTGTAGATTTTAATTTTTCATAGCCAAAACTACTAATCAAGAAAACTATTTTGAATAAACTCGTTTTCACTCCTACCAAATTCTCCACCTTTTCTAATACAACACATACACTGAGAGAGAGAGAGAGAGAGAGAGAGAGAGAGAGAGAGAGAGAGAGAGAGAGAGAGAAGTATACACACAAATAATATTTCAATTTATTGAGAAAATGCATTACCATAAAAGCATTTTGGATAGCAGCTTTAGGAGCTGTATGGATGTATTTTTCCAAATAACTCTCCTTCAAAGAAGATGGGTTTGAGGTTAGCAGCTTAGAGCTTTCTATAGAAAGTGATGTTTAAACTGTCTGCTGAAAGAGGCAGAATGATGAGTGAATTTAAGCACCACCTTTCACAGATGTTCTTTGCCTGAACTATTTTATTCCCATGGTATATACTTAGCTCTATTAAAATAATATTACCTTCCCAGCTTTTGTGTGCTTTATGTTCAAACGGCTTCATGGCTCTCAAAAGCTGAGGGTAGTCTCTTCTTCAAAGCATGTTTCCAGATTGGGAAGCCAGAGCGAGAATATTGGAAAATCTGTAATGTTCATTAAAGTATCTCCAGGACCTTCCGTAAAATTTTAGATGTACTAATAATTGCTACCTTCATTTCCTTATCGAGGAACACCTCAAAGCCCAAAGTACATGGAAGTTGCGAAGAAAATGAAGGAATTCTATATCCCCTATCCTGGCCTTTCCCTGTAGACCACTACTTAACCCAGAGTCAGTCTGCAGGCAAAAACCTGTTTGTTGAGGTACAGGGCGATATTTTGCCTGTTCTTTGGCTAAAAGCTGTTTGGCTAATTCGGGATAAATTAAAACTGATTTCTTTTTTTACTTGAAATAGAGAAGTTAGTGTCTATTAGTCATTATTCTAACAAGAATCCGTCATGGTTTTAAGATGAAGGATGTCTGCAGGAGGAATTTTGCCAGATTGTTGGATCATTAGATTGGTCCCAATTCATCATCCTTCATAGAGCTTGGCTGTAATCTCCACATTTATATGATAATATTCTGGTTGTGATGAAATGTTCTTGTATTATATTCTTTTGAGTAAAACTGTATAGACTTAACTCTTTCTGTCTCTCCACATAGGAAATATCACTGTGGATTATAACTTGATTTTTGACAGTTTTGAAGATAAGGCCATTAATTTGTGCAGTTTCAAATCCCTGTATAAATACTTGAATCCCCTTGAAGGAATGAGATATTTCTTGAAATGTCATGTTGGAGAAGACTGAACTATAGTTGGTGCCTATGTTTGATTGTTTGTTTGTTTGTTTGTTTGTTTTTGGTGCCTATGTTTGAATCCTGATCTTTTGTCCTCAGGAACACACTTGAACAGCTGGTGTTAAAAATTAACCATGAAAAAGATAGTCAGATGGCAGTGAGAGAATGAACCCTGAATTTCAGTGCTTAGACTAGTGATGCTGTATTATCTGTAAGGAAAACTGAAAAGGCCTCCTCTTCTTCCCATAGAACAGTATCTGTTCCCAAAACCAATGACAAAGAACCATGAATAGGAAACAATCCAACAAGGGCAGAGAAAGCCTGATTTTCTTCATAATCCCCAGGCAGAGTTAATTTACAAAAGCATGGATTGAGACTGAAGGCGTGGCTTATTGGTTAAAAATGCTCACAGTTCTTTCAGAAGTCTAGAGTTTAATTGCTTGCATCTAGGTTGAGAGGCTCACAACCACCTGCAATCAGATATCCTCTTCTGACCTCTGTAGGCAACCACACAGAAATGCATACATGCAAATATAACCATTTTTAAAAATGAGAATAAAGATACTTTAAAAGAAAAAGACCCAGAGCATCTTATGTGGGAAAACCAGGGCCTAAAGAAACATAACATATCTCTTTTTGCCTGAAATGTCTTCCACTACTGCTACCAGGGCCAGATGTATGTATATTCTTTTTGGGAGACACTAAAAGGACTGACCCTTAGCCTCTAAAACATATTGCAAATGCTTTGATGAACTCCCAGCAGTGGTCCCAGCAAAAGACAAGTCAATCAACAATCTAATAGGGAAGGGGTGCATAAGGCCCATCCCTAACTGAGGATTTGTGGACACTTTGTGCCCTCTTGGGGAAAGGGACATGGTTTTCTTAATGATCTGGGCCCTATAAAGTTAACTAAAGTGCAGTGTTTGACCAATACTAAGAAATATATGGACATCACTAATTAGAATTCATGAATTATTATGTTTTTTTAATGCATCTGAAGTTGTGGAAGTAGGGAGCTGGGTTGATCTAGAAGGAGTTAAGAAGAGAAGTTGTGGGTTAATATAGTCAAGATATAGTATATGAATTACTCAAAAAGTTAATAAAAGTATTTATGAAAGAAAGAAAGAAAGAAAGA
This sequence comes from Mus caroli, assembly GCF_978045245.1. Taxonomy (NCBI): domain Eukaryota; kingdom Metazoa; phylum Chordata; class Mammalia; order Rodentia; family Muridae; genus Mus; species Mus caroli. The sequence continues at coordinate 68,831,056 of NW_028227262.1, read as the reverse complement.
AAGAAAGAAAGAAAGAAAGAAAGAAAGAAAGAAAGAAAGAAAGAGAAAGGAAGGAACAGAGAGAGAGAGAGGAAGGAAGGAAGACAGACAGAAAGGAAGGAAGGAAGGAAGGAAGGAAGGAAGGAAGGAAGGAAGGAAGGAAGGAAGAAAGATTTATTTGTAGCATTTCTCTTCTCTGTATAGATAAAGAAATGAGTGTCAGGTTTTGTTTCTAAATGTCTGTTCCTTTATTTTCAGACTCATTCTTAGGCCAATTACCATGCTCATGTTGCGGTAAATCTCTCCAACCCAAATAGGCCCTGGCAAGGAAAACACAACACAGTTAATATGATTACATGCTGTGTGCCTAGATTGGGCAGATCTACTGCTACACTACCATCTTCCACAGCTTATGAGACCCCTTAGAACTTGCTATTTCTCCAGGTCATGTGCTTCTGCTCCGAATTTCTTCATCTTTGTCTTCTTCTGCATCCTCTCCCTCTTCCATTTTCTCCTTCTTCTCTCTCCCACATTCCCCTTCCCTTTTATCTGCCCAATCATCAGCTCTCCTTTATTTTACAAATTAAGGTGGGAAGCAGGTTTACAGGAAATCACCTGAGTACTGACTCATTCCTTGTTAGCAACCAGTCACAGGAGAATTAACATCAAATATAATTAGCCCCAGGGCTATCCACAACATGCTCTTGTGGATTAGAGAGTTTATGTGGTTTACATTTAAATACATAAGTGTATTCGTAAGTTCCTTATTATTTTGCTTTGTGGATGAGTTCACCATTGACTATCAAATCAAACTTAGTGACTTTTTCTTTAATTCTGAGTTTGCCAAAGTTTCACCAATACTCATCAACTTGACAGTATGTAATCTAATGTGGGTATCATTTAGATTTTCAGTAGATTCAACAAAACTGGTTTATTTTTAAGTTATTACCTGAGTGCAATTAGCAAATGAAAGCCTGTAACCTAGACCCATCACCATGATCTGAAGTAAAGAACATAAGAGTGATTCAAAATATAATTATTGAGTACAGAAGGAGCAGGCATCTTTTAATTAGGACTTTAATAATTACTAATTTATGAAATCTCCTTATAGTTTTATATGAACTCATAGTTTGGACATGAATTCAGTCTTCAAGATATCACATCTTTTCTTTTCTCCTTCCACCTCTCATATCTACATTAAACTATTCTTTATAATAGTACCAATTTTCCAAGAAGATATTTCAAAAATCCACGGGATGTTGTTGTTTAAAAAAAGGGTTTATTATAATGGCAACTAAACATCACTTAGAAGAACAACTATTTTGAAAGACTCTATTAGTACCTGACAATAAATTTGTAATGCTGAATTCTGTTTCCTTCGCAATATTTTTCTCCTATAAATTTTAAGATAACCTTCCATATTTAGACCCTAATGCTGTTCTAATTTTTTTGTAATGAATTTTGCATTTGTATAAAGATTAAGTTAAATTTTAAAAAATAATAATAATAATTTACATATCAAAGGAGATACTCTAATATAATCTAAATATGCAAACAAATAAGTGAGTTAATATGAGGTAGGTTTTACCAACTTGTAAATAGTATTTTTTCTTTCCTCTTATTTATTGTTATTGTGCATACACAGCATGCTGTGCCTGTGGATTTAATTCATTTCTTTCTCCTTTTTTGGGGGTATGCAAGGATTAAAGTTAGGTATTCAGGCTTATGGACAAGTGTTTTAACCATAGGCCCTGTCATGAGCCCCTATTATATTTTTAACATACAGACCATGCATTGGTGGAGTCAGTTGCTATACCTTTTACAACAGAGTAAGAAAATTATGATGGCAGACCACAAAGACTTAGTTGTAACAATGAAAGGAAAATGCTCTAGCCAATGCTTAAAATGAAGTAAATTGTCACTGAAACAGATAATCCTAAATAGTCCATATCATCTATTAGTTTTCATTTATATTTTTAACAGGAATTGTTAAATTCATCTTATTGAATATCTTCTGATACTTTTATACCTACAGTCAATGTCAAAAAGAAAACATGATTTGCCAATATTTCATCATTTTACAAACTACCATGCTGTCTTCATTCTAAGATGTCAGAACCATTGACTCTTAAATGTGTCTAATAGAGTTCTTTAGCATATTTACAGAATTATTACTTCCCTTATGGATCTTTGAGAAAACACTTTTGATTATTTTTCCCAAAAATTATGTACATTATTATCTTGCAAATATGAAGTCTTGTTCTGCCTTCTTGGAAACTTTGATGGGAACTTAGGAGTCTATTGACTCTATGCACAGACCAAGAGATATGCAAATGTCCCCATATAATTGACATTAAGGAAATATTTTATTGTAGGTGAGAATAATGGTCCATATGTACCACTGTCCCTGAACTCAATTATGTTAATTTGATAGTAGAATCAAACACAGAGAGCAATAAAGTATAAGAAATAAGTTTGAATTCTATATTCCACTATTCTGGCAAATCCCAAAGAGCTCATTATCTACTAGAATTATCATTATGCATTTCGTGTGTATCGACTTTGTTTTTCTTAGAATTCATAGGTTCTGTGTTTTGAGATAGTGTCTTGCTTTTAATACCAGGTTGCCCCTGAATGTATCATCTTCCTCCTGCTCCTGCCTCTCAAGTGCTGAAGCAATAGGTGTGAACAGCTGTACACAAGATGGAGAGGCTTGATTAATTATGTCTCAAGAATAATTTTATGAGGTCTATTCTTGCAAAGGATGAAGGGCTCTAAAATAGGAGCAAGGAAATGGCTAAGATATCACCCCAGCATTCTCAGTAGCAACAGGCAAGGGCTAATAGGGATAGTTAAAGCAAAATAAATTGTGGGGAGTCTGACATTTTTTAATCTCTCTCGTGTTTGGCAAGATAAACTGATAATACCAACTAACTCCATGAAGTATGAACAATACTTTTTATTTTTTCTGAAATCAAATTTAGTCATTAAGAACATAAATGGTAACTCATAAAAAATAAATAAATAAGTCCATGTGGACCAATGCAAAACAAAAAGCAAGTGTTATTTTAGATTTTTCATTAGCTCCACATGCCTAAGGTCAAGTGAGTCTTAGTTGTAAATCTGTGTTTTAATGTTCTGGAAAATAATTTTAGGCTCATTTAGACAAGGTATTTTTGAATGTAATGTGGCAATTGAACCACTCTCTTCATTTGTCTTACTCATGAAGAGTCACTGAAAGTTGTTTTAACATTATTGAATTGGTTCCTACTATTTTTCTTCACAAAATCCTAGTGAGATCTTCCATGGAGCTAAAGGAGATATCCATTAATAAATGTTTGAAAGAGAACATAACTAACTGGTTTTAAACAAAAGTGGGTTTTTCATGGTAGAGAAGAGCCTCCTCATTCTAATAGAGGTAGTTGGAGGACCACTCTCAGAATGCAACAGAGAGCCTGATGGATTGGATGAATTCAGGCTTCCTTCCTGCACAGTTCTCTTCATAATGCTCCAGATAGTGAGCAGCATGAAGTTGTACGCCCTTCCAAATGTGCTAATAGGAAACCAATTTAAATTCTGAGATTGACATTGAGGGATCATATGCAATCTATAATCATTCAATTTTGTATGCAAAAATAAACTCTAGTTGTAGATGCTCTAAGCTGAAAAGATGAGAAAAAAAGAAAAAATATGCAAATACAAATTGTGTGCTTAAATCCCACTTAAAATGTCCTTTCGGTATATTTAAGTCCTTACATATGTTTAAAGGGAGAATAGTGTGTGATCTTCATATCAGAAACAATGAACTTAATGAACAAAGTTTTCCATGGTTAATATAATGACAAGAGAATATATTTTAAATGTAGCTTATGTGTATTTAAATATTTTATTAAAATAATGATTTAGTCATGGAAAGTAAAGCACAATATTTAGGAGCTGGATAATATATGAAATCCTATGGATGAAAAGTGGGCTAATTAGGATGGCATCATTGTGACAAATATGTAGGAAAACTAAGATTAAAAGAAGAAAGGTTTATTTTGGCTAATGGGTCCAGAGTTTTCGGTTCCAGGTCCATAGTTCTTATATAGTTGTTGAATCTTTTTTTTTTTAAGTTATATCTGTGGCTTTTATTCTACTCAATGAACTTTTACATATTATTGTGTATTATCAAGCTGTTATAAATATGATGGGTTTGTAGTAGTATTTGAAGTTAGGTTCAGTAATACTTCTTTCTTCAGGTGGACTTTGGCTGCCCTTAGTCTTTTGTGTTTTCATATTAATTCTGAGATTTTTTTCTTTTTTCTTTTTTTGAAGAAAAGTTCTAGTGTTTTTTGTTTGTTTGTTTTATGTTTTGTTTTGTTTTGTTTTTGAGACAGGGTTTCTCTATTTAGCTCTGGCTGTCCTGGAACTCACTTTGTAGACCAGGCTGGTCTTGAACTCAGAAATCCACCTGCCTCTGCCTCCCAAGTGCTGGGATTAAAGGCGTGTGCCACCAGTGCCTGATAATTTTAGTGTTTTTTGATTGGGATTCCACTGAATATATTGAAATCTTTTAGTAGGATCAATGCTTTCACAATAGTAATCCTTTTAATCCAGGAGTATGGGAGAGTTTTTCCATCTTCTTCAGGTTTTTAAGTGTCTTGTAGTTTTCATTTTAGTGATACTCCATTTTTAGTGGTTAGGTTTATTCGCTTGTGTTTTATCTTAACAACATAGAACTCCATGTCTGCTGGGTAGAAGAGTAGAAAGACAATCCACTGTTTATGTCATGGAAACTGAAAAACAGACAGGAAAGGTGTGGGTACCAAAAATCTTTCTTCAGCAGAGAATTACTTCCTCCATTGTTGTGTCATATCCTAATTTTCTAGGAAATCCAAGTGCTGGCCACCAGCTGGTGTATAAAAGTTCAACATATGAGACTGTGTGGGCATTCCATAATCAGACCACACCAGGGAAATAGTATGTATAGTTCAGGAGATCTCAATGATGGGATTTGTTTTTTTTTATAAACTGAAGATTCAAAACAAGATAAAAGGAGACCATGTTGCTGGATACTTTTGTCTTTATATAAAGTACAAAACTGGTGAGTAGTTTATACTTACTTAATTAGATGGAGATTTTTGTTAGGAAACAAAGACCTACAAAGTACATATTCTCTCTATATATATATATCTATATATCTACATATCTACATATCTATATATCTATATAGATATAGATATGGATATGGATATGGATATGGATATATAGATATATAGATATATAGATATAGAGATATAGAGATATAGAGATATAGAGATATAGAGATATAGAGATATAGAGATATAGAGATATAGAGATATAGAGATATAGAGATATAGAGATATAGAGATATAGAGATATAGAGATATAGAGATATAGAGATATAGAGATATAGAGATATAGAGATATAGAGATATAGAGATATATCGATATAGAGATATAGGAGATATAGAGATATCGAGATATCAAGATATAGCGATATCTATATATCAATATCGATATAGATATAGATATATAGATATCGATATATCGAGATATAGATATAGATATAGATATAGATATATACACAGAGGATATGTTGAACATATTTATTCCTTGATTCACATCCAGATAAAACTACCTATTAGGGAAAACATATCCTATTTCTGCTGTGATGAGAGTTAGGTAAAAAAGAGATGGCGAAATTGGTCACCCCAATTCAATTTAATTTCTAGACCATATGAAACAATAAACATATGGTTATTTTGGAGACTCAAGAAGCTAAGTATCTTGGCAACTTGCATTTTCAACAGAATTGAATGGGGCTTAATCACTTCTAGAAATGTTTAAAAGTATCCCACAATCCTAGCTTACAAAAGTAATTTCAATTTGTGGATAGCTTGATAAAAGACATACTTAGATTTCCAAAACTTACATAAATAGAAAGAGAATAAGTTATCCTTCACTGAGGAAAAAATAAACCTTAAAAAGAAAATTAGGTGCTAGAGACAGGGTCCTGTAGTTAAGAACACTTGCTGCTATGCAGTAGAGGATGACCTAGTCATCCTAGCCATCAGTGGGAGGAAAGGCCCTTGGTCTTGTGAAGATTCTATGTGCCAGTATAGGGGAATGCCAGGGCCAGGAAGCAGGAGTGGGTGGGTTGGGGAGCAGGGGGAGGGAGGAGGGGATTTTTGGAGAGGAAACTAGGGAAGGGGATAGCATTTTAAATGCAAATAAAGAAAATATCTAATAATAATTTAAAAAGAACACTGGCTGCTCTTACAGAAGACCAGATTTCAGTACCCATAACACTCATGGTAGCTCATAGCCTCCTGTGACTCCATATTTAGAAGATCTGCTGTCTTATACTGACTTTTGTGAGTATTGAACACACACATACCTCAAATAAAATAAACATATCTTTTAATTCTTTTCTCATTTTTGTGCTTAAGACTTTGTGTCCCAGAACTCAGAAATGCTTTTCTATGAAATTTGTTTTCTGGTCTACACTATTACTTTAGGCAGGTGATCCATTGCTATGCTCATGTATAAATAAGCAATCAATTAGTATTCTTTAGCTTATGCATGGTATCTCTGTGGGAATAACACATCTTCATTAATGAAGACTCAAAACTAATTTTTGGAGAGTAGGGCATGTGAAAACCCTCTAGGGATAGTCAAAGCCTGAAGTCTGAAAAGCATCAGGCTTCTCCTCAGAGCTTAATCAGGTCTTATTCTGAAGGTACAGAATTTTTACAAAACCCCTGATAATAATTAAATGTCATTATTGGCTGAATTTGTTTAACTGCCAACTGCAATCAAAATATTCGTGGTGATAAATGCTTGTGTGACTCTGCATTAGGGGCCTACCAGAGAGTACAATGCAGTTTTGTTTTTGGAAGAAGCACCCAGGCACAAAGCTATAACTCAGTCTCTATTGCTGTGTCAGGTACTATCTTTCTTACAAAACATAAGGTATTACTCTGGGTAATTTCTTGGAAAGATTTTTTCAGAAAGGATATCTGAAAACTACATAAATTCAGCATATGTGTGTACGCTTATGCATAAGTGTAAGTGTAAGTGTATGTGTATGCGTATGCACATGTGCATGTGTATGTGTATGTATATGTGTATGTATATGATTTCTCCAGGAAAGGGACTTTATAGAATAACCTCTACCCATATTGGCAAGCTAATCTGTGCTGTGAAATCTAGAAGGCATTATTGTATCAGAGATTCTGGTCCTTAGGCTTTTACAACAATTATGGAGGAAAATGAATGAAAGAAAGAAAGAAAGAAAGAAAGAAAGAAAGAAAGAAAGAAAGAAAGAAAGAAGACTTTAAAACACAAGAATTACCTCACTACCTCACTTTAGAGAAGGAGGAGGAGAAAGAGGAGGAATAAGAAAGGGAATCAGGAAAGAGGAAACACAGATGTGATTCAGAAAAACAGAAAATGACTTCAATAGAAAAACTGAATATTGGTTATCAACTAAACTTTTTAAAATCAGTTTTATCTAATAAAAATAGCAATGCATATTTAAAACAATAATGAATAGATATCTCAGGGAGATGTATCCATGGGTAAGAGTCCTTGCTACTCTAATAAAACCCTTAGTTCAAAGTCCACAACCGACATAAAATTAGGATGTGGCCATATTCACCTACAAGCCAGCCTTTGTGGTGTGGAGACAGAAAGATTGCTGACACTAGTGATGGCTCACAGCCAGCTGAGCTTGAAGTTAAGTGAGAGACACTGTCTAAATGTAATAAGGCAGAGAGTGATAGAAGTCACCTGTGTTGTTCTTTGGCCTCTGCACGTGACCACCCACATACATACAGAAGTGTGTGGCATGTGTACTCACATCAGAAACGGTGGGGGACAGAGGGAGATATTTTTAAAAAAAGACTTTTAAATTTACTCATTTCATGATCAGAGTCTAGACAAATTATAAACAGTACGAAGAATTTACAAAGCAGCTTCCCCAGAAGAGTCTGTTATAAAACCAGAATTAGATGACTAACATTATACCAGAAAAATCACCTCAGCAGTGAATAGTCAGAGCATAATGACTTACTGACTTAAGATGAAACAAAGGACACACTACACAACAGCACCAGTTTAGCAGGTTGTCCAAGTCATATCAAAATTAGCTACTGTCCAATTTAAGCAAGTATGCAAACTGCAACCTTCTACACCTCTTAATGGCTCAAGAATATGATTGCATAAACTAATATCAAATACAATTAAATCAATTAGGATACTAAAAGATCCTGTACATTTTAATGAAAATGTTTTATTAGATATTAACATCTGATTTTTATTTAAACATTAGTTTAGTTTCCATTTGGATGATTTCCATAGAAAAGGAAAATATGGAGGAACATCTCCAAAACTTAGTCAGCATTGAATTTATTTGCACTAGAAGAATTTAATAATTTTTAGCATGTATACCCTTTCCGCATTTCTTCTTTTTTTTCTCTTTCTCCTCCTCCCCTTCCTTCTCTCAAAAACTAAACCTGAGCCATTTTAACTTCCAAGGAAATAGAATGAATCTCGCTTGCCCTGTACTTCCCACTAAAGAGATCAAAATTCATGGTTACCATATATAAGACAAATTTGAGAGGCTTTTAAAATCAGAAATAAAAGAAGGTAGGATAACTGAATACGGGGAAACTGGATAAATGATACAGTAAAAAGTCCCCTGCTATTTTCTCTCTTGTTTATGTATTTTTTGCCTCATGTTTCAGGTTTGAACATAAATGAGTCAACAGCCCAGAAATGTCAATCTGTGCAGAAAACAAAGTGCAATCTCTCTAGCCTAGGGACAATCTAGAAAGACAAATCAAACAAGCAAAGAGAAAAAAAAAACTTACAGAACAAATGATATTGTACCCAAGCACCACTGCAAAAAGAAACAAACATACCCCACTGTCATCTACCCCAGAAACAGTTATGAGAGGAGAATAGACTTTTAAATGCATAGCATCCTTCCTCCTGGCATGCTCAAGTCCCTCTCCACCCCACCCGACTCCCCCTTTTTTCCTGGATGGTTGTGAAGAAATCCCTGAGGTCAAGGCTTTTCCTAACCCTGTGGATTAGTCATACACCTTACCATGGTGTCAGTTGAGACATCATGGAGACATACAAATTGGGAACAGAACACCCATGGAAGGAGTTACAGAGACAAAGTTTGGAGCTGAGATGAAAGTATGGACCATTAAGAGACTGCCATATCCGGGGATCCATCCCATAATCAGCTTCCAAATGCTGACACCATTGCATACATTAGCAAGATTTTGCTGAAAGTACCCAGATATAGCTGTCTCTTGGGAGACTATGCAGGGGCCTAGCAAACACAGAAGTGGATGCTCACAGTCAGCTATTGGATGGATCCCAGGGCCCCCAATAGAGGAGCTAGAGAAAGTAACCAAGGAGCTGGGGGGATCTGCAACCCTATAGGTGGAACAACAATATTAACTAACCAGTATCCCCCTGGAGCTCGTGTCTCTAGCTGCATATGTATCAGAAGATGGCCTAGTCGGCCATCAGTGGAAAGAGAGGCCCATTGATCATGCAAACTTTATATGCCTCATTACAGGGGAACGACAGGGACAAGAAGTGGGAGTTGGTGGGTGGGGGAGTGAGTGGGATAGGGTGTGAGGGACTTTTGGGATAACATTGGAAATGTAAATGAAATAAATACGTAATTAAAATAAACATAGTTTGCACTCAAGAATAATGAAAGGGCATTTCTTTAGGTGACATGATGGTTAGAGATGTCTTTAGGTGACCTGATGGTTAGAGATGTCTTTACGTGACCTGATGGTTAGAGATGTCTTTAGGTGACCTGATGGCTAGAGATGTCTATTTGATCTGAAAGGTAAGATTCTGGGAGATTGTCTTGAAATTATTTCTTGATGACGGATGATCTGACATCACTGTGGGTAGGACCACTCAGTACCTAGAAGCCTACACTATATTAAATGGAGCCTGTAAAGCAAACACTAGCATGAATTCACCACTCTCCTCTTCATTATTCATGTATATGGTAGAACCAGTTGTGTCTATCTCCGGCAACTAAAATAAATTTCCTTTACAATGAACTCTGACCTGAAAGTGAGTGCGAAAGTAAACCCTCTCTCATTCAAGTTGCTTTTTGTCAAAATTACTATTACAATGGGAAAACAATTTAATATAATATCAATAAAACCTTAAAGTACTTAGATCACTGCATGGATAACAAAAAAATATCTCCATAATAGAAAATTACATGACACATTCTTTAAAAACTCATGAGTTAAATATAAGTCTGAAAGAAAATCATGGAGTATATTAAACTGAATAAAAATCAAAATTCTCATTTATGGACATTTAATGACATAGATAAAAATCACTAGTAAGAAGAAAATGTATAGTACTAAATGCATAATGCATATAAGAAGGAAAGCCTCCAATTGTTAAATCTAAATCAGAACTGTCATTTTAAGAAGCAAGTTTTAAGCCTAAAAGTGATAGGCATGACTGTGTGTGCCCCTTATCTCACTACCTGGAAAACTGAGGTAGAAAGATAGTGATTCAATTCTATGTGGGACACAGAAACAGTCTGCCTAAAGCTAACAAACATCACCATCAATTATAATTTAACTGTCAAAACTGAGAAAATAAATAAAAATAAAGTTACATAGTATAACAACATGATTAACTATTGAACAATACTATCCATATCCCATAACCCACATTGTTAAAATGTACAAAATGAAAGGAACCCAAGGAGGAAGCTAAGAAAAGAGAGCAAACCCCAAAAATTATATAAAAAGAACAACAAAAATAAAGTGAAGGATCTCAATAAAATCACTGGACGAATGATAGTTTCTACAACTGACACACACACACACACAAAACATACACGTAGATAAAATGGTATCATAGACATATTTGGAATTAATTACAAAATTTGATTTTATCCTGAGGAATAATATTGTTAAGGAGATAAAGTTAAACTGTGGAGGAGAATATATTTACTGCAATGCATCATGCAAAGAGCTAGAAACTAAAATGGGAAGAACAGAAACTTGTGAAAAGGCTCTGTGGTTAACGGTAGTTGCTGCTAAGCCTGACGATCTGAGTTTGATTCCTGGACCTGGGATGGTGGAGGAAGCACCAATTCCCTCAAGTTGCCTCATGATCACCACATTTCCATGTAGCAAGCAGTAAACATCCCTAACATACACAAATAATGAGTAAATACATAAATTCTAAAAATTAGACTTTAAAAAGATTAAATTGTGTGGAAAAAAAAACCACAAGACCATTCTTTGGATGGATGTGAAGAGACACAGAACTTTAGATTTCATTCAGATCACAGTGAACCTTGTCTAAGCTTGTCATGTGTTAAAAAAAAATCAAATGAAGTTCACAGTGAAGGGTCAATCTACACCAAGTAGAGTGACTAGAAAATATTATTAGCAGCCACACCACCTATGGAGAGAAATTAGAGAACAGGGCTCACCCAGAGTATTGCTGGCAGGAATGCAAAATGCTACATTTTGTTTTAGTTTTATTCCCTGTTGCTATGGTAAAATATCCTGACAAAAGCAAGTTTTAGGGGAAAGGATTTTTTTGATGCTCATAGATCCAGATTACCACCCATCACTGAAGGAAGTAACTGAGGTGGGAGATGGAGAGAACTGGTCACACGGCATCCACAGTCAAGAGCAGATGTCAACGGATTAATATATCATGCCATGCTAACCTCCCGCTTCTCCCTTATATATGGTTTAGGATCCTATGGTGAGTAATAGTGCCACACTCTGTGAGTGATGTCCTTTCTTAGCAATTAAGTTCAAGACAATTCACTTCAGGCATGGCCCCGGTCCAATCTGCTCTAGACAGTCCTTCACCAGTACTTCTCCCTAATGATTCACGATTGTGTCAAGTTGACACGGGAAATTAATGTATCACAGGAATACTGGGGGAAAGTTAACAATTTTCTTTTAGAAAAAAATAAGTTCACACACACACACACACACACACACACACTGCTTTTCACAGACTAGGGTGTGACATAATGATTTTGCAGGGATGGAAAAGCATTGTGCGTGAACTAAGACTGTGGAATAAGACACCTATGGGGCAGACAAATACACAGTCAGCTATTGGATGGATCACAGGGCTCCCAATGGAGGAGCTAGAGAAAGTACCCAAGGAGCTAAAGGGATCTGCAACCCTATAGGTGGAACAACATTATGACCCTGAGCTCTTGACTCCAGCTGCTTATGTATCAAAAGATGGCCTAGTCGGCCATCACTGGAAAGAAAGGCCCATTGGACATGCAAACTTTATATGCCCCAGTACAGGGGAACGCCAGGGCCAAAAAGTGGGAATGTGTGGGTAGGGGAGTGGGGGAGAGGGTATGGGGGACTTTTGGGATAGCATTGGAAATGTAATTGAGGAAAATACGTAATAAAAAAAGAAAAAAGATTTCCTGAAGTCCTGTATGTATTTTCTGTGCCTTTTAGAAATGAAGTTTTCAGAGCAGATTTTTCCATTTAAAATTTCCAAATCTTACAAATGATTTTAATCCTATATTTTTCATCTTTAGTATATACAGATGGTCTTCAGTGTATGATCATACAACTTAACATTTTCCCATAGCAACACATATTCAGCACAAACCATATTTCAAACATCTTTCTTGGTTAATGATACATTCTTGAGATGCTTAATAGCTGCAGAAAAGTCATAGCTGCCAATCAGCAAGGTGAAGGGAAAAGAAAAATGATAGCTTGCACATTCCTGTCAAAGTTTTGATGCCAGGAAGTCAAGTGTGTGTGTGTGTGTGTGTGTGTGTGTGTGTGTGTGTGTGTGTGTGTGTTGTGTGTGTGATTTAGCAGCTTTACTGGCCACATTGTAAGGACGTCCAAGAGCAGTGAATGACTAACACACTCTCAACTGTGTTCTCCGCTTTATACAGCTCATAGTCCATACCTAGCAAATCAAATCTGGCAGGGACACAAGCTCAGCACTTATAACTCAGGATGAAATCTAACTTTCTACTTAGCTCAGGCTAGCCTTTAATACTCAACCTTCCTGACTCAGCTTCCAGGACCTGAGATTATGAGTTTAAACTATAAGATTTGTTATATTCCTAATGATATCAGAATCTCTCTCCTTCCATAAGCTAATTATTAGGGGTTTCTAGTTCTGCTAATGTAATAGTTAATTTTGAGAGACAAATCAAAATGCAGACTTTTAGCATAGCATCAGTTATCTGTATTCACGTTAAAAATGAACTGATGTATAAATACTAGAAACCAATGTAACTCAAGTGACAAATTTTTGCATGCTTTTAGAGCAGTGTTGTCGACCTCTCAAGTATGAGAAATTATAATCTATTAGCAGAACAGCAACGGACAAGGTTTGTGTAATACTAGTGGAAATTTTAACATTTCAATTTTACAGATATCTCTTAAGTGAAATCCATATTCACTACATTGGGAAATGCCGTATCAATATTATTTACAGCCCCATGGCCAATTTTGTGTATAATATTAATATTAAAAGAATAAAAACTTAATTATGCATTTATTACTTACATAATTATGACTTAATTATACTACTAATAGAAAATGTCTTTCACTGTGGGTAGACTTCCATAAAGATATTTTTTATAAACTTTATTTGGCATTTACTGTGCAATAAATGTCTCCATAAATATAAATCCAGTGCTTTCTTGAAAGAGCCCATTTTATATAATCAACCTTGGTGACAACAGTTTTGTTTAGAAAATATGTCTTTTAAATATTGCATAGATTAGAGGCCATGGTTTTTTTCTAAGCAATACTGTAAGTGACGTTTAATACTGTTCTTTTCTGTCTCCTCTCCATGGTAAACAAAATGGTCCATCAACTGTGTCATCTCAGAACGGCTTTCTTCCTTTTCCCCCCTCCTCCTCCTCCTCGACCTCCTCCTCCTCCTCCTTCTTCTTCTTCTTCTTCCTCTTCTTCTTCCTCGTCTTCTCCCTCATCTCCCTCTTCTTCTTCTTCTTCTTCTTCTTCTTCTTCTTCTTCTTCTTCTTCTTCTTCTTCTTCTTCTTCTTCTTCTTCTTCTTCTTCTACTATTTCTTAGATAGTTGAGCAAAATTATTGAGTGTTAAGCATACTATGAGAGGATTACTCCTATCTGGACACATTAGTTAGACCCCTATTTTAGGGTCTAACCACTATTACAAACTAGCAAGAAAGAAACTCTATACATTAGAATCTGTACATTATCCAAAAACTCATCCAAGCAAAACCAAATGGTAAAACAAATGAGTAATAAAAAACGTCTTGTCAGCAAAGATAATTACTACATATAAACATGTTGGAAAATTTAGAGATATTTGAAGGAGGATGGAAATTTCTGGTGTTACTGGTGTAGTGATATTTGGACCAGTATTCAGATATGTGACTATGGAACATTTTTGTTGATTGGCTTCCTTAAACTGTACTCTTATTAGGAAAATGAATTAAAATAATAGCAAGAGACCTTCATAGTCAAGCATTTTGTTGGTTATTTCATTGTTCATTTATTCATTCAACAAATATATTATCCCACTACTTTGTACCAATTTCGGTTCTAGCATATGAAACATGACCAAAATTAAATGTGCACTTTCATAAAATTATGATCACGTGGAAGGCAACATTATAATAAAAGCAAGATGGATATAGTCAGAAGGTAAAAACTATAAATGCACTATAGTTAATTCACAAAGGAATAGAGCAATATCAGGGCTCTGATTTGTGATGTTGATGATAATCTTTATGATTTAATGAAGACTGGAAAGGACTGGGTGTAAATGAAGGAGTTACCCAGGTGACAAGCTAAGGGAACTGCTTCATAGAAAAGCAATTGTAAGCTTACTGGTCCTGTAGATGACCAAGATGTGTGAAGCCCATGTGCAGCTAGAATGACTGCAGACAAGGCTGAGAACTCAAAACAGCGCTTGAGGAGCTGGGAGATCTGCATGGAAGATGGTTTCACACATTAAGATGAGGAACCATAAAGCATTTTGATAGAGAAGATACAGTTTCTATTTGACTTCTGCTAATACATTGCTGGTGGCTTTGATGTGGAAAAAATACTGCAGAATTGGAGAGGACACCAGCAGAAAGGCTGACTAGGAGACAAATGGAATATTTCAGGCCTAAGTTGGAAGTAATTTGTGTTAGGACAATTAGTCCTGAGTAGGTTAAGGATCAATGAAGATGTTGGGAATAGACAAAGGAAGAATTGACAGTCAAGTCAAGAATTGGTCCTGAGCAATAGAACAATTTAGGAATACACTACTGAGATAGAGAAGAAAAGGAAGATAGAAGTTCAGAAATACATTAACTGAAGCGAAAACTACAATTTATTGTTAATCCTTGCAAAATACCTCTCCATAAATGTATATTACACACAGAGAAATGCATAGGAACATGCACGAACACATAAGAAAATGGGAACAAGATAATATCTGTTATCCTGGAAAGAAACTCATTGATGAATCATTTTTTTATTACTATTTTCTCTTTTCATTTTTTTACACTCCAGATTTTATTCCCCTTCCAGTGCACCGTCCCACTATTCCACATTCCATATCTCCTCCCCACCCCCTGTCTCCAATAGGATGTTCCCACACACACCCAACCCACCAGACCTCTAAACTCCCTGGAGGCCTCTAGTCTCTTGAGGGTTAGGTGCATCTTCTCTGACTGAACCCAGACCCGGCAGTCCTCTGCTGTTTATGTGTTGCAGGCTTCACATTAGTTGGTGTTTGCTGCCTGGTTGGTGATCCAGTCAGTGTCTGAGAGATCGTAGGGGTCTAGGTTAATTGAGACTGTTGGTTCTCCTACAGGGTCGCAGTCCTCCTCAGTGTCTTCCAGCTTTTCCCTAATTCAACCACAGGGGTCAGCAGCTTTTGTCCATTGGTTGGTGCAAATATCTGCATCTGACTCTTTCAGCTGCTTGTTGGGTCTTTCAGAGGACAGTCATGTTAGGTCCCTTTCTGAGAGCACTCCATAGCCTCAGTAATAGTGAGTACATAACATGTATATCATTTTGGGTCTGAGTTACTTCACTCGAGATGCTATTTTCTAGTTCATTTGCCTACAAAACTCATTATGTCATCGTTCTTAGTAGCTGAGTAGTATTCCATTGTGAAAATAAACCACATTTTTTGTATCCATTCTTCTGTTGTAGGACACCTAGATTGTTTCTAGCTTTTGGTTATCATAAACTAGGCCCCTATGAACATAGTGGAACACTTGCCCTTGTGGCATGGTGGGGCATCTTTTGGATATCTTCCCAAGAGAGGTATTTCTGGGTCTTCAGGTAGATCTATTTCCAATTTTCTGAGGAAACTCCAGATTGATTTCCAGAGTGGTTGTGCCAGTTTGCAACCCCATCAGCAATGGAGGAGTGTTCCTCTTTCTCCCCATTATCACCAACATGTGTTGTCACCTAGATCTTGATCTTAGCCATTCTGATTGGTATAAAGTGGAATCTCAGAGTTCTTTTGATTTGCATTTCTGTGATCATTAAGGACTTTGAACATTTCTTTAGGTGTTTCTCAGCCATTCTCCACTGGCTCACACTCTAAAATCAAGAATTGATAAATGGGTCATAAAACTGGTCAGGAAGAAAGCTTCTATAAGGCAAAGGACCTAGTCAATGAGACAAATAGACAATCTACAGATTGGGGAAAAAAATCTTCACTAACCTCACATCTGATGGAGGGCTAATATCTAAAATATATAAAGAAATTCAGAAGCTAACCACCAAATACCCAAACAACCCTATAAAAAATGGGGTATAGAACTAAACCAAGAATTCAGAACAGAGGAATCTTTGATGGTGAAACATTTTGAGGTAGACAAGATTCCTTGAATTGAGAAAGATGCTCATCTGAGCAGAAATGTACTTGAAAACATTTATCTTTCATTGTTACTTAGTGTTTTAATATTTTTCTGTAAAAAACACCATGATCAAAAGTAACTTGGGAAGGAAATGTATACTCCAGCTCACAGGTCACAGCCTATCATCCAAGGAAGCAAAGGAGGGACTCCAACATTGCAGAAATTTGGAGCAGAAGCTGTGGAGAAATGAAGGAATGCAGCAAAGCAGCTATGCAGCTATGCAACGATGCAGCTATGCAACAGTACAGCTATTCTGTTCACTAATTTTCTCCTAGGCTCAACTTCATCTTCCTGTCCCTATGTCATAGGTTCATTATAGATGACTATAACATTATGCCTTCTATATATTTTAATTCTTTATAGCTCTCTTCTCATTATATATCCACTCCTGACACCAGCCCTCTTTATTTGTTTCTTCTCAGTCTCTTTTGTTTTTATCAGAATCAAAATAACATTTGGTCCTCCATTTATGATATGTCCCTATTTGCTAATTGTAGTACTCCACTTCACACTGAAAATCTAGAGAAGATAAGTTTCAGGGTGATTCCACTGTTCCTCCTATCTCCTTTCAGTATCACCTCTGAGAACCTATGCCTGGGCAAATCATACATTTTCATCTCTCTATATTCCATAAGGATCATTCAGAGTGTCTTAATGGTATGGGGGTGAGATAAGAGTTGTTCCAAACTCAAGGTTTTCCTGGAAATCCTATGATTGATGCATTTAAGTGGTTTCTGACACAGATTATCATTCGTGCTTTGGCTTCTAACATTTATTTCTCTGTTGAATACAGGCCAACTTTCTTTGTTTCTGTACCTTTCATTCCTTGGTGTGTCAAATGCTACATTCTGTTACCTCTTGTTCTCCCAACTCTGCTTTGGATTTTCAAATTTGAATATTCTGGCTTCTCCATCTCTCTGTAAAATTGAAATAAAATTTACTTGATTCAGGCATTTAATAGCGTGAAGCATCAAATCTGTTTATGATATGTGATATGATTATGGAGAAGGGAATAAAGAGACGTGTGTGTGCATCATACAGTCTTCTCATTGCTGGGACATAATACCTGGAAGAAATCAGCTTAAGAAGGGAAGAGTTCCTTTAGACTGACAGTTGGAGGGAACACAACTTATCATAGCAGAGAAAACACGAAAATGAGGACATGAGGCAGCTGGTCACATGACATCTACATTCAGGAAGCAGAAAGAAGACAGGAAGATGAGCTAGGCTGCCAAACATCAAGTTCCACCCTCAGGTGTTCACTTCCTCCAGAAAGATTCCATCTTCCAAAGCAGTGGTTCTCAACCTGTAGGTCACAACCACCTTGAGTGTTGCATATCAGATATTCTGAGTATCAGATATTTATTTACATTATGATATTCATAAGAGTAGCAAAATTACAGTTATACAGTGTCAATGAAAGTGTTTTATGATGGGGAATCAGCATAGCATGAGAAACTAGATTAAAGGGTTGCAGCATCAGGAAGGTTGACTGTACTAGATGTTCTCTAGCCTTCCAAAACATAACTACCAAATGGGATCCAGATATTAAAATACATGAGCCCAGAGGGGACATTCTTTTTCAAAGTAGGGCAATTTGTTTCTGTTATTATAAGGTAGTCTTCTTTTCAATAAATTTAAATAAAGCATTCCAAGAAAACATTTCATTACTAATAATAACAGCAATTTTAATTCTTTATTGGAAAGGATTGGTGTTTTCTAAATATAAGTATAGTGAATACATGCTTTGGGACAATAAAATTTGAATACATTAAAATCAATATGTATTAAATAAAGATGGGGGATAGTTATACATTCTAAACCCCCTGAAGTATATTTAAGCTCAAATGCCTTGAAGTTCTCGAATTTCTCTAACATATTATTTCTGTGTGAAAAATATTATATGTGCTACGATCCCATGTGTAAGATAGAAAATAGAAAAACCTGACTTAATCAAAACATCTTTAAAAACTTTATTGTAATGAAATTTTACTGTTTGGTTTTGTTTGGATCTTTTTATTTAATTGTGAAGATGCAGTACAGGAGAACAATATCTAGCTAGGGTCACTTTGTTTTCTGTCTCTATCTCTTTCTCTTTGTGTGGAGGAAGGTGTGTGGGGGGGTGTATGTGTGGGTGTGCAAGCACATGCGTGCCCACACTCAATTACCATCTTCCTTGTTGTTTTTGTGACAGTCCAGCCAAATCTAGACCTAGACTGGTGCCAACAAGCCCCACGATTCCATTATCTCCTAACTCTACTCCCCATAGCCCTTAATACAGTCCCATGTAGCCATCCCTAGCTTTTAACCTGAATGCTGGGGATACGAACTCATGTACTCATACTTGCACAGCAAGCACACTTACCCACTGAACCATCTCCTCTGCTACCTAACATGTGATTAACAGGAAAAGAGAAAAAAAACTCTCAACTGGACTGAACTGGTAAAATAACTGCTAAGAACATTTCCCATTAACCATATACATTTAAAAGACTCTTAGTAGCTCAGGAGGTGTGGTGCACACTCAGAACTGATGCTCTTCTGGTCTAAATGCCATCTGTTAAAAAATTAAAATTAAAACTTGTACTGGTTAGCAAGTCATTTTGACCAGGAGTGCATATCCATCCATTCTCTTTTGATCACACCTGGCGATCAAGATCAGCTGCATGTCAGTGCTTCTTAGCCTTTAGTGCACTGATGCATGCATGCACTGAAAATTAATTTTGGCATGCTGTGACCATCTACAAGGAAGTAGGCTATTTTTAAAAGGCATGTATTTGTTCCTTTCTATATTCAAACCTTATCCTCTAGCTTTATAAGTTTAAAAAAGCAGTGTTCAGATTAAAGCTTCTATTTTCTACTAGAAATTGATTCTTGCTCTAGCCTAACACATTCTTTGGTATAAGGAGACATGGGAATAGAAGGGGACAACCTTACATTTTCTGGGTCAGCAAAGTGTCTTTATCTCTAGCTGTGGAGATGATCCATAAATAATTTACTATAAAAAAAAGAAGGAATGTGCTCACTAATTTTCACAGTGCTGTGACAAAATGTTGGTAAAAGCAAGTTAGGGAGTGAAAGGTGGATTTTGGCCCATGAATTTTGTTAGAGAAATCTCAGTGACAGGAACATGAAGCAATTGGCTTCATTTTGTCCTGTCAGGAAGCAGAGAGGGACAAAGCTTTCCTGTTCTATTCAACCTTGAACTTCAACCTGTGGGGTGAAGATACACCTGTATATCATAAGAAACAGGATCAGAAACATACCTGAAGGTGTCTTTCTGAGGTCATTCTACATCAAGTCATGTTGGCATTTACATTTCCCCACAAAAAGCCATTATGACCTATGAGATGGGGGTACCACAAGAACTATTCTAGTCACAGTAATATTTTGTAGCCTGGTAGACATCATAAAACTGAAATAAAAGAAGAGCCAATTTGCAGTATGCAACTGTAACTAAGGGAGTATTTCTTTTTTTTTTTTTTTACAATTAATCCAGTATTTATTTTCTTCAAAGTACCATGTGTTCCACAACAGTCTGCTACTTGTTAGTTGATACCTTAAGCACTTATTTGTTTTATATATAAAACTTGAGATCAAAATCTTTGAATGTGAATTATCACTGCAGTTCAATATTCTTGTTTTTCTAAATAACATAATTTTATTTCAGACAAAATATTTAAAATGCTATTTGCTATAAAATATATATGTATATAATATATAAGCAAATTATAATAATATGATTTTCTTTAAAATTCTAATTTGTGCAAGACAATACACAGTGTTTATGCTTTGAAGATAGATTTTATTGTATGACAAAATAAAGTCTTATATCTAATTTCAAAAATATGTAGAATATTCATGTAACTTTGTTTTGATTTTAAAAAGCACAATTGCATAGGGATAGTAATAAATGTCACTATAAATTATTATGGTAATTTTGATCTAGGTTCATGTATTTGTACAATGATAATTCCTAGGAATAGATTTCTTCCTTCCAAATTTCTAACTTCTTGAAATTCAGTTCTCTTCTGTGCAAAGTCAGGATAGTGTTTCTTCTACCTCTTCTGAATATAGTGAGAATTGTCCCAATGTTGCAAGTAAAATACTGGAAGAAAGAATGAAGAGGGAAAGAGGGAAAGAAAGAAAGAAAGAAAGAAAGAAAGAAAGAAAGAAAGAAAGAAAGAAAGAAAGAAAGAAAGGAAGGAAGGAAGGAAGGAAGGAAGGAAGAAAGAAAGGAAGAAAGGGAGAAAGGGAGAAAGGAAGAAAGGAAGAAAGGAGGAAAGGAGGAAAGGAAGAAAGGGAGAAAGGGAGAAAGGGAGAAAGGGAGAAAGGAAGAAAGGAAGAAAGGAAGAAAGGAAGAAAGGAAGAAAGGAAGAAAGGAAGAAAGGAAGAAAGGAAGAAAGGAAGAAAGGAAGAAAGGAAGAAAGGAAGAAAGGAAGAAAGGAAGAAAGGAAGAAAGGAAGAAAGAAAGAAAGAAAGAAAGAAAGAAAGAAAGAAAGAAAGGAAGGAAGGAAGGAAGGAAGGAAGGAAGGAAGGAAGATAAGTTAGTTTTCTAAGACTAACTGAAACGCTGTCCTTGCTATAGTAAAGCAGATTTCTCTTTCTCTGAGTGCTCACTATGAAACATTTTCCAAAGAAGAGATGTGGAGAACTCCCAAAGCCAGGAAAGCAAACTTTCAGTTATTCAGCCTTTAAAATGCTTGACTTATTCTGGATTCATGCATGCATTGTTTCACTGTTTTACATGCTGGTTTCAAGGGACATCAAGGCCCTGGCTCGCTTACTTAACAAGGCAATTCATGAACACTTAGAAGAGAGGTTATTGGTGACTGTTTTTGAACACTAATTTAGAGTCCCCTGATGGACATCTATGGCAATGTTTATTGTCAAAATGGCACTTACAATAAGAAATATAAGACAAGAACAGTGAATGTTGTGAGGGAGGAGTCTGCAGGATTGGTCAAGGCCTCATGACATGTTCCTTCCTTGTGTGTTCAGAGGCTCTACATCTATATTCCATCTGGTTTGAAACCAATCTTCTTGTTCGGCCTCCTACATTGCTCACTCCTAAGCTACTGAAGAACAGAAAGGAGGCATCAACCCACATACTTCTTGACACCAAATACTGTTCACATTATGTGAACTATGGAAATAAATGTGTGTTAAAATCCTGACATGATTTATTTGCATTCTGGCTTTGAGGAGACAAAAGAGCAGAGGTTTGGAATACTGGAAAAAGGAACAAACAGGAGGGAGTGGGGAAGGAGGAGGATAAAGCATGCTGCCACTTCTTTTTACTGTGTGAAGGATACAAGGGGAGATAATTGCTCATTGGACTAGAAGCTGGGGACAAGCAAAACTTCCCTTACATCTACGCACAGAGGAGACTTCCTCTAAGACTTTCTATGTACTCCTTAAGGATAAAAAATGCCTATTGATATTATTCAAGTAGCAAAGATTAGCTATGTTATAAGCAGCACAGTGGGGAGAGCATTGAATCTTGTAGGCATAAAGCAAAATATTTCAAAAGAATTATTTGAGAGGATTACTAGTAACATAGCACAAGCACTTCAAATAGTTTTGTAAGACAATATTTATGATTTATTCAGGGATCAAGCGGCCAGGTACTGAAATCACGCATTTATGTATCTCACTGTTTGTTTGGGATTTAATGTTTTTGTGTAATCGATATAAATTTCTAGTCATTATGGAAGAAAAGGTTTTCTTATCATAATTTAAAATACAGAAATACAGGGCTGGTAAGAAGTCTTAGTAGGTAACAAGACTTATTCCTTGTTGATGACCTCAGTTTGCTTCCCAGGAACCACAGAGTGGAAAGACGAAAATGATGCCTGCAAGTGGTCCATGACTTAAACACATGTGCTGTGTGGTGTGCACATGTCTACACACAAATAAATAAACATACAAACAAACAAATAAATATGGGTAAATATAAATGGCATGGCAACTTGAACTCAAACATTTTCAAACAAATAGAACAAAGTTCTTTCTTCCTGTGTTTAAAACAGTAAAAAATAATAATAACTTATCACTGAACTGTTGATTCAGCTAACATGTAAGGAAAGCGCTATTTAATATCCATTAGACATCAAAAAGAACTCACTACATTTCCAGGAGTGAATCCTGAACCTTTGACTCAATACTGCTGTTCTCTCCATGGTGTTCATAATTGTCTTCTCAATAGAAGAATCTTACTAGCCACTTTATAAACATGTAGAATCTGGATATTTTATTTCCTTCACAGTGATTTCCACATAGCATCTCATTCTCACATGGGAAAATGTATACTGAAAGAACATTACTATTCTTTGCAAAATTCACTGAAAACAATAGTGAACACATGTTATATTGCTTCTGCACACTCATCGAAAGAATTGTGATTTTCTTTTTATGTTTTATTTACTCTCCTGTGTTTCTTTCATTGTTCCCTGATATTTCTTTTGGCTTTCTCTCTCTCTCTCTCTCTCTCTCTCTCTCTCTCTCTCTCTCTCTCTCTCTCTCTCTCTCTCTCTCTCTCTCTCTCTTTTATTCCTTCAGTGTTATTATCCATATTTTGTCTTTTAAGCACAGTTTTCTGAACCTAGATGACAGATATTATTAATGTATTTAGGATGGACATGGGCTAAACATGGAAGGAAAAATATCACATGACACAATTGGTATGTGGACTTGAAAGCATTCAACTCTGCAAAGGATGGGTTAAGACTGTGATAAAAGGTGGACTCAACCTAAAAGATTTCTATGAGGTGAGCAAGCCTTCGAGCTCTTGAGTCTGACATTACTTGAGCCAGATTGGCAATGGTAGCTATGACATATCTCAATATTAAGCCATTGTATCAATCTTCAATGCATAATTTAAAATATAGCAGGGTTTGGGGAGACAGTTGGTTGCATGCCTGCCAAATAACCACAAGGACTTAACTTTAGATCAAACTATATCTGGCACCATAAATCTGCTACCCAAGCATGATCTAGTAAGAAAACAGGTGATTCCCTGGAGCTTATTGGGCAGACAGTTCAATTTGGTAACCTCAAGATTTCTCAGTAAATAAGCAGGAAGGGAAATGAGGAAGACAGTGGGATATGACATCTGGCTTTTGCATGCATGGGGACAAGTGTTTAAATGTACCTATGCACACATGTGCACATACCCTCATGAACTTACAAACCATACACAATTAATTTTTTAAACTGAAAATTGTTTTATTTATCTTGACTATTTACTACTGTATTACTTCTTGAAAAATTAGAAACCTCAAAATCTGCAAAAGAATTTGAAGTGGTTGGAAGAAAGTTTCTTCTACAAATATCATCAAGAAAATTCATGCCACCATCTTCAAATGACAGTTTCCTTTAAAGGCTGGTCTTTGTGGGCTGAGGTGACATTATGGAGTTGTCTCTCCTTATGTTTTTTTTTTTATCTTCAATAAATGTGGGGGAATCTTTTCTTCATATAGCAGCAGCTGGCAAACCTAAACATGCAATCACACAACATGCCTTTGCTTGTGGCATGGCTTTCCTATCCCTCTTGCTAGGATCTTACATAAACCCATCTGGAAAAGCATCACCTTGATGAACAAGAGTTAGATGCAGTGATTCATTGTGGATCAGTGATGGAACACTTTATCCTAAACTGCTTCTTAGTTTCAGGAATGAATCTTCTCTACCACAGGCTTCTCCCCTTAAAGATTGGAGATTTTCACAGGAGAGGTGACAGAAAGAGTCTACAAGCCAGAGATAGTGGATAGCTGCTAAGAAATAGTGATTTCCAAACACGACAAAGCTGTTTCTCACAGAAACTTACTAATGACTGATGACTGACTATACACATAAGACCACACAATAATAAATCAGTCAAAATCCCACCATAAAAAAATCCCAGCATGAACTGCTGTGGGGCTCATGAAGCTCTGCACCTAGCTGAGGAGCTCTTGACTTGATCCTAAAGATGGTGTTATACCTTTGCACACAATCTCAGTGCTAAGCAGACTCAGGAGATGTAATTAAAGAATACATGAAGTTGGGAAGAGTAGTATGTGGTGGTTATAGTACAGAATTTAGAAAGGGGAGTAAAGATGGATTTGGTTCAAATATTGCATATGTATATATGAAATTCTCAAACAATACAAAAGAGTCAATGTTCTGCATCTATTAGGTATACTCACAGCCTGCAAACAGCTCTACTAACTTAAACTGTCACCTTCATTTTAAATCCATGATACTATTTCCTACAATAACTTTGCAGAAGAATGCAACAATTTTGCTTACAGCTTATTTTGTTCACCCTGAATGTTCCAGAGGCTCATGACATTTCAGTGATAGCTTCTACATCATTTTGTTCTCAACACATGGTGGTGAATCAAGTCTAGGATACTGGACTAGAAGTTCTGAGTCAAAGATATGAGACAGTCTACTTTGCCTAAGAAATGGCTAGAGATTTTCTTCTTGGGCAACTGAAAGTCAGAAAATTGTGTCTTCTCTCTGATTCCAAGTTTCAATCTGTTAAAAAAAATGCCACAGGCAACACATGTGTGTAGTTCGTGTTTACATTACATCCTTGGAGCTAAAAGCAAATATTATTAACTGGGTATTTTATGCATAGATTAAAGGGGAGTGATACGTTTAATATTCTGAGCTGTCATGTTATGTAACTCAATGGGTGTTATAGTTACCTCTGTGATCTTTCTTAAGTATTGACTGAGGTAATTAATATCATAGGAGGCAAAATTCTAATCCTGAAGCCATTCTGCAAATTAAGGGTCTTTCTGGATGGGTTACTGGAGAAGATGGTTTTTCTTTCGAGCTAAATGAGTTCTGTATCACTATATGATTTCCTAATACTGCTTATAAGCATTCAGCTAATGCTACCCATAAGATACCATGTAAAGCTAAATTTTTTCTACCAAACATCTTTTTTCTTCCTGAATCTGTACATATAGAGCAAAAAGAATTAAATTTCAATATCCATTTATATTTCCCCTTAGAAAAAGAATTATTTCATGTTGTTCAAGTCATTCAAAAAGGATTTGCCAATAATTCATTATTGAACAAAATAAAACCTAATGAGTATCATTTGATTCCATCAGTAGTAATTGCTTCACTTCTATCCCAGCCTCACTCACATCTTTTCTGCAATTCCTCGACCCTCACCTGTATCCTCTTTGCCACTTTTCTAGCATTTTTTCACTAAAGGAAGCACTACTTGTTTTAAATAATTATTTTTAAAAATCATGTTTAAACTTCATTACTAATAAAATTTCCTGGCCTTGTTTATCTACTACTGCATAATGAGAACACTGATGTAATAATCTGTTATTATAACTAAATTTGTGTCTCTTACAATTGGCTTGGAGATTTCAGAAGGTAGAATTTGGCTTTATCTACATCTGGTAGTTTTCATCCTTCCTGAGCAGTGTGAGTAGGTGCTGATTGTTATGGGCAGGTATCCTAGGCCAGAGACGGTAGTAAAGATGTGAGTCTTTTCTCACTGTATCTACATATCAGCCCTTTATATTTAAGATACATTTTTGTCTTTTGAGATAGTCACTCTACATAATACTGTCTGTTCAAGAACTCACTATGCAGAATGGGATGGTTTTGATCTACAGTGATCTGCCTACTTCTGCTTCCCAAGTGCTAGGATCAAAAGCATGCACCACCATGTAAAGCATGAGCCCATTTTATGTGATTTAAAGTTTTGTTTCATTGAATATTGAATATGCCCCTATTTTCTTCTATTCAGTATGTTCTATTTGCTAGGGAAGCTGTATTCTTACTTCCTATAGGAATTTCATTGTATTGAATAACTCATTAACCACCTTCCTGGACATATATTTGATGTTGGAGTTGTAAGTTCACTGTATTTCTCTTTCAGTATTCCTCTATTTCCTTACTCTAGAGGTACCAAAGGTAGACTAATTAGAAATATGGAGATAAAAATATTAAAATTTAAAGGGAGATTAAAATATTTTAAAGGTATAGATTGTGACAACAACTCAGAGGAAAAGAATGCCTGAGTTTGATTCTCTGATACCCAGTATAAAAACTGAGCACAGCATTGAGTGACAAGTAGCCTTGAACTCAGAACTTCAAGAAGAGCAGTTAGTGCTCTTAATCACTGAGCCATCTCTCCAGCCCTATAAACCATTCTTCATTTAAAATACAATATTGATAAATTCTACAAGCCCCCAAAAGCCTGTTTTTACAAAGCATGCCATTTGTTTCTAGATAAATTATATATCGTGGAATTCAGTAAGGGCATGTGTCCTCAATTGGGCTTTAAATTTTGCTCTATAATTGAATTCCAAAATTTGCTTTCTTTATGACAAGCAAAATCTAGGGAGTCTAGAGATTGGCCAGATGTGATGGCTTCCCTAAGAAACAGACAAGTATTCCTGCCTCACAGAGAGAGCAAGTCTGTGTCAAGGGGCTGGGGAGATGAACCATTCAGTAAAGGTTGAAAATGTGAGGAACTTTGTACTGATATCTAGAATCCAGTTATAAGCCTTTTATTAAAAATCTGGTAAGCTGGAAACAAGGGGATACCAGGGACTTGCTAGCCAGCAAGTCTACCAAACTGATAAGTTATAGGTTCGGTGTGAGAACCTGTGTCCAATGTAATGGAAACGACAAACAAACAAACAAACAAACAAACAAACAAAAAACCCACTGTACATCCCTGACCTCCATCTACAAGATAGACGTATATGCTCAGGCACACACACAGACACACACACTAGTAGATATCCCAACATGCACAACCCAGTCCTCCTTATCCACATACACACAAAGGAAAAAGCAAAAGAAATCTGAGCCTCTGGGCTTGCATGGTGGTCCATACACAACAGGGGAGCCACAAGGTTCTCCAAATGCTGATTCATTCTTCAAAGGGATGTAAATGGAAAAGCTACAGTCATAAACAAATGAAAGTCCCCTTAGGGGTCCTCCTGGAATCAAAGCATCTTCTTGCTCTCCAGTCACCTGCTCACAGTAAGAGAAAGTGCTAAGGCACAAAACAAAAGCCACATTGAGCTTGGAGCCTACTGCTAGGTGAAATGGGCATTTGTACAAAGAAAACATTTTTAAAGAAAACCTGTTTTTCATCATATAATGGAAATTAAATGTTTGAAAGGAAAACTATGTTTCAAAAACTTCCAGACACAAGTAAATTCATTTAAAAGTTTCCCACTAATTCCTGTAACATTTGTAAACATGTCATGTTTAAATTTATCCATAAATGGTCCAGATAGTGAATTTTATGTCATTTCTGTACAAACCATGCATTTATATCAAAGCATCATTTTTACTCTTGCTTCATATCTTAGCACTAACTGATACTTGTTCTTTTATTTTTTAAATCCATTTTTTTAATATTTTTATTCACGTATCTCCCACCCCCCCCCCCCCGTGTGTGTGTGTGCACACATATAAATACAGACTTCTGTCTGTAGAAGATAGAAGAGGATGTCAGATATGGTGTTGCAAGTGGTTATAAGACTCCTGATGTGGGTGTTGAGAAGTGAATTCCTATCTCCCACAAGAAGGCAAGGGCTCTTAACTGCTGACCATCCTCTCTAGGCCTAACACTTCTTCTTTTACATAAAGGTATTTCATAATACATACTGTTTTGGTGGTTATACAACCTTGTTAAGTGTTGGTGAGTGACAGTCACATATTTTGAGAACTTGTGGAAAAACTACATATTATATATTAAATTAATTATAAATATTCAAAAGTGTTTCTTTGATGGCCCCTGAGCACTTAGTTATTTTAATGATTATTCTGGATAGTGGGAAGAAGAACAGAAAGGTAGAAGATATTTAAATTAATAATAAATAATATATTTTATTTACTTCTTCTATGATCATGGATAGGTCTGTTCAAATCTACCTTACATATAGACAATGTCTTGTCTCTAGCTTCTAGAAGTCTTCTGTCCTAGAGTATAGAAGATACACTAAAACATTAAAAATGTGGGCCCTGCTTTTATTTAGCATTAGAAAAAGTGTTCCCTTGACTCATATCTACTTAAGAGTCGGTGGAGGTGCTGTAGTAGCTACATTAAAAAGAAATGAATCTTTCAAATCTTCTTCAACATTAGACAGGAAAGATGCATTTCAGGTACAAGCTGTGCTGGCAAGAAGGCAGCAGGTACCCTGAGTGTGGTTTTAGAAGCACACAGAGAAAGGATTGAAGCAACTCCTTCATGCTCCCCTATGACATCCACACGTGTGCCTTGACATACGCGCACCTTCCGCCAACAAAATAAGAAAAATGTACTAAAAGGTTTTCTTATAGTAAAAGAAATGAAGGAAAGAGATAAAGACACCATTTGTTCTATAATAGAGGCTTTCAGCCTACACTTACTTTTATTAAAATCATTCAAAAATATACTATAATGTACAAGGAGATTTAATTTAACTGTGACTTTAAGAATGTATGTGAACAGCTTGACATGCCTGTGTAAAGCAGATTGTACAATTCCATATACCAGTTACAATACCATGCTGGTTTCTTTCCTGGACCCTGCACGTCTCTCCTCTTTGAAGCCCCGTGTCCTGTTTTTATGACAGTGCAGGGGAAGCAAACACTGTGCAAGGACTCACCATTGCTTCTTTATGCACACCCTTAAAGCAAACAATAGCTGATGTATTTAGGCTGGGTATAATTGAAAGTGAACAGGGTAACCCTGGTTTGTTACGATGAAATAAAGAAAACAAGATATGCCCCTAACAAAAATCAAGTAGACAGTGTGACTACACATCTCTCTGCTGGCTACTTCTCTTTTATTAAAAAAAAAAAAAGTCAATAAACTATCATTTTGGATCTCCAATTGGCCTTGCTTCCTAATCAGTTTCTGCAGCCAGAGGCAGCAAATTTTTGAACGAGGCACTAGGTGAGAAAGTGGAGATCCCAGAAATAGAAAGTGTAATTCTAATATGTAATTCGCTGGAGGAAACACTTCAAGGCCTCTATTTATCATCTGAGCAGGGACCTCTGTAGGGGAATGTGCATTTGCATTTTCTCAGGGAGAATGTACGGCCTTTCTTCAGAAACAGCCTGGATGGAGAGAGGCAACTCAGCACCTGTTGGAATAAGGTAGATGGTCCTTGGTTCTAATTTTGTACATGAGGAACCTTCTGTAGCTGGTGTGACCCACTGGCCTTGGAACTATATTGATTACATTTCTGAAAGCTGACAGGACACTTGCAAGCCCTTCATATGCTGACTCACCCTCGTGATATGGAAATGTGTTAATACTGCACGTACAGAAGCAGCTATGCCCCCCCCCAAACCAAATATTTAGATCCCCAAATCTACTATGTTCCCATGTGTTTAATAATTTTATAAAGTTTCTAGAGTAAAATAACAAAATTGTTAGGAATCAAGACATTTCAGTTGCTTTGATAGAAGCCTCAAGCAAGTGTGGTTCAGAGAAGCAGAGCACCTATAAAGTTGGCCTCAGGTGTTATTGGCTGGAGTTCTTTGAATTTGTATGTTGCAGATGATTTGGATATTTTAATTAATAGTCACAAGGAGGTAAGGTCACAAACAGAGGAGGATAATAAATTGATATTTGGAAGGCTAAAAATGGTCCAGGAGAATTTGGCATTGGACTTGCCAAATTCCAAACTCTACAACCACTGAAGTTCTAATTACTCAACTAGCCTTGCAGATTAAACTTCAGTGGAAGCTCTGCTTCATTCTGCTTTGACTAAATTCCCCTCTCTCTGTGTGTCTCTCTCTGTCTCTGTCTCTGTCTCTCTGTCTCTCTGTCTCTGTATCTCTCTCTCTCTCTCTCTCTCTCTCTCTCTCTCTCTCTGTGTGTGTGTGTGTGTGTATGTGTGTGCATGTCCGTTCTTTTTGGGTGCTTCATGCCTTAGGAGCTGAATGGGCTTTAGCTACTCATTCACTGCCTGTATTCTCTTGAAGCAAGTGTTTCTAAAAGCCGAACATCTTTTTTGTGCCAGATGACGAAGCAGAAGCAGGAGACATTCATTATACGATAATGGGTGAAGCTGGCTTACAGGAAGGTGAGCCTGTCCAGGAAGGACTGACATTCACAAAACAGATCATCACCAAGGACAAATGGGAATTGGGAACAGAGCAGAGCCTCTGCATTCAGACCCACTTGATAGTGAACTTGATCATATTGGGAACTAAGCAGTATTTTGTATTTGATTATTCCCAATTTCCTGATTTGTACTGATTTCTCTTCAGTTCTTCGGTTAGATAGATGATAGATAGATAGATAGATAGATAGATAGATAGATAGATAGATAGATAGATAGATAGAAAGTCTGTGACTATGGAGGGCAGATTGTTGTTGCTGAAGGCTTTAGAGCTGGGCACACTCTCTGACTATGTACCTGTAATTGATTACAGTGAGGACTCTTGGGTCCCTGCTTATCCTCTTCAGCAGAGTCTGATGAGTTACTTGTTTCAAGAAACCATAGACACTGGTCTCCCACTCATGTCACTTTTATTGTTGTTGTTGTTGTTGTTTATCTATTTTGGGTTTTTGAGACAGTGACTTGTACAGCCCAGGCTGGCTCTAACCCTGGGGTTCACAGATTACCTAAGACTTCTCATTCTCCTGCCTCTGCCTCTCAGTTACCTTAGGAAAAAAAGTGAAAACGGAAACAAAACAATTGCTATGCTTTATTAGATATTTGTATGTGTGTACATGATTGTGTATGTGTCTTTGTATACACATACACAGGCAAGACATATGGCACAGATCAGCATGCAGTATGTAGGCCTAAGAAGAATATACTTCTCCTCACATCCTGCAGGGGACAGGGATTGAATTTACATCCTCAAGCTTGACAAGTGTCTTTAAACCTTTGAGTATCTCAGTGGTCTTTACTTCACTTTGAACTGGTCTTGTTTTCTTTTTTTCCACTCACCTCTGTGATACTCATTTAATGGCTACATTTACCTCAGGCTGGATCTCACAGGCAAGATGGCTGGACAGCAATATCCCTTCTCGGCTGCTAGAAAAGCAACAGGCAAGTGCTTTTTCAGGTGACACTGTTTCTCTGTGTATATAATCAGGAGAAACAGGAGAAACAGACCAGAGGCTCAGCCCATAACCACCTCGGCTCACACCTGCCTCTGGCGCTCTTTGCAGTCCCACTTTTCTAGTTCAGATACAATCTGAAGTCAATTGAGTGAAGACCTTTCTATAGCCGCCACTTGAAAAGGAAAGGCTTTCAACAAAGTGAGAAAATATGAGAACTATGGAGAATGTGGATACAGTCATTTATTCATTCAGTCATTCATTCATTGCACCATTTATACGTTCATACCAGTAGGGCTCTATACTCTTTATAATTATTTAACAGTTTGAAAGAAGTCATTCCTACTCTTATACTTTCTTCAGTAGGATAAAGCATCACAAACCTTATAGTTGCTTAATGTAATGCCAACTACTCTTGATATAGGTAATCCATTAATAGTGAGAATGATTACAAATAGTCTCTTTATTGAGTTAGTAATCAATAGTCTCTTTTGATTTACTTTTTATGTGTGTGAGTGCTTTATCTGCATGTATGTATGTGTTCTACATACATGCTGGTACTTTCTCTGAGGTCAGAAAAAGTCATTAGAGATACAGGAAATAGAATTGCCTATGGTTATGAGCAACTATCTGGAAGTAGGCAATCAGAGTCACATCCTCGGCACACATGCTTTTTAGTGGTGAAGCATCTCTCCAGCTTTTCTTACCTACTTTGCCTGAACTTTTTCATAGTTAAAATTTTGGAAGTTACCCAATGCAGTGTCCCTTTGGTGGAGATGGAATTTGGGTGTTTTAAAAGCTGTGGTACTTTTCTTTAAAACAAACAAAATAAAAACTACAGGACCAAGTTGGCTTCATGCCCAATCAACATTCATCAGCCCTGTCTCGGTCTTGCAGGTGTGACTATTTTTATCCTTTAACATCCTAGTTGTTAAATGATGTTCTGTTGCTCTCTATAGCTTTGCTTTTTAAAAAGGAATTACAGGAGGAAAGAAAGACGCCAATATAATCTGGGTAGGCATTAATTTCCCAGTGTAACACTGGGTTATGCAGTACAGCAACCTTCATTGGAACATCTGTTCCAGTCCCCTGTGTTGTAATATTGAGACAATATTTCTGAAGGATAATTCCAAGTTTGACAGGACTTGAAAATCCCCAAGTAAGCTTCACTATCTGTTTATGGAGCGGTTACGTTGCATCAATCTAGCTAAGCTGAAGTTATATTTCCCAGGATTCATTTCCCATATGGTTTGGGGTTTGCATTGGCCACTAAGAACCTTTTTTTTTTTCAGGAGATGTGGAAGACAGAAGGAAAATAAAAGCCATATTTCATTGTTTGGAATTTGATACAGGGGCTGGAGAGATATCTCAGTGTCTGCTCTTGCAGAGGACCTGAGATTGGTTCTTAGTACCCCTGTCAGACAGCTAAAACTTCCTAAAACTCTAAGTTCAGGAGATCTGATGTCATCTTCTGACCCCTAGGGCCACCTGCACTCATTTGTATATACAATTCAAAAATAATAAAATACGAAATCTGTAGATTTTGGGGCAGGACTTGAAACTGGCAGCTGGCACATGCCGTATTCTGTCAGATCTGCATGATGCTCCCTCAACTCAAACAGGTCTTTTCCTTTGGCATCTTTAGATGTTCTCTATTACAGGGAATGTTAGATCCATGGTAAAGTGCATCAGCCTCTGTTCAGAGTCAAGATATCCAGACTGGAAAAGGTGTAAACACATGTAGGTTGCAGTTTTCCCTTCTGCTTCTCACTTCTCTTCTAGTCTCACCCATTAAAGCAACCGCTCCACATTGACAACTATGGCTTAGCTTCACAAGGTTGTTGCATAGCACTAAAGACGAAGATTAAACCCTGAGCCCCAGATATAGGGTTGTGGGTTCCGTGTCTGCTCCTCCACAGGGCATGGCGGCTTTGGAGGCTGGACACGGGGAGTTTGACTGAGCTTACCCCACGCTGTAGAGTGGGGGTGTTGGGATGTAGAGAAGCACTGAGATACTACTGTGCTCCAGGTTGGAAAGCATATCTGAGATGTGGGAAGCTGGAGCTGGCTGGGAGTCCCCGGACCTTTGATGAGGCTAGGGCTGTGGAGTTCCCAGACTCTTGGACACTCAGACACCACTGAAAGTCACAGAAGAGCTGAGAATGGAGTCTGGGCCTGCAAGATGAGTCTAGCCCAGATCCTGGGGGTTCTGTTAGGGGAGCTCCAGCTGGTCCCATGGTGATTGTCCATGGCTTGACTGTTGGCAGACTTGATGGCTATTGTTGCTGGTAGAGCAGAGAGGGCTTCTACTGAAGACTAGATGGCAGCTCTATAGGCGAAGACTCCCCAAGGCAGACAGAGATTAAATCCTATAGAAAATCCCATATTTACATAGCATTTGACTGCAAGCATGCATCCCTAAACCTCCATTTTCATCCAGTGTGAAAACTGCTAACACTCTATGTTAGGACTTTATGTTATGAACAGATACCATGACCAAAGCCACACTTATAAGGACAGCATTTACTTGAAACTGGCTCACAGTGAGCAGAATGTAAAGTGAATAAGTAAAAAACAGTAAGTTAAAAAAATAACCATAATATGAGCTAATGCTTATGGTAACAAGCTTGATTTATCCTTGCTATGATGTATACAATAATCAAAAAGTTCTCTTCTAAATTATGCATCTATACAATTTTTTACTTGTCATTGGAGAAATAAAATGAATGCTTTCTAAAAAAGAGGCCCTATTCAATTTTCATTTCTAAAGTTGCTGTAATAAAGCAGCTTGATCCAAAGCAACGTAGAGATGAAAGAGCTGATTTAAGTTACATTTCCAGATCATGATCTGTCTTTTAGAGAAGTCAGAGGAATGAAAAGGCAGAAACTAAAAGACAGGACCACTTGCTATTATATACATCCTCAGTTCTGCCAGTAAACTTCCTTCACAGCTACTGGCGTAAGGCAAGAACCATGGAAGATACTGCTTACTGGCTTACTTGTTCAGGCTTGTGCTTTGTTAGCTTCTACAATCCTGGAATCCTGCCCAGGGAATGATGCTGCACCTAGTGGGCTGGGAAATCCTATATCCACTGACAATCAAAACAATCCCCCATAGCTATACTCATAGACTGATGTGATCTGTGCAAATCCTAAGTGAAGGCTCCCTATGTTCCCACATATATCCAGGTGATAGTTAAAACTAGCTAATACTTTCTCTGTGCTGATGAATTTTGTGTTTAAGAAGACAAAATGATGATAAATTGTTCTGGACAAAATGAAGGAGAAAGCTAGAAGAGTGCCTGAGAAGTCTTTACTAGATGTGGAAAGTATTCATTTCTTTCCCATATTATGCAGACAGTATATTTACATCATAATAAAACTCATGACTTTACTGATAAAAATGCTTTTTCTCAAGAGCGAATAATTCTTGTTTATCAATTTGAATCAGAAGAAGTGGTAAGTATAGTTGCTTATGAACATAGAAATAGAGTAGCCGTTGACAGTTAAAAAGGCCCTAAAGGGAGCCTTAAATTTGGTATCTGAAACAAAAAGATTAGCAGTCTTGGCTTTAGTCTGAATCATAGATAGACGGCAGATAATCAATTATTCTTTTATTTGCAAGTATGAAAGAACCATACCTCTTGGTGCTTTAAAATGTGCTTGCTACTATTTAATGTGTCAGTAGGATGCTTTGAAAAATGTCATTTATACAATTATAATTTTTATGAGAGATGAATCATGTCTTTTATCTTCTTTGAAATTCAAAATTTGCTAGTGATTCCAAAATGCATGTTCAAGTTCCAAGGGAGACTGGAGAGCCTGCCCTACCTTGCTCAAGAAAAGCCAGTAGAGGTTAAAAAAAAAAAAAAAAGAATCAGATCACTTAGAGATTTCAGGGTTGAAATCACACAGTTCCTGAGAAAAGTCACTGCATCTGACATTTTTCCTTTGGGTTGTCCCATGAGTCATCTAAGAATGGTGTCAGCTTTTGCCAAGTGCTGAGTGCTGCAAACATTTGATGCTTCGGTACCAAACCAGTTTTGACAAAGTTTATCACTGGTGCCAAGTCTCATGAGGGTGTGCTCTCTGCATTTGCGTTTGAATCTCAAGTGGTACTTAGGCTCTAGGGATTCCCAGTGTATGAATGAAACATGACAGAGGGATGTCAGCAAAATGGTTCTAGCTGGGTTTCAACATAAATTTTCCTTCTTCTTGGATCCAATATGGTTGAGAGTCTGCATAGGGCAAGACACAATGAAGGGCTACACAGAAATCGCTTACCCAGGCAGAAACACTGAATTCTACAAAACATAGATGCAAGCCATCATGGAGGCGTTGCCAGCACCTTGTCATTGCCTTCAGGCCTGGAAAACAATTATAAAAACTATAGAGTTGGAAAAGTTCACAATGATCTAGGCAGAAGGTATACCTTGGTTAACTTAATGTCAATTATTTGACACTGATGAAAGAGTTATCTGTATAGCCAGCAGGATTCAGTAAGAAAGACTATTGTTTGGCCTGCTATCCAGATGTTATTCAAATGGACAGCTGGTAGACTCTGTATTCCCAACACTCACTGCATTTAATCCCTTTCAACCTTACATTATTTGCTCATGGCAAAAACGGCAGAAGCTTAACCAGTATCACATCAGTGGAGAAGTCAAAGAGTCCAAGGTGCTGTTGGCTGGTAAACAAAGCTATTTCCTCTTTAATGTGTTGAGCAACCTGAGCCAGGTTTCTGGGGCATCTCTGTGATGCTTTTTTTTTTCTTTTTCTTTTGGTTAAAACAATATCACAAATTGGACAACTATAAGAAAACATCAAAATCAGAGTCTGTGCTTAATAGTTTTCACTAAGGATTTGGGGATGAGCAAATAAGTGCTATGACCCACGCAAATAGATTTGCAGGCAGATAAAAATGTGAACCTTGGTGCTGTGTGTGACATGACAACACCACTACACTGCAAATATTCATTTGTTTTCTTTACCCTTTGTTTCCCTTGCTGGAATACCTGGCCAAACATGGTAAGAACTTTACTGTGCAATAGGATTCCACCCTTGTGTAGATTGCCATGACTTGTGATTTCTTTCCATATTTCAGTTTGGTGTAGCAGAGATTAACATCTTGGTAATTTAATGGGAATACTGCAAGAGAGGATTCACAATTCATTAAAGGAACAATGAAGCTATATGAAAGCTATCTTGGATGGAGGTCAAAGTCACTTAACCTCCGCTGTGCCTTTTGTAGATGGTGTAGGTGATGAAGCTACCCATAGCAGCTCATATCCAGGAGAATAATTAGTAAAAGAGCCAATATTCTACTTACAGAATTCTTTGTGAAGTAGAATCAAAGGATTAGAGCATTTCTTTTCCACTGACCACTGTAAGCATAATGTAAATACACGGCTTTCATTTTGTCTCCTTGAGTTAGATTTAACTGCTGTGATATTCCCCTAATGTGCCAGCCAAATGTACAGTCTGTGAACACACTTTTGTTGCCATTTTGGTGGTCATGGAAAAGTCCATTGTAGATAGCACTTTCTCAGATCTTAGAAGGACTAGTGCTGATTTTGTGGCTGAAGAGCTGGCCCCGTGAGTATAGTCCTTGCCTAACAAGCAAAAGTCCTGAGTTTGAATCTCAGAAGTTAGCAGGCACCCGTAGATGTAATAATGTTCCTATGCTGAGATGGGAAGCAGAGACATGTACATACCTAGAAGCTCAGGAAATAACTACTCTGCAGCAATAAAAACCAAAGAGACTTTGTATCAAATGACATTAAAGGTGAGAATGGACACCTGATGTTATCTAAGATCTCAACACATACTCCATAATACATATATATAACTTGTACTCACATGCACAATAGTGCACATACATAATACAATACACACACACTAAGATATATAGAGTAATAACATCATAAATATATTATTTGAGAATAAGATTGATCATGTATCTAGCCAATGTGTATCATGGATGATTTTAGATGGATGGTTGTCATCTTTCTACACACACTGTACACAAGAAAACACAGAAACTCATTTCCTCTTTGTCTTCATGATCCTCTGAATATCTTAGTCTTCTCTGAGAATCATAAAAGTGTACATACCCAGCAAACCTTGATATATTTCTCTTTGTTTCTTAGAGTGTTAGAAAGGAGTGGTGTCTTCCTAAGAGACAATGGATTGTGAGCAAATAAAAATCAGAGTGTCCCTATGTGAACCTCCCATCCACTGCCAACATGGAGGGACTTAGATTGATTTGAGGTACAACATGAAAGGGAACATGAGGACAGGAGAGAGAACACTGAAATAAAAGGGACAATGCAAGTTCCACAGCAAGGCATGAGGATCCATAGAAAAGGACATAAGAAATCAAGAGGATGACAGATGAATGGAGAATGTGATTTTGGTTACTCTGACAGCCTTCTGACCTGCAAGTTTCCAAGACAACCTAAGAAAGCACTTGTTTTTTGTTTTGCATTCGACAAAACAATATATATCCTTCTAATGCAATGAGATACTGAGCAGCAGTAGTATAAGAATTATCCAGTACATATTAGTTTGTTTATTCTTATCTATAACACACCCTTCTACAAAAACAAAACAAACAAACAAACAACAAGAAAAAGATAAACCCAGTTCTGAGTTTAGAAGATGGCTCTGTCAGTGAAGTGCTTGGCTCACAAACACACAAATCTGTATTTGATATCTAGGATCTATGTGTTTTTTTTTTAAAGTGGACATTGCTGACACCAATTTGATATCCAAACACTGTGTGTGGAGGTGGAGAAAGGTGGACCCCTAGAACTCCTTGGCCAGGCAGATTCAACTTCACATGGAAGATTTGGCAAGCAAAAAAAAAAATCTCATGAAATAAAAATTGTAGATAGCACCTGAGGAATGCAAAGGAATGACACCCAAGCTTGATCTTTGACCATGAGCTTTTGCCACCCATGTAAACACCACATGTGCCTGTGTGCAGGTACCCACATGTGTGCACGTGCACACATACACACACACACACACACACACACACAGCTATTCTGAAGATTTTCAGTCTGCTGTTCCTCCTGACACTTAACAGTATTAGAAATTTCAGCTTCCTTAGGAATGAATTCCCCCCAAGTCTGTCAGAGACAAGACCACCATGAGTAAGGAAATAGAAGTGTGCAGCCTTTTCCCAGCAGATTTGCATACAACACCTACCTCTCCCAGCCCATCCTTTATAGACATCTTCAGAATCTGAAATGTCAGCAGCTTTGTCAGAAGGGGACCACACAATTAGTATCACTTTACTGTGCCTAGATAGTCTTTAAGGCAGAGAAGGAGATGGACTGTACATTCAGTGCTGAAGAGGAAATTGCTCCCTAATGAGGGCTTAGCATGCCACCAGACTCCAGCTGCCTCTGCAGCCTCATTCTTGCTTTTGATTCAGGGTCATGCTTCTCCACCTGTAGGTTCACTCTCCCCTTCTCTTTCCATCCTGGCCATTGTCTGAGGGTTTTGCCCATTCATCAAGTTAAATGAGGCTAAGAAGACAAGAAGATCATGCAGGTTATATTTTTCAGTCTACCTTCAGTAAAGTGTAAAGGAGAGTGATCTACTGTACAGTTTCCTGGCTGAAAGAAGCTATTATCATTGTCCATTTGGTTCTTTTCATAGTTTATTGGGCTGTCACACCACGGCTTATACACTCTTAAAGTGTAACAACTTAGTTCCAAGGTACAATAGGAGCAATCTCAAAATGCAATGTGTGTGCAGTTTTTTTTTTTTGAAAGTTTATGATCTTCATTGCTGGGGAGTCAGTAAAGTATTGTGGGTGCAAGCATAAGAACCTGAGCTCAGAGCCCAGCACCCAGTTAAAAGCTGAGTGTCTGAAACCCTGCGCTTGCCAGCTCTTCAACTACATCTTGAGATTTTTATCAGATATTTTCTGGAACTGCTCACTTGAAGATTACATTGTGTGTCTGAAACCCCAATGCTGGGTGAAAGAAAAAGAAGAATCTCTGGGGCTAGCTGACTAGCAATGCTACTGGAAGAGTCAAACTCTAAAATCATGAGAGATAAAGTCACAAACTAAGCTGGAGAGAGACTGGGGAAGACAATGTTAATATCTGATACCCCACTCACATG
This sequence comes from Mus caroli, assembly GCF_978045245.1. Classification (NCBI taxonomy): domain Eukaryota; kingdom Metazoa; phylum Chordata; class Mammalia; order Rodentia; family Muridae; genus Mus; species Mus caroli. The sequence goes on along the minus strand of NW_028227262.1, from coordinate 68,790,943 downwards.
TGTAAATCCATACAACACACATAAATTCATACAGATACACACAGAACGTGTGAAAACTAGATTATGCCACTGTTCGTTATGATTTAGTATTTGAGATACAGAGACAAATGGAAAATCGGTGTATGTGGAAATTCTAAGTGGTGTGCTATGAATGACAAAATTGAATTCAGTATTAGCTAGGTGAAGGAAATTCAATTTGGCTAATCAATGCAGATTTCTTCCATATTCACAATGTTACTGATTCTAATTTTAAATTCTGAAAAGTAGAAAAGGTAGGGAAATTTCTAATGTCCTTCTATTGCTTCCATGACTCAAAACAGTGGTGATCTACCTGGCCACGCCTAGGCAAACTACATGCTGATTTTATGAATATCAGAGTAATGGTTTCTACCCAGCACCACACACTGTCTTTGTAATTGCTTCACCCAATCCTTTTTTCCTTTTGTATTCTCTTTCCTGGATTGCTGTATTTTTTATGACTCCATGATTGGTCCCCGGGGATCATAAGGCATACTCACCATTACTGCGCTTGCCAGCTCTTCAACTACATCTTGAGATTTTTATCAGATATTTTCTGGAACTGCTCACTTGAGGATTACATCTTCTCCCTAGATGGGAAATGGAAAGAAAACATGCATTAAGGCTGGTAGTAACAAGTCTTCTGGTATCGAGTAATATGCTTTATGATTCTGATTTAATTATGATGATTTATTGATTTTTAGCAGCTTAAGTGGAAAGGAGTTGGAATGAGTTGTAAGTCGGAATGGACCAAAAGATACTTAACTTTTCCTTGATAGTAAGGAAAAAATAAAGAGGGAAAATCAAGTTAAAAAATGGTGAAAGGGAACTAGAGAGTGTAGAAATGACTGTCATTCTTCCATCTTAATTTTTCCTCCAGGGATGTGCAAATTCAAAGCAAACAGAAACCTCCACGGGTTTCCTGCCAAATACAGAGTCCTGTGTCTCCTTTTCAAGCTCTGGGCTTTACAGTTGGCTGCTGTTATTACTATGATTGTTTTCTTTTCAAAATTATTTTTAAGTGCATGTGAGTGACTGTGTTGAAGGGTAGGAGTGTGTGGTTATGTGCAATTGTGGTCTCTGTGATAACACACTATGACCAAGACAACTTACAAAAGAGAGTATTTATTGTGTCTGACAGTTCTAGAGAGATAATCGTCTATCAAGGACAGGGAAGCATGGCAGCAAGTGACAGGCATGCCATCAGGAACAGGGAAGCAAAAAGCTCACAGTTTGAACTACAATCCCCAAGGCTAGATAGCAAACTGGAAGTAGGAAGGGATTTTACCTTAAAATCTCACCATTGGGGATCTAATTCCATAGCAAGGAACTACCTAACCCTTCGAAAACAGCCATGCCAGCTGGGCCTCAAATGTTCAAATTCTAGACACTTTGAGAGAAAGTTCTCATTCAAACCACCATACCATGTGATTGTAGGTGCCTCTGGAGGACAAAAGTGTCGGGGACCCTAGAGCTGTAGTTACAGGCAACTGTGAGCCATATAACATGGGTGACAAGAAGAGAACTTAATCCTCTGTAGAAACAAAACACATTCTTATCTACTGAGCATTTTCTAGCTCTTTATTGTCATTACTCCTGTTGTGTTTCTCTGTGTGTATATTTGTGGTTAATTCTTTATATTTGATCAGCACATAAGCAGATTCCAACATAGATAAGACAGCAAGTTTATATAAACCTCACATACAGAGCCCAGGCAGATACTCTATAGCTGTTTAACAATTTTCAGATATCCTCTGTTGATGATGTAGCCTTGATAACTTAATGCATGAAGCAGTAAACAGGAACCAGAAAAAGTTTCATAAGATAACAAATACAATATGTTTCAAGGAGTATATAATGCTTAAATGATGCTTTAATTTTCTCTAGGTAAATCACAAACTTTATACACTTAACAATGACTTTATGGGTTTGTCTTTGCTTACATATGAATTGCATAAGTTAGTAGAATAAGGCAATCATAGTCAACATGCAAATACTCTCAGGGGTTGGCTACTAGTGTCAGAAGGGGTATGAATTTGAGGACAGATTGATCTATAAAGAGAAACACTGCAGTGAAAGAAATTAAATGCTAGTAGAGTAAAGGAGCAAATGGGACAGTGCAATCTCAAGGGAGACTGGCTTGTCTCTGGTATGCTTCCTGGATATCACCTCAGTTTGATAGCATCACTTCAAGGAAGGTATTACAGTCTGTGAATGAGATCTGAGCTAAATAATTATTAAGTGAAGGATCTAAACACTAAAGTTTTTAAAAATGTACTTAAATCATCAAATGCTTAATGAAAATAAGATTTAGAGCATATCCATGTATTTTAAACCAGCACTCTTTGGCCTCTATATGCAAACTACATGGGAACATAAATATAAATAAATAAATTTGAATGTGGTACTTCTCCCAAGAAATTGCTGTCAAAATTTCCATAAATATTTGAAGTTCATTTGATTGACCTGATGAACTGATCATTGTCCAGGGAGGATAGAATCAGAATGAGGAAAATTAGTTCGATTAAAATTTTATTTGCTTTGAAATAAGGGACTATAAGGACTATTCAAAAGCTGCAGGGTTTTGCATAAACATTCAGAATACCCTGACCTCACTCTGTTCCTTAGATCTGGCTCCTTATGTGTTGGCCAAGACCAGCATTTCTCTCCCAGAGTGGAGAGGCCAGGTTTAATGCAAGGTCTTTGTTTCCTGGATCTACACAGACACTGTCAGGTACTAAGTAGACGTATTCAGGATTGTGTCCCCTAAGGAAACAATTTTCTGGGGCATAACTCTCTAATCAAAAACCAAGATTTTGTTTTCTGCAGCTATGTTTATATTTTTGTGCCTCATCCAGTAAAGTCGTCAGGAATCTTGACCTCAGCCACTAGTATCTCTGTACATTTAACAGTAAAGACTATTATCAGAGCTATTTTCTTTTAACTCCCCATCCCCGCTGTAGTCACACAGGCTTGAGAAGTTTGTCACATTTTCCAGCCAAGATATCACCTGTATGAAGAGCCCTGAGTAATTAACACAACTTTACAATTTTTCCTGATTTTATTTTACTTTTATTAATTTTCCGATGTATATGATAGGAACAAAACATTACTAATGCAATCAGTATGAGCTGGTTCTGTCCATCAGTCTCCAAAGTAGTATTTTTACTCTTTTTTTCTTCCTTCCCTTCCCTTCCCTTCCCTTCCCTTCCCTTCCCTTCCCTTCCCTTCCCTTCCCTTCCCTTCCCTTCCCTTCCCTCCCCTCCCCTCCCCTCCCCTCCCCTCCCCTCCCCTCCCCTCCCCTCCCCTCCCCTCCCCTCCCCTCCCCTCCCCTCCCCTCTCCTCCCTTTCCCATTCCCTTCCCTCCTCTCCCCTTTCCTTTCCCTCTCTTCCCCTCCCATCCCCTCCCTTCCCTTCCTTCCTGCCTTCCTGCTTTCTCTCTCTCTCTCCCTCCCCCTCCCTCTCCCTCTCCCTCTCCCTCTCCCTCTCCCTCTCCCTCTCCCTCTCCCTCTCCCTCTCCCTCTCCCTCTCCCTCTCCCTCTACCTCTCCCTCTCCCTCTCCCTCTCCCTCTCTCTCTCTTTCTTTCTTTCTTTCTTTCCTTCTTTCTTTCTTTCTGTTGTTTTAAGATATTGGGAACTCCCACACATTGATACAACTTTACTTTATATACCACAGAGATACTAACCTGATTAGTGCTAATTACACCATGATCTCAAAACAGAGGATTCTGGGAGCTTTGGTTCAGTGGTATGAATGTTCTAAACAATGTTCACCAGACCAGGTAACTGATGATCTTGTCTAAGGTGATCAAGGATTCCCTAGAAGTATGGTCCAGCATTTACTTATTTACCTGTGATGTGTGTGTGTGTGTGTGTGTGTGTGTGTGTGTGTGTGGTGTGTGTGTGTGTGTGTGTGTGTGTGTGTGTGTGTGTGTGTGTGTGTGTGTATATTTAAGATTGTAATGTGTGGACCTTAGAGTCCCACACCCTAGAGTTGTTGCTCTCTTCTTTTACCATGTGGCTTCCAGGAATGTAACTCAGCTTATTAGGTTTGGCCTTTACCTATTGAGCTATCTCGCCAGCCCTAGAAATTTTATATTAAGGAAAAGCTCAACATGTTGGTATGAGTTCTGTCAGGAATAAAGCATCATACCAACTAAAGGGCAGGGAGTGGAGTGTGATACTAGGGAGATGACTCAGGGGTTAGAAGTTCTGGCTGCTCTTGTAGAGGATCTGGGTTTGACTTCCAGTACCCATGTAATGGTCTATAGCCACCTGTAATACCTGTTTCAGGGAATCTGATAAGCTCTTCTGATGTTTTCATGGACTAGGTACACACATGGCAAACAGACATACATGCAGGGCAAAGCATTCATACAGTAAATGTAAATAAAGACATAAAAATTTAAAAAGAATTGAATTACATGGTCACATGTAATTCCCACATTGTAAATGTCCCAGTTTATATATAGTCTCTTTCCTGGCATGTCTTCAGCAAATTATGGAATTACCATCCGGACACATGCTTATCTCACACCTGTCTGATGGGAACAAAGTACCATCTGATTAATACTGTGTGGCCAGCTGCAAAATAGATTGGTTTATTCAATGTTAACATCAAAACATCTAATAATGTACATTTATACAATACTATGTACATAATTTTGTCAAGAGGATTCCTTTTCAAAACAAAAAGAGCATCCTTACCTCTCACTTATGTCTCTCAAGCATTACTATATCTTCAGAGATCAGTAAGTTGTTTAGTAGTAGATGCTTTTCTGTAATCCCCAGGTCTGTTTTCCCTCAGATACTTCTATTCATAAAGTAGAAGTTACGAAGTAAAATTTGACTAGAAACCCTGACCCAACAGCTAATGACTAGCTCAAGAATGTTTGATATTCTTGGTGTCTTGGTAGCCCAATCCATTGTCTACAGCCAAGCACTGCAGACCTGGGCTGACATTTGCTCTGTGTTGGTTCAACTTGACTATTACCTGATAGGTTTTACATCACCTAGAAGACACATCTCTGTATCTTTCTGTAAGGGTGTTCTACAAATTTTAACAGAAGTGTGTAGACCCTCCCTGAATTCGGGACGCAACATCACTAAACAGAATAAAAGAAGAAACAGTACTGATGGGTAGCATTCCTGTCTCTCTGCTGACTACAGTTACAATGAGACAAGCTACTTCATACTTTCACCACCATGCCATTCCCATTGTGATGAACTGTACTCTCCAACTGTCATGTAAACTAAATCTTTCCATCCTTAAGTTGTACTTTTTAGTGTGCACACAAACTTAATGCCTACCCTTCACTCATAACCCATCATTGTTTAAACCATTTTGTTTCTCCTGACATCATAGTTCTCCCCAGGAATGAGATAAATGATTTTCTGCATAGCTCTTTGGATTCCAAATAATAGTTTTCCATGTATTCTGTCTCTTATATGCATTTTTTGAACCATGCCTCTGCATAGCAAGATCCACAGTTTAAAATTTACTTTCTTAGTTTACAGTTGCCCCAGCAGTCTCAAATAAGATTCAGCTGTTAGTTCTACCCTTGGACCATTTTGATTTAGCCCTAAATGTCAGAAAGTGGTCTGAGCATGGACTTCATTTCCTTTCTTGGATAAAGTAAGCATCAACTTTGATGTGCTATGATAAATGAGTGTGTTCTAACTTTATAAGGTGGAGTTTTATAATTTGTCTAATAGAACTTTGTGGCATATTTATTGTTAAAGAAAAATCTTGCATGCTCACCGACATAGAATCATACTTTTATGTAGAGTTCTGTTGATTTCTCTTGATTCTAAATGGAATGTTCATAGAACTATGAAATAAAATTCATAATTTTAGGGTAACAATTAAATCATTTTTAAAAACTCATCAAACTTTGATATTTTGGGAAGACTGTTTCCTGACATCCTTTTCAATTAAATCTTCTTAAAAATTGTAGCACCTGAAATCTTATTCTCTTATAAGATAGTGTGCTAGCCTATTACAAATTCACAATTTTTAGTAAAAGCCATGTGGTTCCTGAGTAAAATACTGGATTTCTTCCAATACCACCTAAATCTTATTGGGAAAATACAAATTGCAAATACTACTACTACGACTACTACTAAACTACTACTACTAACAGCAACAACAATAACAACAACAACAACAATAATAATAATTATAGATATTTTATCAGATCATTACATCTCTTAGGATGAGCATGATTTAAAATAAAAGATATGCCTCCAATATTCAGTATAACATAGCAGATAAGTAAAGAGAAGGTGTGTTGATAAGCTATTAAGACTGCCCTGCAAACTCAACTTTGATTAGTGGTTCTAGTAATGGGCAACTGAAAGAATGGCCCCCACATTTAAACCAGATTTAAACAGGAAATGCTATTTCTTAATAGAAAGTGAAGGGGACAGTTGTAATATGCTTCCTAGATTTAAAAAAGCTGCTATTCTTAACAGAAAATATGAACAGTCAACAGTTATTGACTTTAGCTCTGTAGCTATGCTGAAATGAGCTTAAGTACTAATTTGGAAGCCGAAGAGAAGGCTTGATGGTTAAAAGTACTAACTGCTCTTCCAATGGCCTAAGTTCAGTTCCCAGCATCCATGCTGGGCAACTCACACCACCTGTAACTCCACATCATAGGAATTGATGGAGTTCTGGCCTCTGTGAGCATTACTCTCATATGCTCATAAGCCCACGTGAGTATGCACACAGGTTCACACACACATATGAACAAATTTATGAAAGATATAAATCTTTTAAAAATCTGTTAGCAGTATCTTCAAAGTGATTTTACAACAATCAGATTTTATATAAAACCTGCAGATTTATTTTGAATCACCTAGTTAAGAACTAACCAGCCCAAATCCTACTTGGCTTCCATGATTACTCATGTAATGGAGAATAACACTAAACTATTTTTTAGCTTCGGTTGTTTTATATCTAATCTCAATTATAACATACTGAAGTTTGTTATTTTCATTTTCTTGAGAAATAAAATTCCATAATAACTGATAAGCCTATAGAAATATGCTAAATTTGCTCTCTTTTTTCTTCTTTTTATTTTTGAGATTTTGAGATCTTTTTAATTTTGAGATTATAATATAATTTCAACACCTCTTCCTTCCCCTTTCTCCCTTTAAACCCTCACATATATATCCCTCTCAATTCATGGCCCCCTTTATCATTTATTGTCATTGAATACACACACACACACACACATATATACATATGTGTGTGTGTGTGTGTGTTTTGTTTCAGTGTCTGAAGCTGTACTGTAGCTCTAGGGGATTCAATCCCCTCTCCTGACCTCCTTAGGAGCTTGAATGTATGTGCATAAATGTACACATAGGCACAAACAAGTATAAATGATTCTTTAAGTCTAAAAAGTAAGTCTTTTGATTTTCAATTTGTCATGATCCACTGGTGCTTTCTCTATGTAGAAGGAATAGACTCATATGAGTATAATATTAAGTAAATAAATGGGTTTCCACTCTGGTTTTCCTCTTTGGCTACTTCAGACCAGAACCACTGTGTCTAAAACTGACACAGCTGAAGGAAGCGTCACAGGAATAAAAAGAGATGCCAGAGTGAAATTCTAACTATTTATGTAATGGTTTATAGAAATTAAATTCCCAAGAGTATCTATTAGAGAAGCTTTCACATTCTTGAGGAACAAAAAGAGAAAAAAGAGGAAAGCAATTTTTGAAGACACTTGGAGTGAGAATTAAGGAAAGATTCATTTTGCTTTCATAGCGATTGATGATGCTTAAACTGCTTTGCAAGGCGCTATTCCTCCTGGGTCATTTGTTTTGCTCAACACTGCAGGAGGATTTATTTCACCCATTTGTGGCTAATAGCTGAAATGCTCATCACCTACCCCAGCTCCCTAGAAGCTGTGTGTGGGTTTTCTTTTTTTTCTCTTTGCAAATTCTCTAGGAACTGTTAAATCTATGGGGGGGGTGTGGGGAGGAAAAACTGCAAAAAAATTGTACATGTTGAACATAAATATCTAGTATTTATAATTGTTTAATGAGGATTTTAATGTAATCCACTTTGATATGCACAGTGCAATTGCCACATCTAAATGCTATTCAAAGCACTTGGTAGAACTCTTAGCTTCTACAAGGTTCTGTGGATCCCTTTGGAGAACTTTAAAGGGATGACTACTGACAGATTCATGTTGTTGTCATAGCCATACACTGGGGTTCACTGATGTCTGTGGTAACTGCTAGTTATCCTACCCTGGACAACAGCTCCATATTAATAAATCTATTCACTACGAAGTCAGTTTATAACATGGTAAGCAATCACAGTTCATGTGGTGTTTGTTTCCTTTAGCATATCACAAATCCTGTAAAATCTTGTAAAATAATAAATTTGGTGCTTCCCATTGCCTTGGATTGAGTAGTTCATATTTTATTGGGACAATTCTACTTAGACTCAGCCATTGGACATCAGATAATCTTAGCATCAAATTACTCATACAACCGAATGCATGGAGCAATTACTATAAACAGCTATCTGAACTGAAACTGAAGTAGTATATTTTCAATGTTAAACTTAGTTATTTAGAGCAAAAAGAAAAATTGAATTTGCTGAAGCAAAAGAAGAGATACATTTTTTTTTAAACAACAAAGGCTACAGAGCAGCAGTAGGAATGACAGGGTCCAGGAGTGCCAGTTATGGCATTATAAAAGAACCAAAACCAACACGGGGAGGGAAGGGATTATACACCTTATATTTCTGCATCACAATCCCTTCCTGATGGGAGTCAGAGCAGGAACTCAAACAGGACTCTGGTAGCAGGAACTGAAGCAGAGGCTGTGCAGTAACACTATTGCCTATCTTGGTTTTACTGGTTCTGCTATTTTATACAACCCAGGACCATTTACTTGGAGATGGTTCCACTGACAGAGAACTGGCTCTCTTCACATTAATACACAAAAATGACACATAGATTTGCCTACAGTCCCATTTGATGGAGACAGTTTCTCAGTTGACTTTCTCTTTTCCCAGACAACTCTTGCTTGTGTCAAGCTAACAAAAAGCTTACCAGCACAAAGTAGATCTTATATTGTAAAAGTACGTGCTTCAGGTCCATAACTGAGAACTCATAGTTGTATATGAGCAAAAGAAATCCCACAATGGTAGCTGGCAAGACTGCCAAGACTCTGGTGAAAATAAAAAATTAGCATTATTTCAGATGGAAATAAATTATCCAACACTCTTGATTTATATGGCACATGATGCTGAAATAGAAAGTTAGAATTGTGAGCCAAAAACCATGAATCCCATCTCTAATGTGATATGACCTAAGGTTGTGAACTGAGTGTTCTACTGCTCAGAGTACAAGTGGTCTGTTTTCTGCTCTTGATGACATGTAAGCAAGAACTCAAGTGGGAATGGATTTAAGAAGAGTGCAGAGGTAGAGGCTTTCTTTTTCATCCTTGCACTGCAAATGAAAAGGTACTAAAATGTGTGAGCAACTGTAGGACAACTTTATATGCCCCTGATTCACACTGTCTTTAAATATTCTTCACCATTTTGTGTCTGGGTGTCTGGTAAATTAACAGGGCCATTGACAACTACTGAGGTCCTACCAATAAAACAAGTTAGGCTTTGATCAAAAATCAAAACAAGGGACCAATGGGATGGTTCAGTGTGTAAAAGTGCTTGGATGCAAAGTGTATCAGGAGGTCAATCCCTGGGCTGCCCTACCTTGAGGCATGAGAGAACCAGCTCTTGCAGTTGTCATCTGACCTCCACAGCATGCCATGAAGTGTCCATGCCTCCCCAACACACGAATTAAAGAATGTATAATAATAAGAAAAGTGTCTGATTACATCTATTTTCTTGCCTCTTAGATATTACTTAGAAGCCTCTAACATCCTTCATAAATCCCTCAAATTATGCAGCAAGACTTTTGAAAGAAGAGCTTTCTCACTAACACCCTGTCAGCAGTTGGTATCCTTCCTCTCTGGAGGGGATCTTTTATCCTCCTTTGAATTATTAGAGCTAATTAAAAGATATCTCTGTTTGCCTCGCTGCTATCCAAGGAGTATGAAAGGGACATCCTTTTTTGTGTATCTTTTTTATTTTTGTGGCCTTGACAGAAAAACTTAAGGGAATGTTTGCCCCCTAGGTCTGGAATCTAAAACCAAATCTGTGTTGTTGTTTTTTGCTTTTGTTTTTTTTTTTTTTTTTTCCAACAAAGGAGGGAACTTCTCAGTTTACTGAATGAAATATTACCTTTCCTGTTTAATCACAGCTTGGGGTTTGTTTAAATATACACAACTTTTATATATTTCCAATATAAACTTCCCATCAAATTGTCTATTTGCAGTCAAGACTGGTGGTGCCTACTTTTAATGCCAGTAGCACTAAAGGAATAGTAGCATTAGGAGAAGCAGATATGTTATGTGAGTGAGCTCAAGGCTAGCCTGGACTATAGAGTGACCAAGGCAGCCAGGATTACACTGTGTAGAAAATAAAAATCTAAATGAGAATACATTTTAAAAATGGAATAATTCTGAACTAAACATTTAAAGTATCTTCTCAAGGGTAATGATGTTTTGATAAAAGGTGGAGAAATGCATAAAAAGAACCACTTGAATTTATGAGTTTTAAAAGATCCAAAGACAAGTCGTAACTGTAGAAGAACTTTGTTTGAATGTGTATATTCCAGACATGAAACTTTTACCTTCTCATTCCTTCCTTCAAATTCAGAAAATTATCCTAATATTGTTCTAGAAACATCCCACTCTCACATCACCAGCTCTCCACTATTGTGAACTTATGCAAATCTGGGTATGTTTTGTCCACTTCAGTCTGATAATCAAGTTGACTTCAGTGAGCAGCAGAGTTCAACATGCTTTGGGCTTCAGCAAATATGATTACCTGAGTTTAAGTGGGTAGCTTGCCTTCTTAGAATGGCAAAGCTGGGCATTAACATTGTGATGTAGATTCCCTGACTCCAGGGTCTCCAGTGTCTGCTTCTGTTCTGTTCTAAATGACTTAATATGAGGCCCTTGGCCTCTGGCTATAGGAATCACCTTCTAGCTCAGAGCAGAAAGAACTGGGAAAAGGGAAGGTTACACAAGAATACAACTGTCTTCCTATGGGGTTGTAAATTCCTTCAGCTCCTTCAGTCCTTCCCCAACTCCTTTATTGGGGTCCCGTGTCCGGTTGGATGGTTGGCTGAAAGCATCCACATCTGTATTGGTCAGGCTCTGACAGAGCCTCTCAGGAGACAGCTATATAAGGCTCTGTCAGCAAGCACTTCTTGGCATCAGCAAGTGTTTAGGATTGGTGGCTGCATATGAGATGGATCTCCAGGTGGGTCAGTCTCTGGACGGCCTTTCCTTCAATCTTTGTTCCACTCTTTGTTCTTGTATTTCCTTTAGACAGGAGCAATTTTGGGTTAAAATTCCCCCATCCCTCAACTGGGGGTGGTGCCTAACCTCTCTCCCCTTTTGGGGGCATTTCAGCAAATGTCATTCCTCTTGCTTTCCTGGCTTCTGGTACTTTCTAGTTCTCCATCCCCCATTGCTACACACCTCTGTTCAATTTCCTGACCCACTGTCATTCTTCCCCTCTCTCATCTCCTCCCATATTTAATCCTGCCCCCCTTTCAACCAGACCCCACAGAACTCCCAGGGCTAAACCACAACCGAAGAGTACACATGGAGAGACCTATGGCTCCAGCTGCACACAGAACAGAAGGTGGTCTTATCAATCAATGCAATGGGAAGGCTCAATGCCCCAGTGTAGGGGAATGCTAGGGTGGTAAGGCAGGAGGGCATGAGTGGGTGGAGAAGCACCCTCATAGAAGCAGGAGAAGGATGAGGGAAAGGAGGAGGGATGGGGTTTGCAGAGGGGAAACCGGGAAAGGGGATACAATTTTAAATGTAAATAAATAAAATATCCAAAAATTAAAAAGAAAAGAACATAACTGTCAAAAGAATGTCTGTGAATCATGCGGGACAAAACTGAAGCTACTGATGAATATCAATGCGGTAGTTTAAATATCCTTGGCCCATAGAGTGGCGCTATTAGGAGGTTTGACCTTGTTGGAGTAGGGGTGGCCTTGTTGGAGGAAGTATGTCATTTTGGGGGTGTTTTTTGAGACCCTCCTCTTGTCTGCCTTTGGATAAAGTTGTAGAACATTCAGTGCCTTTTCGAGCACCATGAATACCTGGATGTTCCTGTGCTTCCTGCCATGATAATAATGGACTGATCCTCTTAGGCCAGCCCCAATTAAATGTTTGCTTTTATAAGCATTGCATTGGTCATGGTGTCTCTTAATTGCAATGGAAACTCAAACTAAGACACTCAGTGATTTAAAAAGAAAAAGGAAGGAAGAAAGAAAGAAAACTTAGATTATAGATATGAATGAATATGAGAATAACCAACATAATCATCTGTAACCTATGAGATTTTTCTTTGCATAATGATATACTTGTAGCAGTTCCGAAATCTGCTGTTTCTTTTAATTCTAAAAAGAATTTTAATTGTAATATTACCATTTTGTAGATACGTACATGGTATGTATGTGTGTGAGTGTGAGTGTGAGTGTGTGTGTGTGTGTGTGTGTGTGTGTGTGTGTGTGTGTGTGTTAATGGATGTGCAGGTGCATATATGCTTGAAAGTAGAGACTAGAAGCCACTCCTATGAATTGTTTCTCAATAAATACTCACATTTTTGTTTCCATAGAAGTCTCTCATTGGTCTGAAGCTCTTCAATTAAGATAAACGGGCTGTGTATAATGCCCAAGAAACTCCCGTCACCATCTCCCCAGCATTGGTTACAAATGTCCATGCCACTGCTGTGTCCAGTTTTTTGTTTCTTTGCTTTGAATAGTTTCTGTGGAACAAACTCAGATCCTAGGTCTTCATACTCATACTTCATACCAACTGAGCCATCTTCCCAGCCCTGGAGTTTTGTAAATTTCAAAAGAAAAATAATCAGTATGCACCAATAGTAATTATGTTTGATAATCAAAACCAGTTGTTTTTAATTTGTTAATGCATCTTCAAGCAGTGGAACATGTTAACATGCAAGTTTCATTAAATCCACTAATAAGCCCATGTTGTTCAGGGAACCATGTAGTGCATCTAAGTTCAGAAGTGGGTCCCCACAACCCAAACTCCCAGAAAGTCACTCCCAGAGGGGCCTTATTAGTTTCTGGGTTAGTTTTTGTTCAATTTTTGATGGTCTTACAAACACATAGTGGATAGTGGAGATCACTTAGGCTGTAGAATTCTTACTCTGCAGATGACTTGAGTTCAATCTTCAAAACTCAGGTTTAAAAAGCCAGTGTTGTATATGCTTGTGATCCCAGCACCTGGAAGGTAGAGGCAGGAAGATTGGTCAGCCAAGCACAATTATAGGTCAGTGAGCTACTATATTTCCAACCAAAGCCAATACAAGATAGATTCTCTCTGAGGAATGATAACAGAAGTTGACCACAAGCCTCCACACATGCACACATGGAACACTCATGCACACTTACACAGTCAAACCCCCCTCCACATACACACACTTACAACAGTAGAAACATACAGAGAAATAGGTGCCTAGCACCTTACAAGAAAGAACATAGAAAAGGTAGAAACTTTAATCTTGAAGCTTATCTTATTTCTCCAAGGACACTCTAATACCTAACCCACCCAATCAGTGCTGCTTATTCTATGAATTTTGACCATGTGCTCATCTCTGTAATAGTCTCCAACATTTTAAAAACTATGTTGATTTAATGAGGTGTGAGAACTCTATTATTTGTGGGTATAAGTGTCTATTTTGGAGTAGAGTTAGAAACTCTACTAGATTGAGAAAATTTTAGTAGTAGGCTAAGCATCTGAAATTTCCAGCCACATGTAGTTGGCTAGGTTTACAATACCAGACATGGATTGCATCCTACTTAAGAAGCTTTATGTCTAACTAGACATCTCTTATTTAACACTAAGATAAAAGTGCAAGTATTTCTACTGGGGTATTGAACTGGGATAGCCATTGTGCTCCATAGACCCCACAGATGAGTAGGACTATACATCGGTTTGGTTTTCCTCTTATAGTAAACTTGTGTAGCAACACCTGATGCTGTGAGGTCCTGTGCTCATGGAGAAGGCTTCCTTGTCATAGACATATTAGTTTCTTCAAGTCCTGTGCCGAAAGTATTCAGTATTTTCTGAAATAGGTTTTACCTTCAAGTTCTGGAACACAATTAAGGACAATACCAATGACCCATATTATTTTGAGGGTCTCTTGGACTCCCCTGACAATTTGTGAGATTTTCTATGCCCAACACTAAGGGAAGGGGGATTTTGTTATCCTATGGCTCTTAGGGATAACATTTTTATCTTATATGGTATAACTTTATCACACACACACACACACACACTCACACACACACACACTCACACACACACACACAAATAGATATTTTAATCTGTAAGCTAATATTTCTCTACTACTTCCTTAGACATCTTTAGTTTCCTTTTCCTCTGTATTGACCTCTTTCTTTCTTCCTCCTACTAAAAACCCTCCCACCCATTCCCTCTACCCTGTTATAACATCTACATCCCCTCATTGGAGCTCCCTAGCATACTCTTATTTTACTTCGTTGATTTCTGTAGTTACTACAGGTTATATATTCACATTTGAAGATTCAGCTCTGGGTCACAATTAAGAAAGAACCTGCAGTGTTTGCCTTTTTCTGTCTGGATAATTCACTCACTTAATATTTTATAGCCTATTCATTTACCTGTGAATTTCATTATTTCATTTTTCTTTACATCTGGATAAATTAACAGGGTTTATATGTACAAGGATTTAATTATCCATTCCTCCATTGATGGGCATTTAGGTTTTTTTTTCCATTTCATAGCTCTTGTGAAATAATTGTTTATACATTTTAACAAAACTTTCATGTAAAAATGTAAGCAACCTCATCCTGGAAAATACCTAGAAATATATCAAAAGGATTATATGATTGAGAATTTATGTATTATGGTTCATTTAACACACATATATACTATATACATATTACTTATATTGATAAATATAGATATTATTAAACTTCTATAACTAAAGTCATTTTGGGCATCCAAAGTCCAGCTGGCTTTGATAAGTCAACTATTGACAATTAGGGTAGATACTACCATGAACAGATATTTATTTTTCTGTTACTAATTGCTATCTCAAGCTCAAATTTCTGAGGGAGGTACAGTCAATAAATTATTTCTCTGCTGTCTTTTAGTTCCTCATTTATAAAACACACTATAAATTTCATTATTACATCTTCTGTTTCCACATGTATCAGTGTTTAGAATCTAAAACAAGGTCAGTCAGAGATAATAGTGATTAAATATATATTACAGTTTTTATGTTCATATGATAAACATGATTCTATCTCTTCCTTGGACATGAAGAATTTTAAATATATACAGTGGAAACATGCACTTGACCTTGGGGCAAATGGCATCTGATAGCTTTACTAATGATCATACCACAACTTTATCACAAGAAAACCAAATCTAATGGTGAAGAATGAGGTTGTTCTATTTACTAGGTACAGGAGAATACCTAAGTAGTGGTGTGTAACCATACAAGACTTTATTTTCCTATTTCTATTAACCTTTTCAAAATTAAAAACTAATGTGATGCAATTTGTTAATAGAAACAGTAATCAAATGCAGCCCCACTTCTCTTAAACTGTTAATGATGTCATCAATTATACTACTGCCTCTGGCATGAGTCGGAAGCACCAGGAAGATGCTCAGAGTCATCAAATGTTGACTGAAACAACTTCAAGAGACCGTACTCCGGACTTCCAGGCATGGCCTTAGCCAAAACTGCTTCTTTTGTTGACTATGCTTGAAATATAAGTACCACATTTATATACTCAGTATGTATAACCTAAGTTAGCTTTCAAGAAAAAAACAACCTGTTTTCTTTGGCTTTTGTAGTTTTCAAGTCAAAGTGCAGTCAAATTAGGAACAATAATAGAAAATTCCCATTTGATTAACTGTACCTTAGGGGCTACTGGAATGTGTGCACTCACAGGTTGAAAATACTAGAACTTGTAGTTGCTTAGTTGAGGAAGTACTTAGTATTAGAATGAGGACAGTTATTCTTATTGATCACAACATCCCCATCTGTCTGAGTCTTTTCTGATCAGGAAAGAAATGGTACAGGACCTCTTCTCATCTCTGTCTCATTTCTCATTGTCTGGAGAAATAAGGATTGCAGGTTGTCTATGTGTGTCATGAATCCTGCTATGTGGAAACAGCATCTACAGTTCCAATACATTTCTTTCACCTCAGACCCCAAACCAAAGGTGATGCAAAGGGAGGAAGGGCACTGTGTTTTCAAGGCAGGTCCCAGTCCCCACCTAAATCTCATAATGCGCCTTCCCATTGCTCTGTCTTCCACCTTCTATCCAAATATAAAGGCTTCACAGAAGCTGTTCACATGACGATGTATTTAACAGGCTTCCAGAACACAGGCTAGTCTGAATCTCAATTACTGTTGTAAGAATAACCTTAAAGATAGAACTTCTGTAAATATGTATCGACTGAATAAGAACAAAAGGATCAAGGGGATGAATGACTAAGAGCAGTACAGTAGCGCCCAGATTGTACTTTTGTTCTGTTTCTTTACAGCATTTATTGCTTAGGATTTTAGGGCTTTAAGCTAGAGGCTAGGCATCAGTGAGAATTTGAGTTGCAAAAAATAAATTTAAAAACAGAACACTGACAAATCTACTTTTATAAGAAAAAAAAAGGGGGGCTCCAAGTTCATCATCACTAGAATAATTGTGCAATAAAATCCCCCAATGTAAGCCAAGCATGTGTCTTCTTTTTTCCTCAGGTCTAAATATCAAAACAGTTAAATAATGTCAGAGAAAATCTTTCAGCAAAGCCTTGCTTGTGTGCAGTAGAGAGGAACGAAATGCGCCCTTCCAAGTCACTCATGCTGAACCAGCTGGTGTGTGTGGGGGGGGGGGTGGGGGGGTGGGATCTGTTTGTAGGTGAAGGGGGAGAAGAATTTGGGAAGGCTCATCAAGGAAAGAAAACCCTGAGAAGGCTAATGGTTGCCATCCAAATATAATTTGTGCTAACAGATCCAGATAACGTATTAACCTTCCCTGTAGCCTCATCAGCCCTAGGTTTGGCCATATGGAAGCTCCCATTCATACCAAGTGAATGTAAATAACGGTTTTCAACTCCAGAGTTATCAAAGCCATTTATGTTTCTGGCTCAGCAAGCCTTTCAGTTCTTTCCTAGATATAGTTAGCATAAAAGGGCATCCCACTGTTTCCACTACATTTGGGTTAAAAAAATGCATTATGCCCTAATCCTTATTTGTTTTTTTCTAATAGGGTTTTAAAAGAGAAAGCACATTTCCTAGGCTTTACACTCTGTCCTGACTAAAACATTTAAGGATAGCCAATTGGAACCCATTATAGCAAGAAGAACAAAATGTCATATTTCCTCCTCTGTATATTAAAGGTGGTCACCCCCACCCACTAAAAAAATCCAAAAACCAAGTACCCCCAAACCAAAACCAAAACCAAAACCAAAACAAAGACAAAAGAAAAAAGAAAAAAAGGAAAGAAAAACAAAATCCCTTTCCTGTGGGTTGGTCTATAAGGAACCAGGAATCCAAGAACAATTTATAATCATCTTTTACCTGTGTAGTGTGGACATAGGGAGGCCAACTTACATATTTGTGAAAGCAATAGTTAGCTGGTTAAAGTGTGGATTGCTGCTGTGGGTTAATGCTTAGCAGGCACCTTTAATTTCAGTTTCACATGGAGTCTAAGTCTGCACTTGCGGTCACTCAGAGTCAGCTTGCAATGAAATGTCTTCATGCTGTGTGTGTTGCAAGCATGAATTGCTATTTCCACCAGGTGGGCACATTTATGGGTATTTGTAGTTAAAAAAAGAAAAGAACCACATATTATTCATAAGAGAAGAACCAAGCAAGATTTAAAATCTGAAAATAAAAAAATGGAGAAGGAATAGAAAGATCAGAACAACTAACCTTTAGAAACATACATCTTTTTAAATTTGTATTTTTTTATTATTCATTTATCTATCTATCATCTATCTAGCTACCTACCTTATCTATCTATCTATCTATCTATCTATCTATCTATCTATCTATCTATCTATCTGTCTGTCTGTCTGTCTGTCTGTCTGTCTGTCTGTCTGTCTGTCTATCTATCTATCTATCTATCTATCTATCTATCTATGTGTATATATATGTCGGGATACATATGTGGAGGTAAGAGGAAAACTTGCAGTAGTTTTTCTTCTTCTTCTCCCATCATGTGTCCTGCTTTGATGATAAGAACTTTTACTTGTTAGCCATGTTATTGGACCTAGACTAATTGTGTGCGTGTACTTATATATGCATGCAATGTGTTTGTGTGTGTGTGTGTGTGTGTGTGAGAGAGAGAGAGAGAGAGAGAGAGAGAGAGTACATTTGAAATCAAAAGAGTGTGTTCAATACCCTGAAGCTAGTTGTAAGCCTCCTAAGGTGGGTGCTGGGAACTGAACTCCAGCCCTTGGTAACTGCAGCAAGTGCTCTTAGCCACAGATTCATCAATCTCACTCCAGTATATATTTATGAGAGCTTGCTCATAAGATTCAGGTTAGCCAGTAGATGTAGAATCAAATTTTCATTTTGAAGTTATTAATGTTGAGAGGAGATTAAACAAAAGAAGAAAATGATGAAGTTGATAATGAAGAGGAAGTCTCTCTAAAACAGCTGGAAGTGTGCACATACATGACTACCACTGATGTCTGTACACACAAAGCACACTGGACACAATTCAGTATCTTGACGCTATTTCATTTTATAAACAGGAAAACGAATGGACATGGGATGTGGAAGAGAGGAATTTGTCAGAGCTGAGACACAGAGGAGTTAGAGATACAGGAAAGATGAAGACATTGTAAAAGTGTGTCTGGACAAAAAGAACACTAAGAAAAGCACCCGAGAAGTTGCTGTGCATCTTACATTACTGATACCTTAGTGAACCTTACTATTTCTATTTTGGCTGCTTGTTCTGTTCTTAATTAATTTAACCATCCAAATAGGTAACATAATAATCATACATTAAAATTTTAATTAATTGTTTTTGTACATATTCACTTTACATCCTGCATGTTACCACTTTTCCTGTCACCCCCCTCCTACAATCCTTCCCCCAGATCCCCTCCACTTCTCCTCTGAGTGGGTGTCCCTCATCCCTGGTATCCTTCCGTACGCCTTCCAGGACCATTCCATTCCCCCTTCTAAGTGATACTCAAACATCCTTGCTTGTGCCCTCCTTCCTGTACAGCCTCCTTTGGTTCTGTGGAGTATAGCATAGGCATCCTGTATTTTATGGCTAATATCTACTCATAAATGATTACAGCCTATGCACGTCCTTTGGGAGTAGGTTACCTCACTCAGGATGATATTATCAAGATCCATCTATTTGTCTGCCAAATTCATGATTTCTTTGTTTTTTTTATATAGTTAAATAGTATTGCATTGTGTAAATGTACCATCTTCTTTATCCATTTTTCAGTTGAGGGACATCTAGGCTGTTTCCAGGTTCTGGTTATTATGAATAAAGATGCTATGAACATAGTTGAGCAAGTGTCTTTATGGGATCTTAGAGCACCATTTGGGTATATTTTCAGGAGTGTTATAGGTGGGTCTTCAGGTAGAACAATTCCTAGGTTCTTAATAAATACCAAGCACAGAATTCTATGGTCTCTGCAATTACTGGGTATATGTAGGATGTTGTTTGATTTTCTTTACCCTCATGATAATATTACTTTAAGTATGTTTTGACCTAAATTTATCATGCTATTCTTGAAGGGCTCTGAAATGATAGGCCACTTATATAATAGGAAAGCAAATGAAAATATTTTTACAATATCATCCATAACAATAAAACTCAAAGTTGTAGGTTTTGCCTATAATACAGGACTCTGTATGAAGGCTGAAACTCTGTTATATAAGATGCACACAAACCAGTATTTGTAGAGAAATTATAGTAAAAGGAGAATAAAACTAACTAAATGAAGAGAAGGATCATTTTATTGCCCCATAAAAACTAAAGGTAAAAAACCATATTCACACATATAATGACTAATTAAGCATGGAATTAACAGATGTCATCAGGGGGAAATAAACCAGAATTCAACTCTTCTTAAAATCCCATATGGTTTATTAACTTGTTTATCATTCTTCATGTTTTCTAAATTAATAATTATTTTATTAGTTACAAACTAAGCAATATGCAAAACAAATGTAAGATACCAATTTGACTTCAAAGTTAGCTTTTTGTGACATCCCAGGACACAGA
Organism: Mus caroli; assembly: GCF_978045245.1. Taxonomy (NCBI): domain Eukaryota; kingdom Metazoa; phylum Chordata; class Mammalia; order Rodentia; family Muridae; genus Mus; species Mus caroli. The sequence continues at coordinate 68,770,535 of NW_028227262.1, read as the reverse complement.
CGACCCAGGACCTTTGTAGGGTATTCTGCAAGAACTGACAAGTTATTATCCACTCCAAATTGTCCTTCACGATCCACTCTAGTTATTTGCTTCATAACTATGCTTTGACATTAATGACAGGAGATGCAGATATTTTATTTCAACATGCAAAACCGGAGATTCAATGATGTTTAATAAAATAGCCAAACTCATAAAAAAAAAATCAGGTGCGGCAGAGATGTGGCAGGAGGTGATGGTCTTTCTGAATGCAGACCCCATCTGCTCCAGGTCTTCACTCAAAGGATAAAAAGGAGGGGAAAATGATTACTCCAGGAGAAGGCTGTTACTTATTCTTGTTTAGCCTTTTTACTCTAATTCCTGATGAGGATGTGAAGCTAACTAATTTTGTCTGAACTAGGGTCAAAGAATGTTCCCCACTTGAGTAAAAACAGCAGGTTCTCTTTAGGAAGTCACTATGAGGAAGGGAAATTTGATGAATAGACATAGGCTATGAGTCTTGTCTTAGTTAGGGTTATTAATGCTGTGATGAAGCACCATAACCAAAAGCATGTTGGAAGAGAAACTGTTTGCTTTACTCACTTCCATCTACATCAGAGTCCATCATTAGAGAAGTCAGGACAGGAACTCAAATAGCAGAATCCTAGAGGCAGGAGCTAATGCAGAAGTCATGGAAGAATGCTGTTCACTAGCTTTCTGCCCGTGCACAATAGACCAGGCCCATATTTTAAAATATATGTCAAGACAATGATCACCATGGTTTGCTCTTTCACGAGCCTATTATGATTTTGTTAGATGAAAAACAATAATTATAGGACTTTAAAATGTAAAATGGTTAAAACGTATGTACATTTCCAAAACATCGACAATAGTGAAGTGGTATTAGTTATTGTTATTATCATTGTTGTTGTTCACTTTCTCTTGCTAGAGCAAACATTATGACAAAAAGCCACATTGGAAGGGAAGGGTTTATTTCACTCATAATTTCTAATCTATCATGAAGGGAAGTCAGGGCAGGAACTTTAGCAGTTCAGGAATCTGAAGGCAGGACCTAAAGTTGAGTGTGGAGGAATACTGATGACTAGTTTGTGCCTCATGGCTTTCTCTAGCTATCTTTCTTTACAGCACAGGATCACCTGCCTTGGGATGTCACAGTAGGCTGAGCCCACTCCCTAATACACACACACACACACACGCGCACACACACACACACACACACACTGACAGAGAGAGAGAAAGAGAGACTCACATGCACTCATACAAGCACACATAAGCACATGCATATATACCACACATCAATCAGTAATAAGATTCCCCACAGAAATAGACATAGCCAATCTGATAGAGACAAGTCCTCAATGGAGGTTTCTTTGGTCCAGTTGTGTCACTTCATAATAAAGGCTGGGCATGACAACTACTATTCAAAAAATATACAGAAAATTAAACTTATACTAGAGTATTCTGCCCTAAATTCTACATATCCACACATATTAATCAATGAGCTTTTTGAGTCCCCAATGTACACAAAATTTTTCATATCCTTATATAATTTATTTACAATGTGGTATCCATGGTACTCATGTGGAGGCCTGCTTTTATTAGCAACTAAACTAGTTATATATAGCTGGATTGTCATCTCAATTGTCTTCTCTCCCATTTTATATGTGTGTCTTATAAGGAAGTCTCTTACTCCTTTATTTACAAGCATATAGCCATAGCCAGAGATAAAACTGTAAAATATACTTTATGTTATAATAATGACAAAATTGATGATGATGATAAATATATAGTAGTCATTATTTTTAAAACATTCTAATGTTCTCCACATTAATGATAGTAGTTCAAAACACCTTCCTTTTATAATGTCATGATAGGTAAACTCAAAATATATTTTGAAATATGTTATTCTTACACATGCTATCATGCCAAGACAATCCAAATGGATGTGTATGTTTTAAGTGGATATATATTATGTATTATTTTATATATTACCATAGTTCTGTATTTTTAATGACATGACTCAGCATTAAAGATTATACTTATCTAGAAAGATTGTGAAACTTTTCTAGAAGGAACAGGAAATTATTCTTAAGTACCACATCCCTCACATGACACCTTAAAGATGAAGTGGAAATTTTCCTGCCTTCAGAATTTGAACATAGCAAGCAACACAAGTGCTTTTATTTTTAAGGTTATGCATTTTTCTAATCCCTTATTTAATGACAAGTAAAAAATTACATTTCCATTATAATTACCCTGTAACACATAATTTTATTTTAAGAATTGGTATCAGAGTGGGGAGGATGGATTGACAGGTACTCATAATAGATGTATTCCCTTTCCTTCCTTGGCTGTTCTATTCGGTCTAGATATCTACAGTTACTTTTGTCATTCTTTATGCATCAAGCTCACTCATCCATCTTCCAAAAAGATGGAAAATTGCCTAAATGGGTTATTGGGTTATATTAGTGCTGATAGACTAGAAATGAGCATTACTTCCCAAAGTATGTATTATAGCTCATCAGAACTGATATGTTCTGATATGGTGAGAGCCCTAATCTCACAAGGAAGATAGCGCTCTTGGACAGAGTGTTCCAAATGTGGAAGAAAAGTTCTGTTCACCTGAACACTATAGATACTGGGAAAATTAAATGACACGACTGCCTTCAGAATGTTTGCTGGAAGTAATGTATAGTTCCTATCTTCTACAGTAGGCAGTTGAAAACACCTCTAACTTAAGAATAAAAGCAAAGTAAGGGCTAGAGAGATAGCTCAGTGGTTAAGAACCCTGTTTGCTCTTCCAGGGACCCCAGGTTTGATTGACAGTGTACATGCACAGTGCCTCTCTACTGTCAATAAGTCCAGTTTTTTGGAATCTTACACCATTTTCTGGTATCTGCAAACACCAGGCATAGACAGAGTGGACAGACATATATTCATTCAAAACAGCCATATACAAAAAAACTTTAGGCCACAGCTTTCCATTCCCAAATCCAACCAGGAGAGAGCTGGTCTCCCAGGAGCACTGACACACCTGAAAACACAGGTAAGACCACCATTTCTGCTCAAATTCCTGGCCCCAAGAGAGACCCATCCAGAGCCACCAGGACAAAGGAAGCAAGGAACAGCCTAGGACAAGGTACTTCTAGTTCCCATCTGTGCCCCTGAGCCAACACTATGCCATAGCTCTCCATACCCAAATTCTTCCCAGAGAGAGCCAGTCTCCCAGGAGTGCTGACACACAGGCTTACAGGTAGGAAAAGCCACAGTCATAGGTAGCAATACCAGATAACACCACAGATAACCAGATGGCGAGTGTCAAGCACAAGAACTTAAGCAACAGAAACTAGGGCTACTTGGCATCATCAGAACCCAGTTCTCCCACGAAGCAAACCCTGGATACTCCAATACACTGCAAAAGCAAGACTCTGATTTAAAATCACATCTTATGATGATGATAGGGGACTTTAAGAAGGACATAAATAACTCCCTTAAAGAAATACAAGAGAATACAGGTAAACAGGTAGAAGCCTTAAAGAGGAAACACAAAAATCCCTTAAATAATTACAGGAAAACACAACCAAATAGGTGAAGGAATTGAAAAAAATATCCAGAATCTAAAAATGGAAATAGAAACAATAAAAAAAATCACAAACGGAGTCAACATTGGGGATAGAATACCTAGAAAAGAGATCAGGAGTCATAGATGCAAGCATCGTGAACAGAATACAAGAGATAAAGCAGAGAATCTCAGGTTCAGAAGATAACATAGTAAACACTGACACAACAGTCAAAGAAAGTGCAATATGCGCAATACTCCTAATCCAAAACATCCAGGAAATCTAGGACACAATGAGAAAAACAACCTAAGGATACTAGGTATAGAGAGAGCAAAGATTCTCAAGTTAAAGGGTCAGTAAATATCTTCAACAAAATTATAGAAGAAAACTTCCCTAATCTAAAAAAGGAGATACCCATAAAGCCTACCCAAGTCCAAATAGGTTGGACCAGAAAAGAAATTCCTCCTCTTACATTATAGTCAAAACTCAAAATGCACAAAACAAAGAAAGAATATTAAAAGCACTAAGGGAAAAGAACAATTAACATATAAAGGCAGACCTAGCAGAATAACACCAGACTACTCACCAGAGACTATAAAAGCTAGAAGATCTTGGGCAGAAGCCATACAGACCCTAAGAAAACACAAATGCCAGCCCAGGCTACAATACCCAGCAAAACTCTCAATTATCATAATGGAGAAACCAATATAATCCAGGATAAAACCAGATTTACACAATGTCTTTCCACAAATCCAGCCGAACAAAGGATAATAGATGCAAAACTCCAACACAAGGAGGGGAACTACACCCTAGAAAAATCAAGAAAGTAATCTTCTTTCAACCTAAAAGATGATAGCCACACAAACATAATTCTGCCTCTAACAGCAAGAATAACAGGAAGCAAGAATCTATATTCCTTAATATCTCTTAACATCAATGGACTCAATTCACCAATAAAAAGACATAGACTAACAGACGTGATACATAAAAAGGACCTAGAACTTTTCTTCATACAGGAAATACAACTCAGTGTCAAATACGTATACTAACTCAGAATAAAAATCTGGGAAACAATTTTCAGGCAAATGGTCCCTAAAAGTGGGATTAAAAGCTGGTACAACCACTCTGAAAATCAGTCAGGTGGTTCCTCAGAAAATTGCTGAGGACCTAGCTACACCACTCCTGGGCATATATCTAGATGATGCTCTCCCACATGTAATAAGGACACATGCTCCACTATGTTCATAGCAGCCATATTTATAATAGCTAGAAGTTGGAAGCAACCCAGATGTCCCTCAACAGAGGAATGAATACAGAAAATGTGGTACATTTACATAATGGAGTACTACTCATCCATTAAAAACAATGACTTCATGAAATACACAGGCAAATATATGGATCTAGAAAATATCATCCCGAGTGATATGACTGAGCCACAAAATAACACACATGGTATGTACTTTCTGATAAGTTGATATTAGGCAAAAAACATGGAATACCCACGATACAACTCACAGACCACATGAAGCTCAAAAGGAAGGAAGATCAAAGAGTGGAGGCTTCAATCATACTTAGAAGGGGGAACAATATAATCAAGGGAAGTAGAGGGTGGGAAGGACTTGGGAGGAAGGAAGGAGGGGGAGGTGAAAAAAAGGGACAGAATCAGGTATGGAAGGAGATGAGGGAGATGTAAAAAGGGTCAGGAAATTGAACAGAGGTGTATAGCAATGGAAGATGGGGAACTGGGGGTAGCAACTAGATAGTCTCAGATGCAAGGAAAGCAGGATCCTCCCAGGACCCCACAGGGGTGACATTAGCTGAAAAACCCCACAAAGGAAAGGGACAACCTGTTGAGATCATATCCAGAGGTGAGGCATAGTCCCCTGGATGAAGCCACCCACCCATATCATAAACTTTAACCCAGAATTGCTCCTGTCTATAGGAAATACAGGGAGAAGTCACAGAACCTAGACTGAAGGAAAGGCCATCCAGAGACTGCCCCACCTGAGAATCCCACATGCAGACACCAATCCCAGACACTATTGCTGATCCCAAGAAGTGCTTGCTGACAAGAGCTTGATATAGCTGTCCCCAGAAAGGTTCTTCCAGTTCCTGACCAATACAAATACGGAGATTCGCAGCCAAACATCAGACTGAGCACAGGCAACCCAATGGAGGAGTTAGGGGAAGGCCTGAAGGAGCTAAAGGGGCCTTATCTGGCACCAATGGGAGGCGAGGCCCTTTGTCCTATGAAGGCTTGATACTCCAGTGTAGAGGAATGCTAGGGAGGTGAGGCAGGATTGGGTGGATGGGTGGGTGGGTGCACCCTCATAGAAGCAGGGTAAGGGGGGGGATTGGATAAGGGGAGTTGAAGAGGGAAACCGGGAAAGGGGTTAAGATTTGAAATGTAAAGAAATAAAATATCCAATTTTTTTAAAAAGAATGTTTAAGAAAACATAGGAATGATGATAAAATATGAAAATTGAGAGAAATACTAGTAGGATAGCACCTAACTTTTGAGGAAAACAGTGCAAGCCCTCATGAGAGATGGGAAACAGCACACAAGCTTCATGTCTATTCCCTTTCAAGAACAACAAATCATTTTGAAATTAGTTTCTCATAAATTTAAAAACGTTATTTTGAGAGCCACTAGAGTCAATGATAATTTTTAATGTTTCTTTTCACTGTCTGCTAAGATTAGTGTAAAAATTAAGAATAAAATGTGATTATTTTTCTAATACAAAAAAACTACAGAAAATTTCTTATACTATAATACCTTAAGCTGTTATGTCCAGTTACAAGATATTTAGAGGTCACAGTGAACACATTTTTGATCATGCAGATTAAACTTGACTACTCTCCTAGACCTCTCTCTGTCAGACCATCCTTGCAGCTCCAATCACATAGACAATTAATAAATCCATAGATGTTGAACCCTCTTGAAGGAGTCAAATCCTGATTGTACTCCATGAGCACCATAGAAAGCTGACCCAGTTTCATTTGCTCAAACTGAGTTTAATCCTTAAAAGCACAGGTAGAAAAAAGAAATGCTGCATAATTTGACAGTCTATATTTTTAAAAGAGAATGAAGAGAAAGGAAGCAGAATTAAGTCTTAACAAAATTTTGCTTCTGATGTACTCCATAATTTAATATGGCAACAATACCAAAAAAAAATGAGATGAAAAAAGGCAAAAATTATCTGTCACTAAGGTTTCCAAATGTCATAAAGTTTGGGTCTTGGGAAGTTTTAATTACAGGTGTACTTAGTCCAGCATATGACACACTGAAGGACACATTGGTAAGAATTTTCTCAGGGAGAAGTGAACAAGAGTCTGTAACTGGGTGCAGACATCAGATCAAAAAAAAAAAAGTTTCTATCCAACTCCCAGTTGGTAACTGTTGAATGAGTTTATTGATGTTGCTGGACCCTAGGTGAAAAGATAGATAGAGGCACACTGATGATTTATGCCAGCTCCCTTTGAAAAGTGTCTCCCCTTTCAAAGCCATTATTTGTTGTATATGGAGCCTGTGACTCTCGTACGAGTCTCATATGTTTCAGCTTTCAGAGTGTTGATTATTTCCTTTGCTTCCTGAGTCCAAAGAGTCTCTCTCCTTAGTGCAGCAGAGAATTTAGGGAAAATAACATAACAGAGGCTAAAACATGTGTTCAGTAAGTGTATGAACTATGTATCTATACAAGGAGAGAAGGATAGATGGCTGCAAGGTTTTTTATTTCTTTGTTTTTTGTTTTTTTTTTAATATATTTTCTTTACTTTTCAAATGTTTTTTTTTCATTTTTCTATTAGATTTCTTTCATTTACAATACAAATGGTATCCCAAAATCCCTTATACCCTCCCCACCACCCTGTTCTCCTACCTACCCACTCCATCTTCCTGGCCCTGGTATTCCCCTGGTATTCCTTTGAAATGTCTCTTCTGAGGAAGACTTCTCCTACTACAATGAAATCTTCTGAGACTCTCTGAGATTTTACAAGACTTTGACTTCTGGGAATGTGGTAGACTAACAGCTGTGTTCCATTGCTGCCTTTAAAGTGGAGGCTGTAAAGGAGGAGTGGTGATGTGCTCACATTGAAGGCAATGCAATGAAATACAGCAACCTGTGGGATGAAATGTCACAGGGTCACTAGACTGCTTAGTCTTCATTTTATAGAAAAGTAAGTAACTAAAAGCTCCCATTATAATTTAAGTCCCGTTCATTTCTTTTCATGCTTCGGCTTTGTTCATAATTTTTGGGAGTGACAATGAGGAGACTGCTGCCTTCCCTTTTTATAATTTATCTTGTGACAATACAGCTAAGAAAACGATTAAAACACCCCAAATGACTACATTTAAGTACATACATGTAGTATAACTAAAACTCTGACTTCACATGTTCTGTCCTCACTATGTTTAGATACCTTTTTGTTCTGATGAATTTATTTTGCTTTTGATTGTGTACATATATCACAATTGTGTGTGGGTGTTTGTATCAGGTCCCCTGGAACTACATTTATAGCTGGATGTGATCCTTCTCACAGGAGCACTGAAAAATTTTAAAAACTATAGAAAGAGCAGTATATCTCCTCTGTGTCATGAATTCCCATTTAAAGTGCAGTCTTTTTTCAACATCAACTTAGCAGTGTCCTCTATTGACACTCATACCTTTCTTGGGATTATAAGTTCAATCAGAAATGGGGCTGGTTCCCTGCCTCTGGCTCCTCTATGAAAAACAACTTAGATGTCAATTATCAATCTGTATCTCTTATCATCCCTCATAACATGATGGGACATCTCATTGAACCCATAGCACCTTATAAGGTTGAGAACATGTTATCACATGCTTGTATCTTACTACATGCATGTCCCTCAGTCTTTAGAGAGGCATGATTATGAAAACTTGTACCTTCAAGATTGTCAGGGAAGTTTGTCAGAGGTGTATTATTTTGGACTCTAACTCACCACTTTCAAATTTGACCAGGGATGAACATCTTGCCAGGACAGTTCTTGATAAGTTTCAGGACATACTTTCAGAAAGTTCCCTGTTGGTATTTCTTTTTATCCTGTAAGACTCAGCACATGTTCCTGTCACTCATACATCCAACTCTAAATCTTAGCACACTTGGACCATTGTACTATATGCATGCATTCTTTTCAACTATCCATGTGCTTTCTGTCATGTGAATTCTAGAGACTCTGTGAATGGAGAATCAGAAGCTAAAGAATAAATAAATACAGGATCTAGTGTCTATCTGACTCTTATTAACTCCATTGGCCCTACCCTGTCTTTGTCTTGATTCTTCCATGAAACTGTGTAATTAATTATAACTCAACTCTGCAACTTCCATTCATAGAATATTGGCATAATAACTTCACTTTCAGTAAAATCAGCATATTCCATCACCAAATAGAAATCTAATTACATTCTATGGCTCCAGGCTGTGAAGCTCAACTTTATATAACTTTTGACAGAACATACCTGAAGATTGTGTGAAATGGCTTCAGGCTCTTTTTCTTTAGTTAGAAATCAGAAGTTTCATAATACAACCAATCATTTATTGAGGGTTATTAAGCTAATAGTAATAATTATTCTAGGTTACTAATAGTATTTGTGTGATATGCCACAAATATTGCTGAATTTATATAACTACTCATGAATCAAAAGCTTACTTGCAGACTAGGGTCCAAGCCAATTCGATTATCAGTTTTGTAGAAATCATCAGTGAACAGTGGAGGAGTTTTTAAACTTAATCTCTTTTCCTTTTTTTGTGTATGTGTGTGACTATCCATGGTTATGTGTGAACATGTATGTATGTGAGTCCTGAGTTTGATATCAGGCATCTTTTTCAATTGCTAATCCCCAAATCAGAAAGAGAAAGTGTATCTCACTGAACTCTGACTGACTAGGAACTCACATCTTCATAATGCAGGATAGTCTACCTCAGAGATTCCTCTGTCCTGGCCTTTCAAGAACTGAAATTATAGGCATAGACTGCCACACCCCATTTTTTACATGCATGATGGAGATTTAAATTCACATACTCATTGTTGTATAGCAAGCACTTTTCTAGCAAGCACTTTGCTGAAGGAACCATTTCCCCAGCCATGGATTTTTTTAATAGCACAAAAAATTATTTCTCATCGTTTAAACATTATTTGTTTTCTTGAGTGTTAGATTGAGAAAAGCTGTTTTAGGGTGGTCTACTATGAGTTGCCTCCATTTGCCTATGAACACTACAGGCAGAGGGAAGGACTTTTTTGTTAGACTCATAGGAATTTTAAAGGTCTCACCCTCTTGTGTCCTTATTCATTTTTATACTGTTAAACACTATACTCCAGTGTTTGTAGGTCAAAATTTAAAGGCTTCATTGAAAACACATGTTGAGTAACTACACACACATTAGTAAATAGTAGGCATCAATGTCTTCCCCCTGAAAGAGTAAGTAGAATCGTGTGATCGCTGGAGTCATTTTTGACTTGAAGTTACAAAAATCTTGGTCTCAGTGTCAAAGCAAACAAACAAAAAAAAAGTATTTGGAAGACTTGAAAGTCTGGATCCAATACAAATGGTTTTTGACCTTAACTTTATATTTTGATTTTCTATTTTTCCAAAAAAAAAAAGTAACGATTTCAGCTCATTCATTTTGCAAAGTTTAATACAATAGCATAGTAAACTATGTGGGAAATGACGTAGTCTCGTTTTGAGAATGCAGCCAGAACTCAAGTCTATTACGTCATCATCACTACCACATTATGAAAGATGTAGAACTTACTTTGGTGTGCAGTAAGATTTTAGCTAACTGGATGGAGCTACCTACTTGCCATTCTGTCATCTAAATGACAAAATATTTCTCTATAGTTAATGCAGCCCTCAAAATTTTCCTTGATTTAAGATTCACAGAAGATCTCTAGTTAGTATCTCTGTTCTCCAAGAGGAACACTGAAGTATTATTTCTGTGCATATCTCAGTCTTCTTTGAAGCTGGTGTCAACTAGGAACAGTGGTTGTGGAAAAGGAGAGACGGGCAAAGATAAAAGGCAGCTAAAGCTTCCAGGTAAAATAATATTTAATGTAAGAAATGAACAGATAACAGGCAAAGTTTGTGCCACTTTTCCCTGTTACTCAACTAACTCCTCTGTAAAACCTAATCAGCTATGTAGGTGACTTCTGACATAAAACAATGATACTTTTTTTAAAAGGATCTTCAGTTATTTCTTATGTGAAATTCTGGGTTCTAAATAATTACATTGCAAAAAAGTGAAATAGACAGCAATACCTTGGACTTCCAAAAGCCCTCTGGGAAGGGCAGTGAATGCAGGAGAGTCTTTATTTTACAATTAGCAAGACAAGTGACTGCAAGGTACTTGACAGCTCCCTGGACACTGACAGAAGGAGCTATGTTTCCAGTTAATGTGTTGAAACAAAGCTCTGGGATTGTGAAGTCTTTAAACAGAAGATCAATGAAAAGGGGGATCCATTTAAATGCTTTCCGGGGCAAAAGCCATTGAACTGCAGAAGGAGAGGCAGAAACATCTCAGCTAGAAGGAGAGCTGCAAAGGCTGGTCATCCTACTGGGTGGTGAGGATGTAACCACAGCCTTTGTCATTCTGTCCCTGATCTTTGTCTGTCAGACATACTGCCCTCAACTTCTTTGACCAAGGTAGAAGAGCTAGCTAACTGCAAAATTAGCTAAAGATGAAAGAAAAGTCGTCAAGGAAAGCATGACTATCTGTGGATTCTCAATTTTCATTAGACTTAACTGATGGACTATAAATAGGTGGAGAGGTGGGGAGATGGCTGGGTACAAAGAATGGAAAGGGAGAGAGAGACAGAGACAGAGACAGAGACAGAGACAGAGACAGAGACAGAGACAGAGACAGACAGAGACAGAGAAACAAACAGAGAGAAACAAACAGAGAGGCAGACAGACAGAGAGACAGAGAAAGACAAAGAGAGAAGCAAATGTTTGATTAATGTTATTTTATGTATTTTACAGACTTGGGGTTTTCTATTTAGCTTTGCTGAGCATGAGACTCTAGGCTCATTGCAAAATCTGTGTTTTCCTTTTGAAGAGGGTTTCCAGTGCTGTTTTGATTCACACTAATTGGATTATCATTACTGAATTAAACAGTTTATATATATGCTTCAGAGCTATTTTTTCTCCTACAGAGTTTGCATAAATGAATGTCCAAATATTCCCTAAGATGTTAACAGCAGACCAATCTGAATGGTGTAATTGAAGTTTGAGTTTCCTCATTTTTGCTTACTTACATCTTTAATCTTTTAATCAACCACTGTTGTTTTTTAATCAAATAGATATTTGAACAATAAATATTGATTCCTCAGTTAATAGGCATTTGTCTTGGTATTTGTTTAGCAAGTATGTTGCATCAAGCACTGAGCTAGGTATTATGAATAGAGATACACAAAGACACATTTCCTTTTCAAATGAAACCCGGTGGCTGGCACCAGAGTATTGTGAGATGGTTTGGACTTAGAGGTAATGGCACTTACTGTTCAAGGAAGACTTGATGTTGACTCCCTCACATTGAAGAAAATAGCCAGATATAGCTATGCATGCCTATTACACCAGCATTGGGAGGTGTGTAGACATTAGTATCATGAGAGTTCTCTGGCCAGGCCATGTAGATGAAATGGTAAAGTTCCATGAGACCCTGTCTCATAGATGAGTGATACAAGAAGATACTCAGCGTCTTTCTCTGACACCCACATATGCACACCTGCATATTTATGAACACACAACAACAACACTCTCTCTCTCTCTCTCTCTCTCACACACACACACACACACACACACATACCACAGAAGAGAAATAAAATGCAAGCTTTGAAAATTATTACGGGACTAAGAAAAGAAAATACAAAACTGAGAAGAAAGCAAGAAGAGAAATCATTTTGACATAAAACACACATGTTAGTAAAGCTGGCTTGAGCAATGGGACATAGAATTGTTGGAAAATTTATTTAAGAAGAATTTACAAAAGAAGGTATAAATTGCTTTAAAAAGCCCATGCCTACATTTCAATTATATTAATTTTAATTTTTCTTTTGGCATCATGGGGTCCAGTAATCTACTCCTGTTGCAAGTGTTATAGAAAAACTCTAAATTAGAAATATCATAGCAATCTGTTTTGAGAATGGGCTGCTAGCTGGTAATTTATATGCTTTTAGGAGAGTCTGGTAGTGATTGTGAGAATCACACACACAGATTGATCACAGGCACGTTTAGGAGATTAAATCTGGGGCATGGAAAGGTGGGTCCGTGGTTAAGAAAATTTTCGATTCTTGCAGAGGACTTGGGTTCAGTTCAGAGCAGTCATGGGTCTGCTCACAACCAATGATAACTGTATATCCAAAGGGATCCAATGTTCCCTTCTGGTCTGCACTGGCTACTGTACACATGTGATGTACACATATATACATTCAAGAACACACATAAAAGAAATAAATACTCCAAAAGACTTAGTTATTTAGTGGTTTTTGTTTATTGTTGTACTTTTTCTTTTGGACAGGGTCTTTTGCAGTTCTGAATGCCTGTTGAACTCTTTATGTTGTTTAGACTGGCATTAAACTATTGATCCAATTGAATCTATTACTAGAATGTTGATCTTACATGTATGTACCACCATACTTAGTTCATGCCAAGCTGGAGATTGCATCCACATCCTATTCATCTTGCATATTCTAGATTAGCTTTCCTCAACTTAGTGGCATCCTCAACTCCTAGGGATATGAACCCGGAGCATCCCCCCATTCATTGAACTTGCAGCATTGAATGTGACAAAAATGTTGCAGGGAATAGATTACTTATCACATATTTAATTGATAATACTGAAAATAACAACAACAAACAACAAAATAGGGGATGTATTTTCTCATAGATTATGGTTAAGGTGTAATGGGTGGTTAAAGACATAAGACAATATTACATGTGGCTTAGGATATTCAAAAGATGATAAATGATAGAGATGAGGATTTCCGAGGCAGATGATTAAGTTTACAAGTTCATTACTTTGATAGACTGATGAACTGATAGTTTTAACAATACTGTTATACAAAGAAATATATTATAATAAAATTGAAGAGGTGCATTTTGAGTAAATATTTAAGGTTCCTGAAGAAATAAAGGCAGTAATAAAGGCTGCCTGAAGTTGTCAGGTTGAAGAAAAGCCGACAGGGATGGCTTATAAGATACCCCAAGAGGACCAGTTAAAGATGCATCCTGCTGTGAGAAATTGTATAAGGTTTTAAAAATCACACTGAAATTAGATTGTGGAAATATCATTAAAGATATGATACTGCTCTCTTATACAGAAATTTGACAGGAAAAGATCCTAATGTGAAGTGAATAGAAGATAAGAGACAGGAAAGTTTCCGAGAAAATTAGTTACAAAGGAAGGAGAGAAATTCTAGGCCTAGAGAAGGGGAAGTGCAGAGTGGAGGAGCCATTACTTTTCTAATCTTTGTATCATACAAAACTCAATACATTCAATAGTGCATAGAGTAAGATATATTATTTGAGTTATACATTCATTAGATCTATGAATTAAATGAGTTATATGAATCTATATTATATATAGATTATGTATATATAATTTAAACAAATTCAGTAGAAAAATGTGAATTAATTTTATTCAAAGTATCAGTTTTATTTTTATAGCAAATGTTCATTAATTTTAAAACATCATAGGTAAAATATTTTTATTGACATAAGTATTTCCACATCACTGCTTCACTTTATTGTACAACTCCAATGTGATCATATAAGGAAGATGATTTTGACAATCTCTCAGGTTTACACTGATAGTTTTCCAAACGATTGTGTTATGCCATCATCTTACATTTTTGTGTTTACTTCCTTGAATTCAGTTCCAGAAGGCAAAATTTAAAAAGAGGGTGAGCTTATTCATCAGTAAGCCTCTGACATGTCAATTACATTAACACAAAGGATATAGTCTTGGTGATAAAGGACAAAAATAATCTCAATATTAATACATTTTAATACAGTTATATACTTCGATTTTTTATAAATCTGAATATTTGGTTAAATATTAACATTGATAAATGAGACAGTAATAAGCCTCACTTAAACTAACTCTGGCAATTTGATCTAATTTTCTGGCTCCTTCTTATTCTCTGGCTTCAACTACCTCCGCTGACCTGCTCTGAACTGCATGAACTCATGAATAAACACAACTCCACTGCACTCCCTGCAATGACTCCCATCGAACTGACTCTACACCACTTCAGGTAGCTTTTCTTTCTCCCTGTTCTCCTGAAAGTTGGGCATATTGTATCTCTGACTTATTCTGTCCAATCTTTCTCTGATTTGACACTTTGTCTGCCCCTCAATTAGAAATCACATTCAAATATGTCTGCTTCTCTCTACAAAATAATTACACCTTAAAGGTGTATACTAAGGACACTTCTGCATTTCTGCCAGAGGGATTAAAGGTGTGCTGCACACCTGCATTTCAGGTGGATCATATCTTTGGAAGGGATCCATTGCCAGAGTAGCCACATTGCTACTACATTAAATGTGGATTAAAATTCCTCTACATTTTGGGATATAGATTTTTTTTATTGAAACACTTCATTTTTAACAAAAAAAGGTAACTGAGGATTAAGATGTCTTCGTTGTATGAAATTATTGGTTACATTGAAGCTTTGAGTATACCTTAACCAGTGTTTTACCAAAGCAAATAATTCTACCTAAAGATCCAAAGAAGAAATGACATAATGAAATTCTGGAAGATGACTTAAGGCAGATATTCCTCGTAAAATATTCTTTACATTGTTTGCATTGGCAGAGACAAAGGGAACTCTTTTGTTCTTGATGCATAAATATGTTGGTGAGCTAATAGACTTGAAAAATTTTACTTCCTATATTTTTCCCAAAGCCATTCTACAGCAACTGAGAAATTCAATTATAAGAAAAGGATGCATACAAGCCTTTCATATTTTGTTAGCATCTACTCCCACTGTCCAAAGATTTCCAATTATATTAAAATATTTATTTGCTTGCTTTACTTGATGATATATATTAATGTCTATAGTGTCAGAGAATCAGAAAAGAGAGTGTTCAATTCTATCTAACACTGAGAAGTCTTTTTTCTATTGTACAAAATATGATGAACAACAGATAATAAATTGATAGATGTGCTTCTTAGATGCTGATAGGCAAGCTGAGACATAATATTACATTTTACCTCATCTTTCACAAGCATTGATTACAAAATCTTATCGGAAAAATAAATCATCATATAGTCTTTCATCCAATGCAGACCTGACATAATATTAAATATTATCAGTTGTCATGAAAATCAGGGGAAAATTGGTTAATTAAAACATGCCAAACATTCCACAAAGTGCTTTAAATATCTTCTTCTCTTTAGTTTATAAGAATGATTTACATTTACACATTTAGAACATGAGGTAAAAACTTAATTTTTATTTAGGAAATCAAACTTGTATATAATCTATGAATTAAATATCAGGGAGGTCTGAAACACAAAAAGTGATCCCTCAACCCTTTGAATCTTTGTACTACTGATCTTTAGTAAATTGCCTTTTGATATTTTATTTTTGAGAATTCTATACACCTATGCAGTGACCTATGTTTCTATCTGCCTCTTACATTGTCTAACTAATGCCATATTCTCACTCACAATACTCCTTCTCAATGTCCTGTATTTTTTCTGACAATGCACTAAATCCAGTTAATGCTTTTCACTCAGTCATGGGTGTAGAGCCATCCACTGGAGCATGCAAAAAAATCTGCCAGTGGCTACATCGCCAAAGAGAACAATTCTCCCTCCTACAGCAGTTATCAATTGCCACTAGTCACCTTAAAAAGGCATGAGGCTTGAAGATTTCCCCTATCTATACAGGGGGTGGCGGGTGACTGGATTGATCTTGTTAGGTTGTATGCAGCTACAGAGGCTATAAATTAATTATTTTGACAGTTGTGTTGTGTCCAGAAGGCAGCATTTCATAACACTACTTTCATTCTACAGCTCTATGTTCTTTCTGCCTACTCTTCAGTGACTTTCCTCTGTACTTGATGGTGTTTGGAACAATAATAAAAACTCCCTTCCCCAGATAGAGAGTGTAGGGGTTCAGTCTTTCCAGACAAATCAGAGATGAAGAAGACTTGTTGATAAAGGGAGTACTACATTCTGCATCAAGCTTATTGCAGACTGCAACCTTAATAAACAGGCTTTCCCCAAAATGTATTGTAGGAGAAAAGAATCTATTTTCAATTAAAAAAAAAGAATATTAAAAATTTGTATAACCCCTGTTACTTTCATTTCTTCTTCTGAATATATAATAGGTTAATCTTGCCATTGTAACAAAATTTTGAAAACCCAAACCATTTAAAAGACCACTCATGGAGCAAGCACCGGGGGTGCCTTGCCAGAGGGGTCTCCAGACACCCGCAAGGACTCGCACAGGATTTCCCACGGGATCCTAAGACCTCTGGTGAGTGGAACACAGCATCTGCTCCAATCCAATCGCGCAGAACCTGAGACTGCATTAACTAGGGAAGCAGGCAACCCGGCCTGAGCTGGGGCACAAGTCCCTTCCGGTCCACTCGAGCACCGGGGTGCCTTGCCAGTGGAGTCTCCAGACACCCGCAAGGACCCACACAGGATTCCCACGGAATCCTAAGACTTCTGGTGAGTGGAACACAACCTCTGCCAGGAGGCAGGTTCAAACACCAGACATCTGGGCACCTTCCCTGCAAGAATAGAGCTTGCCTGCAGAGAATACCCTGACCACTGAAACTAAGGAGAGAGGCAGCCTCCCAGGTCTGCTGATAGAGGCTAACAGAGTCACCTGAGGAACAAGCTCTAACCAGAGACAACTATAACAGCTAGCTTCAGAGATTACCAGATGGCAAAAGGCAAACGTAAGAATTCTACTAACAGAAATCAAGACCACTCACCATCAACAGAACGCAACACTCCCACCCCACCTAGTCCTGTGCACCCCAACACAACCGAAAATCTAGACCCAGATTTAAAAGCATATCTCATGATGATGGTAGAGGACATCAACAAGGACTTTCATAACTCACTTAAAGAAATACAGGAGAGCACTGCTAAAGAGTTACAGGTCCTTAAAGAAAAACAGGAAAACACAACCAAACAGGTAGAAGTCCTTAAAGAAAAACAGGAAAACACATCCAAACAGGTGATGGAAATGAACAAAACCATACAGGACCTAAAAGGGGAAGTAGACACAATAAAGAAAACCGAAAGTGAGGCAACGCTGGAGATAGAAACCCTAGGAAAGAAAACTGGAACCATAGATGCGAGCATCAGCAACAGAATACAAGAGATGGAAGAGAGAATCTCAGGTGCAGAAGATTCCATAGAGAACATCGGCACAACAATCAAAGAAAATACAAAATGCAAAAGGATCCTAACTCAAAACATCCAGGAAATACAGGACACAATGAGAAGACCAAACCTACAGATAATAGGAGTTGATGAGAATGAAGATTTTCAACTTAAAGGCCAGCAAATATCTTCAACAAAATAATAGAAGAAAACTTCCCAAACCTAAAGAAAGAGATGCCCATGATCATACAAGAAGCCTACAGAACTCCAAATAGACTGGAACAGAAAAGAAATTCCTCTCGACACATAATAATCAGAACAACAAATGCACTAAATAAAGATAGAATATTAAAAGCAGTAAGGGAGAAAGGTCAAGTAACATATAAAGGCAGGCCTATCAGAATTACACCAGACTTTTCACCAGAGACTATGAAAGCCAGAAGAGCCTGGACAGATGTTCTACAGACACTAAGAGAACACAAATGCCAGCCCAGGCTACTATACCCGGCCGAACTCTCAATTACCATAGATGGAGAAACCAAAGTATTCCAGGACAAAACCAAATTCACACATTATTTTTCCATGAATCCAGACCTTCAAAGGATAATAACAGAGAAAAAAAATACAAGGACAGAAATCACTCCCTAGAAAAAGCAAGAAAGTAAACCCTCTACGAACCTAAAAGAAGACTGCCACAAGAACAGAATGCCAACTCTAACAACAAAAATAAAAGGAAGCAACAATTACTTTTCCTTAATATCTCTTAATATCAATGGACTCAATTCCCCAATAAAAAGACATAGACTAACAAACTGGATACACAAACAGGACCCAACATTCTGCTGCTTACAGGAAACCCATCTCAGGGAAAAAGACAGATACTACCTCAGAGTGAAAGGCTGGGAAACAATTTTCCAAGCAAATGGTCTGAAGAAACAAGCTGGAGTAGCCATTCTGATATCGAATAAAATCGACTTCCAACCCAAAGTTATCAAAAAAGACAAGGAGGGACACTTCATACTCATCAAAGGTAAAATCCTACAAGAGGAACACTCAATTCTGAATATCTATGCCCCAAATGCAAGGGCAGCCACATTCATTAAAGACACTTTAGTAAAGCTCAAAGCACATGTTGCACCTCACACAATAATAGTGGGAGACCTCAACACACCACTTTCATCAATGGACAGATCATGGAAACAGAAACTAAACAGGGACACAGTGAAACTAATAGAAGTTATGAAACAAATGGACTTAACATATATCTACAGAACATTTTATCCTAAAACAAAAGCATATACCTTCTTCTCAGCATCTCACGGGACCTTCTCCAAAATTGACCATATAATTGGTCACAAAACAGGCCTCAACAGATACAAAAATATTGAAATTGTCCCATGCATCCTATCAGACCACCATGGACTAAGGTTGATCTTCAATAACAACATAATAATGGAAAGCCAACATTCACGTGTAAACTGAATAACACTCTTCTCAATGATACATTGGTCAAGGATGGAATAAAGAAATAAATTAAAGACTTTTTACAGTTTAGTGAAAATGAAGCCACAACATACCCAAATATATGAGACACAATGATAGCATTTCTAAGAGGGAAACTCATAGCTCTGAGTGCCTCCAAAAAGAAACTAGAGAGAGCACACACTATCAGCTTGACAACACATCTAAAAGCTCTAGAAAAAAAGGAAGAAAATTCACCCAAGAGGAGTAGACAGCAGGAAATAATCAAACACAAGAGTGAAATCAACCAAGTGGAAACAAGAAGAACTATTCAAAGAATTAACCAAAGGAGGAACTGGTTCTTTGAGAAAATCAACAAGATAGATAAACCCTTAGCTATACTCACTAGAGGGCACAGGGACAACATCCTAATTAACAAAATCAGAAATGAAAAGGGAGACATAACAACAGATCCTCAAGAAATCCAAAACACCATCAGATCCTTCTACAAGAGGCTATACTCAACAAAACCTGAAACCTGGATGAAATGGACAAATTTCTAGACAGATACCAGGTACCAAAGTTAAATCAGGATCAAGTTAACGAGCTAAACAGTCCCATATCCCCTAAAGAAATAGAAGCAGTCATTAATAGTCTCCCAGCCAAAAAAGCCCAGGACCAGATGGGTTTAGTGCAGAGTTATACCAGACCTTCAAAGAAGATCTAATTCCGGTTCTGCACAAACTATTCCACAAAATAGAAGTAGAAGGAACTCTACCCAACTCATTCTATGAAGCCACAATTACTCTGATACTTAAACCACAGAAAGATTCAACAAAGATAGAGAACTTCAGACCAATTTCCCTTATGAATATTGATGCAAAAAAACTCAATAAAATTCTCGCTAACCGAATCCAAGAACACATTAAAACAATCATCCATCCTGACCAAGTAGGTTTTATTCCAGAAATGCAGGGATGGTTTAATATATGGAAATGCATCAATTTAATCCATTATATAAACAAACTCAAAGACAAAAACCACATGATGATCTCGTTAGATGTGGAAAAAGCATTCAACAAGGTCCAACACCCATTCATGATAAAAGACTTGGAAAGATCATGAATTCAAGGCCCATACCTAAACATGATAAAAGCAATCTACAGCAAACCAGTAGCCAACATCAAAATAAATGGTGAGAAGCTTGAAGCAATCCCAGTAAAATCAGGGACTAGACAAGATTGACCACTCTCCCCATACCTATTTAACATTGTTCTAGAAGTCCTAGCCAGAGCAATTCGACAACAAAAGGAGATCAAGGGGATACAAATTGGAAGAGATGAAGTCAAAATATCACTTTTTGCAGATGATATGATAGTATATATAAGTGACCCTAAAAATTCCACCAGAGAACTCCTAAAGCTGATAAACAGCTTCGGTGAAGTAGCTGGATATAAAATTAATTCAAACAAGTCAATGGCCTTTCTCTACACAAAGAATAAACATGCTGGGAAAGAAATTAGGGAAACAACACCCTTCTCAATAGTCACAAATAATATAAAATATCTTGGCGTGACTCTAACTAAGGAAGTGAAAGATCTGTATAATAAAAACTTCAAGTCTCTGAAGAAAGAAATTAAAGAAGATCTCAGAAGATGGAAAGATCTCCCATGTTCATAGATTGGCAGGATCAATATTGTAAAAATGGCTATCTTGCCAAAAGCAATCTACAGATTCAATGCAATCCCCATCAAAATTCCAACTCAATTCTTCAATGAATTAGAAAGAGCAATCTGCAAATTCATCTGGAATAACAAAAAACCTAGGATAGCAAAAACTCTTCTCAAGGATAAAAGAACCTCTGGTGGAATCACCATGCCTGACCTAAAGCTTTACTACAGAGCAATTGTGATAAAAACTGCCTGGTACTGGTATAGTGACAGACAAGTAGACAAATGGAATTGAATTGAAGACCCAGAAATGAACCCACACACCTATGGTCACTTGATCTTCGACAAGGGAGCAAAAACCATCCAGTGGAAGAAAGACAGCATTTTCAACAAATGGTGCTGGCACAACTGGCGGTTATCATGTAGAAGAATGCGAATCGATCCATTCCTATCTCCTTGTACTAAGGTCAAATCTAAGTGGATCAAGGAACCTCACGTAAAACCAGAGACACTGAAACTTATAGAGGAGAAAGTGGGGAAAAAGCCTTGAAGATATGGGCACAGGGGAAAGATTCCTGAATAGAACAGGAATGGCTTGTGCTGTAAGATTGAAAACTGACAAATGGGACCTCATTAAACTGCAAAGCTTCTGCAAGGCAAAAGACACCGTCAATAAGACAAAAAGGCCACCAACAGATTGGGAAAGGATCTTTACCTATCCCAAATCGGATAGGGGACTAATATCCAATATATATAAAGAACTCAAGAAGGTGGACTCCAGAAAATCAAATAACCCCATTAAAAAATGGGGCTCAGAACTGAACAAAGAATTCTCACCTGAGGAATACCGAATGGCTGAGAAGCACCTGAAAAAATGTTCAACATCCTTAATCATCAGGAAATGCAAATCAAAACAACCCTGAGATTTCACTTCACTCCAGTCAGAATGGCTAAGTTCAAAAATTCAGGTGACAGCAGATGCTGGCGAGGATGTGGAGAAAGAGGAACACTCTTCCATTGTTGTGGGATTGCAAGCTTGTACAACCACTCTGGAAATCAGACTGGTGGTTCATCAGAAAATTGGACATAGTACTACTGGAGGATCCAGCAATAAATCTCCTGGGCATATATCCAGAAGATGTCCCAACCAGTAAGAAGGACACATGCTCCACTATGTTCATAGCAGCCTTATTTATAATAGCCAGAAGCTGGAAAGAACCCAGATGTCCCTCAACAGACGAATGGATACAGAAAATGTGGTACATTTACACAATGGAGTACTACTCAGCTATTAAAAAGAATGAATTTATGAAATTCCTAGGCAAATGAATGGACCTGGAGGGCATCATCCTGAGTGAGGTAACCCAATCACAAAGGAACTCGCACAATATGTACTCACTGATAAGTGGATATTAGCCCAGAAACTTAGGATACCCAACATATAAGATACAATTTGCTAAACGCATGAAATTTAAGAACGAAGACCAAAGTGTGGTCACTTTGCCCCTTCTTAGAAATGGGAACAAAACACCCATGGAAGGAGTTACAGTGACAAAATTTGGAAGTATGACGAAAGGATGGACCATCTCGTGATTGCCATATGCAGGGATCCATCCCATAATCAGCTTCCAAATGCTGACACCATTGCATACACTAGCAAGATTTTGCTGAAAGGACCCAGATATAGTTGTCTCTTGTGAGACTATACGGGGGCCTAGCAAACACAGAAGTGGATGATCACAGTCAGCTATTGGATGGATCACACGGCCCCCAATGGAGGAGCTAGAGAAATTACCCAAGGAGATAAAGGGATCTGCAACCCTATAGGTGGAACAACAATATGAACTAACCAGTACCCCGGAGCTCTTGTCTCTCACTGCATATGTATCAAAAGATGTCCTAGTTTGCCATCACTGCAAAGAGAGGCCCATTGGACTTGCAAACTTTATATGCCCCAGTACAGGGGAACCCCAGGGTCAAAAAGGGGGAGTGGGTGGGTAGGGGATTGGGAGGGTGGGTATGGGGGACTTTTGGGATAGCATTGAAAATGTAAATGAGGAAAATACCTAATTAAAAAAAAGAACTCAGGTAGGTGGACTCCAGAAAATCAAATAACCCCATTAAGAAATGGGGCTCAGAACTGAACAAAGAATTCTCACCTGAGGAATACCGAATGGCAGTGAAACACCTGAAAAAATGTTCAACATCCTTAATCATCAGGGAAATGCAAATCAAAACAACCCTGAGATTCAACCTCACACCAGTCAGAATGGCTAGGATCAACAATTCAGGTGACAGCAGATGCTGGCGAGGATGTGGAGAAAGAGGAACACTCCTCCATTGTTGGTGGGATTGCAAGCTTGTACAACCACTCTGGAAATCAGTCTGGTGGTTCCTTAGAAAATTTGACATAGTACTACCGGAGAATCCAGCAATACCTCTCCTGGGCATATATCCAGAAGATGTCCCAACCAGTAAGAAGGACACATGCTCCACTATGTTCATAGCAGCCTTATTTATAATAGCCAGAAGCTGGAAAGAACCCAGATGTCCCTCAACAGAGGAATGGATACAGAAAATGTGGTACATTTACACAATGGAGTACTACTCAGCTATTAAAAAGAATGAATTTATGAAATTCCTAGGCAAATGGATGGACCTGGAGGGCATCATCCTCAGTGAGGTAACACAATCACAAAGGAACTCACACAATATGTTTTCAATTATCAGTGGATATTAGCCCAAAACTTAGGTTACCCAATATATAAGATACAGTTTGCTAAACACATGAAACTCAAGAAGAATGAATTGTGGACACTATGCCCCTCCTTAGAATTGGGAACAGAACACCCATGGAAGGAGTTACAGAGACAAAGTTTGGAGCTGTGACAAAAGGATGGACCATCTAGAGACTGCCGTATCCAGGGATCCACCCCATAATCAGCTTCCAAACGCTGACACCATTGCATACACTAGCAAGATTTTGCTGTATGGACCCAGATATAGCTGTCTCTTATGAAACTATGCCGGGGCCTGGCAAACACAGAAGTGGATGCTCACAGTTAGCTAGTGGATGGATCACAGAGCCCCCAATGGAGGAGCTGGAGAGAGTACCCAAGGAGCTGAAGGGATCTGCAACCCTATGGGTGGAACAACATTATGAACTAACCAGTACACCGGAGCTCTTGACTCTAGCTGAATATGTATCAAAAGATGGCCTAGTTGGCCATCACTGGAAAGAGAGGCCCATTGGACATGCAAACTTTATATGCCCCAGTACAGGGGAACGCCAGGGCCAAAAAAAAAAAAAAAAAACCAACAAACTGGGAATGTGTGGGTAGGGAAGTGGGGGGGGAGGGTATGGGGGACTTTTGGGATAGCATTGGAAATGTAATTGGGGAAATGATGTAATAAAAAGTATTAAAAAAAAAAGACCACTCATGACAGAAGATGGTTAGCTATAAGAACTTGGCAGAAAAGGATTCTGAGAACTTTATAGCTTAATACTTTGCATTTTGAAATCTAGAGAGGAAAAAATGAAAAAAATTCTATCTGTACTAAAGTGATAAGATTGCTGGAGATCCCAACATCTGCTCAAGAAAATGCCAATGGGCCTTTGGAAAGTCTGTCTACCTCTCAGGATACTGTGTCATTTAGGCCTGATTTGTTCTAACGTCTGTTCTAGGTAAATATACATTTTTGGAGTACAACCATATCCTTTCATTTACTTATTATCTGTGGTTGCTCTTATGATACAATAGCAGATGTTTTTTCAGAATCCATCTGACCAGAAAATCCTGAAATACTTACTGACTAGCCTGACACACATGGACACCACACACACAGAGACACCACACACACACACACACACACAAACACACACACACACACTTATAAACAGCATATAATAAGATATGCTCTATCCTTAATATATCTTCTATAAGTTTTGATTGTAGCATTAGATATCTCTCTATATTTTCTTGAAGAATTTAATTTACTGACAAACAGTTATCATTTTACAAAATGTTTTCTTTTAACATGGTTTGTAACAACCCACCACAGATGTGTTGTCTTGTGTGGTGCCATTCTAGAGTCTTAGGGTTCAAAAAAATTATGTGGGCAGATCCAGTGTCTGTTGAAGGCCTACGTCTACTGTGTCATTTGAAGAAACCTACAATCTCAAGGTCTCCCGCCTGCTGGAGGAGAGTGGGACCCTTTCTCATCTTTTCCTATAGACATCAGCTTCATTCATAGCTCTCATGACCCCTAAAGAGTCATTTATATACAAGCTTTCACCATATGAAAAATTTGGGTCATAACCATCACATTCACTACATTATGTTTTGATTCTTTTATTTATCTTCCTTTCCTGATTTTATCCTTTTTGTTTTTACAATATGTTTTTGTTTTATTTAACTTTTCTACATGTTACACTGTTATTTTGCAGTTATTGTGAAACTTGGATTTCATAGCTATAAAAATTGTTCAAGCCAATAGCTTGAATATGAAAAATATAAATCTTATTTTATCCTCTAGTACTTTTGCATCCGTATCAGAAATCATGTTTTATTTTTGAATTCATTATCATATTTTAAAAGTTAAGTTCATTTTAATGAGAAGTAGTTTTTATTTTAATTAATTGATCACTTAATTACTGTGGAGTGTGTGTGTGTGTATGTGTGTGTGTAAGTGTATGTGTTTGCACGTGTGTGTGTATGTGTGTGTGCATGTGTATGTGTGTGTATGTGTGTGTGTATGTGTGTGTTTGTATGTGTGTGTATGTGTGTATATATGTGGGTATATGTGTGTGTATGTGTGTGTGTATGTGTGTATGTATGTGTATGTGTGCATGTGTATGTGTGTGTATGTGTGTGTGTATGTGAGTGTATGTGTGTGTGTATGTGTGTGTGAGTGTATGTGTGTGTGTATGTGTGTGTGTATGTGTGTGTGCATGTGTATGTGTGTGTGTATGTGTGTGTGCATGTGCATGTGTGTGTGTATGTGTGTGTGTTTGTGTGTGTGTATGTGTGTGTATATGTGGGTATATGTGTGTGTATGTGTGTGTATGTGTGTATGTATGTGTATGTGTGCATGTGTATGTGTGTGTATGTGTGTGTGTATGTGAGTGTATGTGTGTGTGTATGTGTGTGTGTGAGTGTATGTGTGTGTGTATGTGTGTGTGTATGTGTGTGTGCATGTGTATGTGTGTGTGTATGTGTGTGTGCATGTGCATGTGTGTGTGTATGTGTGTGTTTGTGTGTGTGTATGTGTGTGTATATGTGGGTATATGTATGTGTATGTGTGTGTATGTGTGTATGTATGTGTATGTGTGCATGTGTATGTGTGTGTATGTGTGTGTGTATGTGTGTGTATGTGTGTGTGTGTATGTGTGTGTGTATGTGAGTGTGTGTGTGTATATGTGTGTGTGTATGTGTGTGTATGTGTGTGTATGTGTGTGTATCTGTGTGTGTGTGTGTGTTTGTGTGTAGCATGTGTGCACACATCTGTGGAGATTAGAAGACAACTTATAGGAGGTGGTTTTCTACTTTCATCCTGTGGGACCCAGAGATTGACCTTGGGTCCTCAGGCTTGGCACCAATCCTCTTTACCTGTTAAGTCATATAATTAGCCCAGTTACAGCTATTTTTATCATTGTCTACTAACTTTTCCTTATCCCAAACGGAAACTTAACTTGTATATCACTTGTATGGCATTACATTACTCTCTTTCCATTAGTAAATTTTCTTTTAGAGTGAGATTTCATAATCACATTTGTTTTGCTGTGGCCATATGGTGCCATTTATTCCAATATGAAAGATTCCTCCAACATTTCTAATAAAACATGTCATTCTACTCTTGCCTTGATTTTTCTAAGATATTTGTGCTAGACATAATATTCTTTGCCAGTATTTTCTAATTTAGTGCTTTGAAAGTATCCTATGAGCCCCTTCTCTCCTTACATGTAAGTGCTAAGCAACTGAATAATCCTTAAACAAGCTGCTTATGATTAAAAGTGTACACATGTATACAATGGACAAAAGAAGCCAAAGAAGCTGTGGTTACAAAAAGTTGTAAGCAATTAAATGATATATAAGTTTTGATCCTCTAAAGGAACAGAATGTACTCTTAACTGCTAAACTATCTTTATAGTCCCAGAAAAATGTACATTCTACTAGAAACACGCCTGTCTGTAAATTGCTTTTCTCTTCATTTGGTACATTCTGTCTTTGACATTGGAACATTTTAATATGTAAATTT
Source organism: Mus caroli (assembly GCF_978045245.1). NCBI lineage: Eukaryota > Metazoa > Chordata > Mammalia > Rodentia > Muridae > Mus > Mus caroli. The sequence goes on along the minus strand of NW_028227262.1, from coordinate 68,743,225 downwards.
TCAGTATGCATTTTCTGTTCATGCTGGTTATATTCCTGCATTCTTCCCAAATCCTCAGATTTCAGAGGGGTTTCCATTCCTTCTTCATACAGGTCTCTCCTCTGTCTCCCTCTTTCCTCCTGGAATGAAACGGTGCATCAAAGATGAGAGTCCAAGGGACATTTATGCTTATTTACTAATTTTATTCTTTCTCTTTAAAACCATCTTCCATTGATATTACATCCAGTTTACTCATTGCTTCTCCCTCCTACTTGATCAAACCTTCAGTTGAACAGCCATACAAAACCTTTCAGTTCACGGAGTATGCTCTTCAAATCAGAAATTTCTGCTTGGTTCTCTTAAAGTTTACCATTTCCTTCAACTCCTGTTTTTGTTATTTATCACTTATTTCTGTGCCTGATGAGCATTTTTCGATGGTTCTTTTGAATTATTTATAAGATAACCCATGTACATGAGTTTAATTGAAGACTGTTTCCTAATGTTTGTTTTGTTTCCTTCCTTTGGACCTATTCCTCCTTTTACTACATGCTATAACTTTTAATTGTGGGCTATGAGTTTGATGAGAAATAGTCTCCTCTGCTGGTCTTTTTAGACTCACCTCACCCTTGAGATCTTCACACTAATCAGCCCAGACTTAGATCCTGGGAAGTGGGCCAGATCTTTTCCTGATGAGTGGTATTTTCTCTAGCCTTGTGCATGTAATTTCTCAATTGCAAAAGTGTCACTTTCGTATGTAGAAAGTTTAGAGGCTTTTTCACCCATCTGGTATCTGTGCAATGTGGGTTTTCAGGAACTATCACAAATGCTGTGGCCCCCTTTTAGTGACCTCAGGGCCAACACACACTTTGATCCCTCCCAGTCACACAAAGGCAGAATTTAACACTCCAGATACCTCTTTTACCAGCTGAATATTATAAGCTCCTTCTAGTCTATCCTTCCATAAGAGAATATAGCGTCATGCTGAATCTGTATTCTGGTTTTTTGTTTGTTTGTTTGTTTGTTTGGCTTTTTTGTTTGTTTGGCTTTCTTTCTTTTCTGTGTGGTTAAGTGTTCTGTGTTGTCCTAAGCTTCTCCACACATTGCTTTGTCTGCATTGGATTCAGACACTACTACATCAGATCCTTGTCAGTATTTGTCTTAGTTTCTTTCTCCTATTGTGATAAAACATCATTAACAAAGCAACTTAGGGAGGAAAGTGTTTATTTCACCTTATGAACAGTATCAGGGCAGGAACTCAAAGCAGAAATGTAAGCTGAAGCAGAGAATGTGGAGGAGTGCTCCTAACTGGAGGAGTGCTGCTTACTGGCTTCACATCACTTGTTTAGGTGATTTTCCTTACGTAGCTCAAACACACCTGACCATGAGTGGCACCAGCTAAAGTGGGGTACCTCCCCCATCAATCAGAAATCAATGAAATGCTTTATAGGCTTGCTTACAGGCCAGTTTTATGGAAGAATTTTCTCAGTTGACATTCTCTCTTCTCAGATAACTCGAGCTTGTGTTAAATAGACAAAAACCAAAAAGCCCCGAAACAACAACAACAAAAATCAACCATTAGAGTACTCCATTTTCACAAAAACCTAGGTCCCTGGATGCTACTCTAGCTTTCTTTCTTTCTTGCCCTTCCCAAGTAGAAATGATACCTTGTCAGTTTCCTTTCAATCATGAACTATGTGTCTTAGGGGTTGGAGAAACATGTTAAAATGAGACAGTGAGTTTTCCATCTCATGGTGGAAGTTCTTAGCTATGGCCTTCTGGTAAACACCGTTACCTCCAACCTAATTTTAGAAGGTTCATAAAGAGTCTTTGCTGATAAATCAGTGATGCAGTGGAAGAGACATGGCAACCTAGAAATGAGGCCAAATTACAGATGTCACTGTCCCTCTTTTAATTCATAATCTTAAGGTCTGTCTTCCTACTATGAGAAAAATAAGGTACAGAATATTATAATTTAAGGTTTTAAAAATCACAAGATTCCATGATCTTTTCTATAATTAGTAGTAGATTTTTTTTTCCTTCATGGGAAGGATATTTCAAACAATAATAGTAACATATGGAGAGAGGTAAGAAGGCAAATAGGAAGGAAAGAGGGAGATGGGGATAATTTCTTTTAAAAAAGCTAGATACAAGTAAATGTGAGAGACAGAGTTTAATGTTCACTACAACTTTCAAGCCACACTGCCCTTAATATTATACCTCTTCCACATTTACCAATAGAATGTACACAGCAGCAGAATCATAGGAAAGACACTGGTAGCTGCTGATATTTTGGATCTTGATTACTTTGTGCTTGTAGAATTTGCTTTAATATATAAAATAAATAAAAAGAAGTTTTCATACCGATTTTCCTTACTAACTTAAAATGTTATTCAAAAAATCATAATATAGCATTTGAGTTTCACATATTTGGGAAAATTTCATGTATAATCACTGTACTTATATGCCCCATTTTCTTCCCTCCAACTCCTTTCATGCACCCCATAGCACCCTTAAAATTTATAATCTCTTTTCATTTTTTATTTTTTGGGGGGTGGATATTATTCTAATTTATTTTCTTTCTTTCTTTCCATCTCAAACACTGCTCCCTTCTGGTTCCCCACTCACAGAGTCCTTCCTAACTACCCCCTCTTAAACTAGGTGTCAAGGAAGAGTTTTTTTTTTTTTTAAATTTCTACTATATACCTTTCTTTGTCTATTTGGATATTTTCTTTATTTACATTTTGAATATTATGCCCTTTCCTTGTCACCCCAAAGCTCCCTCTTCCCCCTGCTTCTATGAGGGTGTTCCTACCACCTATTCACCCACTCCTGCCTCCCCACCCACTCCTGCCTCCCCATTCTAGCATTCCCCTATACTAGGGCATCAAGCCTTCAGAGGACCAAAAACCTCTCCTCCCATTGATGCCTGACAAGGCTATCCTCTGCTACATATGCAGCTGGAGCCATAGGTCTTTTTAAATCATTATTGTTATATCTATCTATCTATCTATCTATCTATCTATCTATCTATCTATCTGTCTGTCTACCTATCTATCATTTATGACCTAGTAATACTATATTCATGTATGTGTGTATGTCTAATTGAACATTAGAGATTAGAAAAACTATCAGGAGGCCTGTGCATAGAGAATACTAACTTTCCATCTCTGAATGGTCATTTATTGCTTTAACCTCTTCATTTGGGGCTGGAGTGTTGATTAATAATTTTATAGATTTTCTATGCCCAAAGTAATCATTGAATTACATGGAAGATACTTGTATATTTCTTTTTTCTTGGCGTTAGAAATATTAATATGTAGATCGTGTCTTAAATTATATTGATGTATTCCTCCTTTGAACTGTTGAAATAAAACAGGCCACACATGAATGCATCTGTCTGGTAAATTTGGAGACACATTGTCAGGAAAGCAATGAGACTTTCCTGATATTTGGGAAATTGAAGTTCATTTCAACTTCATTAATAGGACACACTTAGATGTTGTTGGGTAAAACAGCTCCTGACTAACTCAATTACATGATATATTAATGGTCACAGCACAGCAATTTCCAGGAAAGCACAAGAATCTGCCACTGTTGCTGCAGCAATATCTTTATTTGAATAGCTTCTATTCAAATAGACTAATGCACTTCCTGATAGCCTTTTATTAATTCCTAATCAATAGCTCATTTAGAATGCAGAAGGCATTATTATTAAATAATCCAGACCTTATATTTCTATGAGACACTTATAGCTATACTTGTGATAAACTTTGTAATTACCCATAAATAGAAAAGCCAAACTGTCTCCAATATATCAGGTAATAGAAAAATACATGACCGAACTAGTTAAGAAGTATTTGTCTTTTCCTTTCAAAGAGCAACTCTCAGGGCAATTAATTTATGCTCTATGGCTTTTTGTGGTGTGGACTCATCATATTGTCCGTGCACCCAAAGCTTATTTAATGAGACCACAGCATTATCACACTAAAAATAGCCTCTTTGTCTTAGATTTGCTTTGTTGCAAGGACAATTGATTCTAATGCACAAATTATGGCCAAATTTAGGAATGGAATAAATGGTGATTTTTCAGCATTTTGAAAGAAAGGCTGAACATTTGGAAATTAATTTATCTAAGATACTTGAATGCTAACTATGAAGGTTAATTTTTCACATACAATTATTCTTAGAATGTTTTTGTCTACATTTCTATCTATTCATCCAAGACAAACTTATTGCTCTGGGCAATTGAACATTGAAAGAAAGTTCTCGATTTTTGTAATGCAGAAACTATTCTTAATACACCAGGTTTTTCTTGAAGGAACATTCAAGTTAAAACTGCTTCAGGGATCTTTTGTTTACTGGAAGACTGTAACAATAATTCCAGATATCTTTTAACATTAAAAATAACTTTATGTGGAAATGATTTATCAAGACAGAGAAGGCAAGATTTATTTACAATTGTTTGTAAAACTCTATTCTCTGAAGGTCTGAACAGTTCTAGTTAAAAGAATATTACATAAATCTCAAGAGTCAGTATTGCCTTAATCTATCAAATGACTCATATTTTTATAACCTTGGTAATAGAAAGAAAATTTTCAATTTTTCATCTTGAAAATTATAGAACTTTCTTAAACAGTTCCCTTTATTTGTCATTAACCAGGGCTTGAAACCTAAATTACTTTGTCATCTGTTTGTTTAAGCTGCAATGTATATGTAAAGTCATGCTGTGCTTGGGGCTGAACTCTCATGAGATAATTTCCATGGATACTATAAAGGCCATAGAGGCAAACTTTTAAGATCTGCTTCTAGATTGATATTCAGGATCAGGTTTGCTTTTATTGTTTCTTGTAAAAGGAACTTAAGTTTTACTGTGTCAATGCACACATTTTTAGAACTGTGCTTGTGAGACTTGCCTATTGTTGTGTTCTATAGAAAAGACAAAGGGCCAAGGATATGTTTGATAGAACGAGGTATGGTGAGGTGGGAGAGGTGTCTCTGTTGGCCCATGCTGAGGCATCCCTTCCCCATGACTGGTACAGTATAGAATAGAGTTCATTTAGGGCATGGGAAGGGGAGTTGGCAAGGGTATAGAGTTAGAGAAAGGCAGAGAGAGAGAGAGAGATTCAAAGAGGAGAGGAGAGGAGAGGAGAGGAGAGGAGAGGAGAGGAGAGGAGAGGAGAGGAGAGGAGAGGAGAGGAGAGGAGAGGAGAGGAGAGGAGAGGAGAGGAGAGGAGAGGAGAGGAGAGGAGAGGAGAGGAGAGGAGAGGAGAGGAGAGGAGAGGAGAGGAGAGGAGAGGAGAGGAGAGGAGAGGAGAGGAGAGGAGAGGAGAGAGACAGGAGAGAGAAGGCTGGCCAAGAACATGTGTAAAGAAAGCGAGAGGAGGATAGGGAGAGAGGGGGTGGGGAAGGTAGGGAGAGAAGATACAGAGAAAGAGTAAGAGGGTAAGGGTAAGAAGGTAGGAGGGCAAGGAGTGGCCAAACAGCAGCTTTTATAGTAAGGCAGATATACCTGTCTGTTGCCTGTTAACTGAGGGACTTGGCCTAGAAGGAATGCTAACACCTATGAACTTCAATCAGTACTAACATTTCCTTTATCAGTAAATCTGTAGTGTCTTTTCACTGACATAACTGTTCCTATGTCTATTTATCACCTGCTATCTTATGTCTCTTAAGTTCTATTTTAAAGGTATTTTTAGTGTTGAAAGGAATATTCACATTTGGCCTTATTCTTTCACTAAATATTCCTGAAATTATTTTATACTTAAGGTTTTTTGTTTGTTTGTTTGTTTAGTTGGTTGGTTGGTTGATTGATTGATTTTTACACATGAGTACATGCATGAAGACCAGAAGAGGGCCTGAAATTCCCCGGAGTAGGTCTTACAAGCTGTAGTGGGTCTCCTGCTTGGTTTGTTGGAAACTTAACTTAGGACCAGTAGGAGGCTAGTACAAGTTTACAGTTCCTGGGGTATTTTCATAATCACCTTGGTCCAGTATGTAAGAAGGCAGAGCAGGATTTGAGAGATGGTTCAGCAGGTAGAAGAATTTTTTCTTCTTACTGAGGACCTGGCTTTGGTCACTAGAACCTACATGGTTGCTCAGAACTTTTGTAACCCTAGTTCCAGTTTTTTGGACATACTTTAACATACTATGATCTCAGGCATGCATTTTTTTTTTACAAATATCAAAACATTCATAGGTATGAATAAAGTAAGTTTAAGGTTTTTTTTTTTTTTTTTTTTTTTTTTGCTGTTGTCCATATTTATTTTTGATAGATAGTTTCTTCCTTTACATTTCAAATGCTATCCCCAAAGGCCCCTATACCCTCCCCTTGCCCTGCTCCCCAACCCACCCACTCCTGCTTCCTGGCCCTGACATCCCCCCTCCCAGACTGGGGCATATGATCTTCGCAAGACCAAGGGCCTCTCCTCCCATTGATGGCCTACTAGGCCATCCTCTGCTACATATGCAATTAGAGACACAGTTCTGGGGTTTACTGGTTAGTTCATATTGTTGTTCCTCCTATATGGTTGCAGACCACTTTAGCTCCTTGTGTACTTTCTCTAGGTCCTCCATTGGGGGCCCTGTGTTCCATCCAATAGATGACTTTGAACATTCACTTCTGTATTTGTCAGGTACTGGCATAGCCTCACAGGAGAGAGCTATATCAGGGTCCTGTCAGCAAAATCTTTCTGGCATATGCAATAGTGTCTGGGTTTGGTGGTTGTATATGGGATGGATCCCGGAGTGGGGCAGTCTCTGGATGTTCCTTCCTTCAGTCTCAGCTTCAAACTTTGTCTCAGTGACTCCTTCCATAGGTATCTTGTTCCCCATTTTAAGAAAGAGCAAAGTATTGGTCTTCCTTCTTCTTGAGTTTCATGTGTTTTGCAGATTGTATCTTGAATATTCTAAGTTTCTGGGCTAATATCAAAAGAACACACATGATATGCAGTCACTGATAAGCAGATATAAGTATCCTTTTAAAAAGTAAAATAATAGGGGCTGGAAAGATGGCTCAGGAATTAAGAAAACTGACTGCTCTTCCAGATGAATTCAAATCCCTGAATCCACATGGTGGCACACAACCATCTGAGATCTGGTGCCCGATTCTGGTGTATATTCCAGCTACAGTGTGCTCATAAAAACAACAGAGCATGTCTCAGAGTGTTGTGCTCAAGTGTTCTGTCCAGAGAAGTCCTCTTTGTTAGAAATAGGTTCTAAGTCATAGGACATCAGGACCAGGAATTAATTTCTCAATTATCCATGGATATTAAGTTTGTGTTGACAAAATGCGTACTTCTTCTTGTGTTTTTTTAGTCTTGTTCATATTTTTCTTTTAACTTAACTATATATAATATATATAATATATAATATATATTTACTCTTTTAACTTAACTATATATATAACTTATATATATATATGATTTCTATTAAAGTAACTGAAGAATTTTTGATGTGTATGTGCAAGTGTGTTTGTTTATGTGTGAGTGTGTGTATGCATGTGTGTCCACTGAAGTTCACATGTCTACACATCATGGTAAAGGCCAAAAGTTAACATCAGGTAATCATTTTGGAGCCATCCACTGTATTTTATGAGACAGCATCTCTCACTTGGACCTGAGATCTATTGCGTAGGTATCTGCTTCTCTGCACCTCCTGAGAGATAATGTCACAAATGTAACCACATTCAATTATCTTTGTTGATTCAGGATATCAAATTCAGGACTTTATGCTTGTATGTGAGCAAAATTAACAATTGAGCAGTCTCCCTAGCTGTTTTTCTACATTTGCATTATATAGTAATAAAAAGAATTTATATACATAGATAAATATCAATGTGCTTATTATAGTTTGAGGTATTTTAAATATCCTGTTGCATTTAATGATGAAGATACTGTCAAAATTGAGCAAATTATCACAGTTAGAGGAGGAAAGTGCATTTTATATAGGCATCAACCAAAACACATAAGCTAGTCATCAGAAAAAAAATCCTGATATTGTCCCGTTCCATCTTAACATGGTTGGGGATTACCATCATTCTGCTCAGATTTTTGCCAAATGTTCTATATACCACACTGACTATCTCAAATGCATCTCATCCCTCAAACCTGGCTAGAAGAGTCGTCTCCTCTATGAAGCATTCTGAAGATAATTAAAGTAGAAAGAATTGATCCCATTCTCTTTCGAAGAAGATTTGGCTCTTCTTTATCTTGCATTGAGTTGTACATGGAACTGAATCAAGTCTAATAGAGGCTCCATGAGAATAAGAATTCTGGCTTTGCCATACTTGTATTTTCACTATATAATACACACCAAGATTAAGGATCTATTTATCTATTTAAACACATTTTTAGTAACTTTCATCTAGATTCAGCATGGAATGTTTCTTTAGTAAATGAGGGCACCCAAGCAAAAAGAATTGAATGCTAATGTATTTTGCCAACTAAAACGCACTTTATCTGTTTTCCCTAAAATTATTCCTTTTTTCTTGACTTGCAGGAGGCAGTTACATTTGAATATAAACATGAACTATGCAATGGGGGTAATATATCTATCAATCATAAGAAACGAAGCAGGCTTATGTGAAGCCACCATAGCCACCACATAGCCACCACAGGCTCCAAATCTCATACATACCATTTAATCAAAAATCAGTAAGATATTTTAAATAAAATCCATCAAATATCACAAATCCCTTTCTATATAATGTATAAAAATCAAGAGATGATTAATAGTATTATTATAAATTTCAAATCTCATTATTGAGACCTGCTGAATTTACTTATGGTTCAATATGTAAATGTAGTAAGATTAAAATTATTCAATGAGTCCTTATAACTTGTGGCAATTCATTATAACTTCCTCAAAATGCTATTGTAATGTTATTAATCATAATGAATTCCTTTGAAATCCAGTAGAGCGGTAATATATTATTACATATACATTTCCACTCTAAATTAGCTCCAGTGACTTAACCAACTAAGAACTATTATTAAGTTGCTATATAACACCTGCAAAATCATAATCAAACCCAGAAATTGATTGAAAATGAAGTCACTCTGACCAGCTTTATTAGAAAATCAGATAAATGGGAAATATGAGACACCCTAAAATAAAATGTCACTAAATAGTATAAAATTATTAAATTTCCTTTATTCATAGGTCCAACAGACTTCAATGAGAAAAAGGTTAAAATGCAAAAACATTAGTCTTTACTTAACAAAATTCAAATGGATTCAGAGTTGCCGACTGCAGACATCCTCAGTCTAATTAAGTGGCAAATAGGATTTAAGGGGACAATAAGACCATGGCCCCAGTATGGATTTGTCATCATCACTCAATATAAAGTTCGTTTCTTGCAAATAACACCGAGCCAAGAAGAAACAATTGGGCAAGGACAAATAGGTCTACTCTTCTGTGAAGGCATTTTCCATTTTGTAGTGTGAGATGTTAGCTTGCCTATGTGTCTTGAAGACTATTTGAGAATCTCTTCTCTATCTGCAAACAACACTCCTTTATTTACCCTAATATGCATATAAAAGATTGAATATCTGGGAAAAAAACGTAAAATATTGTAAAAGACCAGAATATAGCATCCAATAAATGTGGTTCAGGCAATGGTATAAGGAAAAAGAGTTGTTATATTTGAGAAATTTCTAATTTCCTTTTATGTGAACAGCCACCTTGGATTTTGACTATTTGGTTTCTGTTAAGAATATAGAGTAAGCTGAGCAGTGGTGGGGCATGGCTTAAATCCCAGAATTCCAGAGGCAGTAGTTGGCAAATCTCTGAGCTCAAGGCCAGCCTGATCTAAATAGTGAGTTCCAGGGTTACATAGAGAAATCATATATCATATCTTGTGTGTGTGTGTGTGTGTGTGTGTATAAAGAGAGAGAAAGAGAGAGAGAGAGAGAGAGAGAGAGAGAGAGAGAGGCAGAGAGAGAAAGAGATGAGCAATAAGAAAGATCAATTTCATCTGACATTGGTTATTGGTAAACTGGAACTTCACACCACCACTCCTCATTTCTGTGTTAACTGATCTGTAGAATATTTGCCTTCAGTTCTATGCACACTAACCTTATTGACATCATTATTCTAGGCAAGTTACACTATCTATCTAATTTGTCATGTCAAATTCTCATCTCTATAATAGAGAAAGCCTTAGTAACCAGCAGCTTAAATGAGAGAAGGGATGTAACATCTCACAGTGTAGCCATGGGACCTTTGAGTACATTCACATAAATATTAGTTCTCCTTCTGTTATAGGTACACTGTTGTCTGCTTATCACTTCAGGACTCTTCCTGTGGATTTCAGGTTGACAAGGGCAATCAGCATTTTAATAACTTCATTTTTTCCAACTTCCTTGAAATGTTGCAAATAGAAATAGAGTTTAACACCTCTCTCTGCATCCAAAACTGTTGACTCATTTAATCTCATCAACTAAGTTTCATTTATAATTCAATAATTGTTCTTCCCTTTCAGGCCTCCTGGTTGTATTGAAATCATTTCAAAGAGCAGAGAGTGGTGCTTTGTTGTCTTTTCCACCTGTGCCTAACAGGTGTAGCTCATTTGGCAGAAAGGCCATACTGTGAATAATGATACATAAATAAGTTCTCATCTATTCAATGTTTCCTCAAATGTTATTTTAAGTTTGATAATACTTTATAGGGACAAATTATTTCCTCTTTATGTTGGGTAATTTAGAGGACTAGAGAGAAAATTCTTATTCTATGTATGAATTTGGAAATTTTATAACATCTGTTATATGTCTAAAAGATTTGTAAAAGTGAGTAGGCTTGGGGCTGGAGACATGTTTTATCAGTTGGAGTCTGATCAGCCTCATCTAAGGACTGGAGTTTGGTTCCCAGCACCCACACAGCATGGCTTATAGCTAGCTGTATGCCAACTCCAGGGGATCCAATGTCCACTCTAAGCTTCTGAGGGCACTGAACTCATGTGCACATAATCTCTCAAACACACACACACACACACACTCACACACACACACACACACACACACACACACAGGAATGCATAATTGCACAATGAAATTCTACTCAACTTTTGACTTCATGAAATTCGCAGGCAAATGCATGGAACTTAAAAATATTATCCTGAGTGAAATAACTCAGTCACAAAATGACACACATGGTATATATTCACTGATTAGTGGATATTAGCCCAAAAGTTCAGAATACCCAAAATACAATTCACAGGCCATATATAACCCAAGAATAAGGAAGACCAAAGTGTGGATGCTTCAGTACTTCTTAGATGGGGTAACAAAATACTTACAGGAGGAAATATGGAGACAAATTGTGGAGCAGAGACTAAAGGAAAGGCCATCCAGAGACTGCCTCACCTGGGGATCCATCCCATATACAGTTGACAAATGCTATTGTGGATGCAGGGGAGTGCTTGCTCACAGTAGCCTGATATGGCTGTCTCTTCAGAGGCTCTACCAGAGTCTGACAAATATAGAGGAGGATGTTCCCAGCCAACCATTGGACTGATCACAGGGTCCCCAGTGGAGGAGTTAGAGAAAGGACTGAAGGAACTAGCAATCCATAGGAAAACAACAATATCAACCAACCAGGAACCCCCCCCCCTTAGGGCTCCCAGGAACTAAACCACCAACCAAAGAGTACAAATGGAGCGATTCAACGCTCTGACCGTATATGTGGCAAAGGATGGCCTTGTTGGGCATCAGTGGGAGGAGCAGCCCATGGGCTTGAGGGTGTTTGAAGCCACAATGTATGGAAATGCCAGGGCGGGAAGGCAGGTGGCAGGAGGGGGTGGGTGGAGGAGCACCCTCATAGAGGCTGGGGGAGGAGGAATGGGATAGGGGATTTCTGAAGGAGAGACCTGGAAAGGGGAATACATTGAAATTTAAAGAAAATATCCAATAAAAAAATTTTAAAACAAAATAAGATTTGCCCTGTTCACAGTGCCTGTTTACAACAGTAAAACACTCCTTAAGACATCCTGGAAAGGCAAAATTGAAGAATGGGGACTCTCATATCAGTCTCCTTCTGCCTACCATCAGCCAAAGCTCTCATCACACCAGTGTCAATTTCAGTGACAATTACACACAAACTCACATATACACATACACACACACACACACACACACACACACACATACACTGTTTTGTATATGTGGTGTGTGTGTGACAGAGAGAGAGAGAGAGAGAGAGAGAGAGAGAGAGAGAGATCGAAGTTATTCCAGTTTAAACCAGGAGATTGTGGATCTGTGCCCTCCTCTGCAGTGCTATGGTGACATGAGTTACATTGCAGTAGAGAGACTTGTACAACTTTGTTCTAACCTTACTGAAATCCTGAGGGCTCTGTGTCCTGAGTCACTTCCCTTGTTAGAAGAACAGTAGAATCACTGTGTTGTATGAGTCAGGCTGAGGTTCATGACCAGTTGGCATTAATACAAATAAAGCTATTTTGACCTTTTTTTTTTTTTTTTTTTAGAAAGCTTTTTAAAAAACTGATCAAACTTTAAATATTTTATTTTGGCTTTATTATACCCTTTAAGCAAGCTACCAATGCAGAAATTATCTCATTATTAAACATTTTATAAGAGTTCAGAAACAATCATTTTTGTACATTCATTCAGTATAGATAAGAGTTTCTTGATTTAAGTGGCTCTTCAGGCAGGTTGTTACCAGTCCACCTGTTTCTTATTACTCTACAACTCTTAGTTCTAATTTTATATTTACTTATCAGTCTCATTTACAAAAATAAGTGGGAACAGTGTGCATATTTCCAAGAAAGTAAGAATAATTTTCATAGTTTTAAGTGGATACTTTCATTTGAATTCAGCTTTGTAGTGTAAAGATGGTATAAATGGGGATATCAAAGGGAAGTATATTACTTAAACCAGTCCTATCTGCACCTACTACATATCTTCCCTAAAGGTTATGTAGCAGGTTTTAGAAAGTATGTCCATTGATTAGTGTATGATATTAGCATATCCAGTTAAAGTAGTGAGGAATTGATTTCCTTGTACTTCTCCTAAGAAGTGTAATCCATTGTCTTTAAAAATATTTATGGAAGGCTGAAGAGATAATTCAGAAACTTAGAGTGCTTATTGCTGTTGTAGAGTTCCTCGGTTTGATACTGAGCATCCCCCTGGTGCTTCACAAGTATCTGTAATTCCAGGGCATCTGATGTCCTCTTTTGGCCTTCTTGGGCACCAATAACACTCATGAAATTATTCAACTCCATACATGCACACAGACAAATGCTCATACACATAAACATAAAGATAAATCTAAGAAATATATGTATTGTCTGGCAAGATTGCTTGGTGGGCAAGATGAATTAATGTACCGCTATGAAGACCTGAGTTCAGATCCCCACTGCAGCATCAAAGCTAATCAGGTTACATTCCTGTCACTCCTGCGTGGATGAAGGCGAAGGCATGCAGATCCCATGGGAATGAGGTCCCCTGGTTTAGAGGAACAGTGTTCACCAGGTCCAGTGAAAATAGAGGAATAGAGGGGCCCTTAGCCTCTACACAACCCCTCTTTGCAGATGCTGCACACCACCCATCACACACAAAAGCATTTAGGTCTTGGGAACATTTCAGCTGTAGGAAGCAAACTGTACTTGTTATGTATGTAGACTACAAACAATCTGCCTGTATTTGGGAATCTTGGTAAAATGTCACACTTAAATTAGCATTTTAAGTAGAACTTAAACTGTTGAACTATTATTGTAATTTTCAGGAGAAAACAAACCCATTTTAGAGATAAAGTAAGGGAGTGCAAGTATAAGAATGGGTATGTGGATTTTTTTTAATTATAATTTTTAAAAATCTTTGTTGATTATTTTCTTTATTTACATTTCAAATGTTATCCCCTTTCCCAGTTTCCCCTTCACAAGCCCTCTATCCCCTTCCCCCTCCCCCTCACCTCAATGAACATGCTTCTACTCACTCCTGGCTCAGCACAGAGCATTCCACTATCCTGAGCCATGGAGCCTCCACAGGATCAAAGGGCTTCCCTCTGACTGATGCCAGAAAAGGCCATTCTCTGCTACATATCCAGCTGGAGCCATGGATACCCACACGTGTACTCTGTGGTTGGTGGTTTAGTCCTTCGGAGCTTTGGGGGATCTGGTGGTTGATATTGTTGTTCTTTCTATGTGGTTTCAAACTCTTTCAGCTTCCTCAGTGCTTGTTCTAACTCTTCCATTGGGGTCCTTACCCTCATTCCAATGTTTAGATGTATGTATCCACATCTGTGTTAGTCAGGCTCTGGTGGAGCCTCTCAGGGGACAGCTATACCAGACTCCTGTTAGCAAGCTCTTCTTGGCATCAGCAATAGTGTCTGGGTTTGGTGTCTGCAGATTTCTTAATTATGGATGCAGTTATTGCTCTGCTCTTGAATGAATTAAAATCCATAAATGAGTTTTGATGCATTTTGTAGCTACAATTATAAAAGTCCACCTTCTTCTAATGTCTTCTTGAAAAGCAGTGAGTAAATATGTATACACACACATACACATGCACATACACATGACTCATGGGAGATGTCTTTGCTGAAGAAGGTTCTGGCCATTTAATGTGATGATGTCAGACTCACGTAAACGGAAGGAGAAAACCAACTCCCTCAGGTTGCCTTATGACCTCTACACACACTCCATAATGCCAATAGCCACACACACACACACACACACACACATACATATATACACCCATAAAGACACACATAAGAGTAAATGTAAGAATTATATGCCTCGATTTTTTTCACTTGCCTAAAATTTGAGGTCTTGACATATTTTATTTCACGTTTTAAACATTTTCCTCGTATACACGTTAGTATTTTTAACTCTGCTTTTTGTTTTTGCTTTTCATTGGAAAACCTAAAAGATTATGACATTACAGTTCTACAGGTCTATTTCAAGTATTTAATATAAGTTTTTATTGAAATTTCTTTATTATCAGAATGGTGCTTTTTTATTGAGTGGAAAAATAATATTCTGCATTATACCGTAAGTCCTATTTTTCTGATACCAAGTGCATTGTACACTTGCTACAGTCAATTACTTTTCATTTACACTACTACTATTGCCCTCGCCTGCAAGGCCATTTCCATCCTATTAAATTCAAACATGACACCTTTTATGATGGTGACATTTGAACAAGAAATGTTTCCACACTGACAAAGTTGTTACTCTGAGACCAATAAATGTACATTCATGTGACTCTCATGCTCCTCAGGAAAACATAAAGAGTCTAATTTAAATATATTATTTACTATACTTTTACGAAAAAAAAATTCCCAAGAGTTGAGGGTATTTTAATGTTCTGTTTTCTTTTTACAAGATTGAAGGAAACTTTGAAGTAATTATATTGTTTAGACTTTTATTAGATATATTTGTTATCTTTAAATTTTTCCAGTATTTTGACTTTTATTATGTCCATGGCATTGGCCAAGCATGCAACTGCCTTAATCTTGAATTGAAAATTTCAAAACTCATTTCTGGGTCACAGCTGACCAGGATAATTGTATCTCTTTAGAAACTGGGTAGCCTCTTATAGCAGCCCTTGGGTGTTACAACAATTTCTCAGACTTTCTCTGTCCAAATCCAACACAGTCACTGCCTTTCTTCCACCTGGGTTCAAGTACATTTGTAAATGTTCCTCTGTAGTGTATAATTAACATTGTTTTGAGAATTTCATATATGAGTGCTGTGTTTGCATCTTCCTTCCTCCTCTCCTTTCAAGAGTTCCTGTTTCTCCACACTTTCTCAAGTTCAAGAATCGTATTTAGTTTTTAATATTTGACTTGTTTTTAAATTATTATTGCATTTATAAATTGTTTAGGACTGACCTCTGGGATTGGGTAGTTTCTCAGGGGGTTTATTCCTGGAAAAGAGAGATTCACTCTACCTCAGCAACCATTACTTGCCTGTCTTTTCAGCTAATGATGAGACCTTTGTGGAGACCCTCACTCACACTGGCATGTCAATAGTGTTGTCACTGATCAGCTCTTATTCATGGAACTATATCCTGGGGGCAGCTTCCCTGTCATGTGCAAAATACATCATCTCCAAAAGATTGTTTCTGTTATTTCACTCACTATGAAGTTTATTTTCCTTGCTTTCAGAACAGTTCCCTCACAGTCCTCATAAAATAAATTCTGGTGAGACCTGGAAGATAGCACTTAGTTACCAAACTGATTTTTTTTAGTATCTACATTTTCAGAGAATAAGCATGGTCCTGCTCTTAGGAAAATACAGAAGATTGCCAGGTTCCTCTTGTCTTTAGTTGTTTTTGGTCTTTTGCTCCCAGTTCTTGTCTGTAGTGAACATATCACCCTTGCATGGTTATAAGATATCTATGCTTATTCTCCTGAGATATGCTCTGTTGACTCACTATCAGAATTGATAACAACATTCAAACTTCTTGAGCATAATATTCACAATAGGGAAGAGGACTAGTGTGTCCCTTCAGAGAACTTTCAGTAGTTTTAAATAAATAAATAAACTGATAATTAAGTATGATTTCCTACATGTTACAGGAAAGAGCTGCTGTACCATAGAAGGCCCCTTGTATGACTTTTCTTCGGAGATGGTCCATGATGAAACACCAAATTAATGATTTTACCTTTGCTTAGCTTAATGAACTGGGCACTTTATTGAGGTTTCTTAGAGGAGTGCGAATGATGGGTTACTTCCAATAACCATGACTCAAGCCTTGCTAAATAGTCAAAATGCCCTCCTGTTGTGGATGAAGACTCAAGACATTTCTGTCTCTGCAGAGCATTTAAGATATTCAGCATATCCTATTGTTACTGCTCATATAGCCTTTGAGAGAGACCTTGTTACTTTTATGAGTTTCAGGGATTTCTCTAGACTTATAAGTTGTCTTTACTTTCTCACCCTTGTTAAAATGCTTTACTTTAGAGTCAATAGCTGTACAGAAGCCCATACACAGAATATGGGATGAAGAAAGTTATATGAAGGACATACAAGAGGACTCATGTAGTGGGAAATAAGATTGACTCTAGACACACTGTCAGCACGAAGCAAGAAAGATTTTCCCAGAAACAGAAAATATAGCTGACTGCACATAACAGGGTAAGAAAGGCATAAACCTGAGAGGCAAGTGCAGCTAACTCAGAGGGGAAGCTGCTTTGCATTTCAGACTGAAGAATGTTCTAATCCCATCTTAATCATTTGCTGACTTCACAAAAATAGGTGGGCTGATACCTAGAGAACCAAAACCAGAGGTACCAACCAGTTT
Source organism: Mus caroli (assembly GCF_978045245.1). NCBI lineage: Eukaryota > Metazoa > Chordata > Mammalia > Rodentia > Muridae > Mus > Mus caroli. The sequence continues at coordinate 68,725,985 of NW_028227262.1, read as the reverse complement.
GTACAGCAAGATGGTATAGAGGCAATCGCAATACAGTATGTGGAATAACAGCCCTGAGTGTAGACAGAAGTGCAAAAAAGGATGATGTGACATGTGCTGCAGAAGATCATGAGTGAAGGAAGCAAGACTCTCTGGGTAAGACTCCTCTTTCTGGCTTAAACAAATGAGTGGATGGCAGTAACATTCAAATGAACAGCATAGAGTAGATTGAAGTTAAATGTAATAAATTTGTTGAGATTGTGGGTGTGTGTGTGTGTGTGTTTAAGATAAGGTCTCATGCAACTCATTTAACTACAAACTTACTATGTCATTAAAGAAAATATTGAATTTCTGATCTTCTTGCTTCAAAAACTTCTGCTAGGATTACAGGCCTAGGTTTTGTAGAACTGAGGGTGGAATCCAGTGTCTTGTGCATGGTGCATGCTATGCCAACATTCCACAAACGAGCTACACACTCAGGTCCAATGCACAGTGTTTCCTCCAGTTGGTGTGAGAATGGTGTACAAATTGCACAACAAACCAAATGTCATAAACAGAGAGGGGGAAAAAAGCTAAAAGAAAGCTCAGCCTTTTTGACCTTGGTAGCTTTCCCAGTCCGCCATTATATAAATAAGCTAACAAAACACCATCATGAAAATTGACTGAACCTTCTGGACAGAAAGAATTTGCAATAAAAATACTTGTGTTCAATTTCTGATAAAATTTTTTTCTGTAATGCTCTGTGTAAGAGTATTTTTATTGAAGAAAAAAGTTAGCTTAGAAATTTAAGAATCTGAAATATATATTATTTGCTCTCTTCAGAGAGCTTAGCATCAATCATCTCTATACCTTACTTTTTCATCATCTGACTCTTACTTGCATGCATTCTGAATGTCCTTAATACATAGTTGTGTTTTGTCTGGGAATTAGTCCAATATGTTTCAGTTTTTAGAAGATATTTTCAAAGTGCATGCAGACTGCTTACAAAGCAGGTTGTGGGAGTCACCACTCAACTTGGCTTTTCTCTTTCCTCATCTCCTTTGGACTTATCATTGAAATTGTACTTTACTTATAGTTCATTTTATTTATTTTGTCTCATCTCTTTTTTCACCCTTAACTTGATTTCATTTAATATAACGAACCAAATTCTAACCTAAAATCTAAAACAACCATCTGAGTTCTTATTTTGCTGAGAACTCACCTCAATTCTATCAGAAAAATGATAGAATAGTTAGAAACATTAGTATTTTTTCCTTCTCAATTTTTTTTCACTTATAGACTAAAGAATATTGCTATTTATCAGAAATACAAACACTTCAAGAATTGGGCCCTGGCTTGCACTCAATTAACAAATGCCCCACACCGGGGGTCTTTCCCATAATCAGCCACCAAACACAGACACCTTTGCATATGCCAGCAAGATTTTGCTGAAAGGACCCTGATATAGCTGTCTCCTGTGAGGCTTTGCTAGTGTCTGGCAAATGCAGAAGTGGATGTTCACAGTCATCTATAAGAGGGAACACAGAGCTCTCAATAGAAGAGCTAGAGAAAATACCCAAGATCTGAAGGGGTCTGCAATCCTATAGGTAGAACAACAATATGAACTAATCAGTACCCCCAGAACTCGTGTCTCTAGCTGCATATGTAGCAGAAGATGGCCTAGTTGGCCATCATTGGGAAGAGAGGCCCCTTGGTCTAGCAAACTTTATATGCCCCAGTACAGGGGAACACCAGGGCCAAGAAGTGGGAGTGAGTGGGTAGGGGAGCAGGGTGAGGGGAGGGTATAGGGGACTTTTGGGATAGCATTTTAAATCTAGAAACTGAAAAAATACAAATTATAAAATGGTATTCAAAGCCTTTTTCTGAAAAATGAATTGCTTAAATTTTTAAATTTCACATTTTTTGAATTATTAGTCAAATACGAGGGAAAATGGGATGGTCATAACGTGTGGGTCTCATTTTGTGAGGAGGTAGCTCATTAATATTGACTCACATAGTCAAGGTTTTCAATTGTCAAATCACAGCCCCTAGGGCAAGCTTACAAACATGATGGCAATGCTATGAAGGTGTCCTTCCTTCCGAAAGACACATGTAATATTCTGCCAGTAAAATTTGTCTGAAAGAATTGTTACACTGTGAGGCAGAAAATGATTTACATTTATTGTCTTTGAGATTTAGATACACCAGAAAATTCTGTCCCAACTTCTAGAATGGGGTCAATATAATGTGTTTACCAGCTGCCTAACTTTAGAAGTGAGAGCCAAAGGAACATCTTTCTTTTCATTCATTGAAAGAATCAAGATTAACGCCTGCAATATCTCTAATATCTGGAATCAAATAACTTCACAATAGAGGAATGGAAGTACAACAGTTGTTGAACAACTGAAGTGTATTGTTTGTTGAGGAGACAATTTGCATTTGAAATTGTTTAATATTAGAAATAGCGTAGCTAAGAAGGCAAAACTCAGCAATCGATTTATTTTTAAATGTTAGTGAGAGAAATTACTCTGTGAAATGCTAACAAATAAAACCAATAAATTAACAGCCTCCCAATTTTAAACAGAAGCAATGGTTTTTTGAATTTCCCATTATCATAAGTGATGAGTCCCAGTAATCTGTGCAAATGGTACTAGGGCTATAGGCTCAAAATTAGAGGAAGGGGGACTGAAACTATGACTTAGCAGTTAACAGAACTTGTTGCTTTCAGAGGACCCAAGTTCAGGTCCCAGCACTCATATTAGTCTGTACATCACCACCTGTAACAACTGTGGCAGCTCTGATGCCTGCTTCTGGCTTCCACAACACTGAGCTCATGTTCACAGTCACATACATACATATAAATAAAACATAAATTATTGCAGCAAGCAATTATCATCAATACATCTAATACAATGCGATCTAATACAATACATCTAATACAAATGTGAAACAAAAATTACATCACATGTAAACAGAATAAAGCTTTTAAATAGCACATTTTCATTTATAGATTAAAAATTGTGTGTTTCCATGCTGATTTTGGTATCATATCTTCAATTATAATATCATAGAGTTAAAAAATGTCATAGTGGTGAACTGTTCGCAGTCTCACTTTATCAGGGAAACTATGTTGTGCATGATTTTTTTTTCTATAAACTTGGGCAAAATGACCAACCCAAAGAGTCTCTTTTTATATGTATTCAGACTTTGCTCACACAGTGTATTTTGAACACCTTTTTGTGACATTATTTTGTCACTAAATATACTACTTTGTACACACACTGAACACAGCATAAACACACACACAGGAGAGAGAGAGAGAGAGAGAGAGAGAGAGAGAGAGAGAGAGAGAGAGAGAGAGAGAGAGAGAGAGAAAGATTGCATTTTTTGAATTGGAAATTAGTCAGTAAACTTGAATACAAAAAGGTGTAGGAGTTTCAATACAGTATTCTTTCATATTCAGATAGAGTATGGAATTGAGCTGAGGTAAATGGTTCTCATCTAGTTTTAGCTTGAGCATCTAGCTAGTCAGTTGGCTTTGTCTTTCTGTTATCCTCTTCCTAAACCCTGATGAGTATGTGTCTAGACAATCACGTTAATTATATTATTATTGCTCAAATATTCTTTTCTATTTTTAGTGTACCGATGTTTAATTCAGGAAGTTTGATAATGAGCACATTTAAGTAAAAACAGAATCTAAGTCATCTCATTTTTTCTCTTTCTTTCTTTCTTTCTTTCTTTCTTTCTTTCTTTCTTTCTTTCTTTCTTTCTTTCTTTCTTTCTTTCCTTCCTTCCTTCCTTCCTTCCTTCCTTCCTTCCTTCCTTCCTTCCTTCCTTCCTTCCTTCCTTCCTTCTTTCTTTCTTTTTGTTTTTGTTTTGTTATTTTTCTACCAAAATCAGAGTCATGGGGTGAAGAGGCAGTTCAGTTGGTCAGTTATGAGTACCTCAGTTCAAATCTCCAATACCAATGTGAACATTTTGACAAGCCTACATGTACTTCAGCAGTCCTACTGTTATTTGGGTATCTATGTGTGATGGGAGTTAGGATGAAACAGGCGGATGACTGGAGCTTCCTAACCAGCAATCTAGCTCATATTCAGGAAGAGACTTTGTCTTTAGGGAAGAAGATGTATAAGGGGAGGATATAACAAGAACCCCATCATTTTCCAGCAGCCTCTCCATGTGTGCACACTGAAAATGCATCTCTCACTCGTGTGCACATGGATAAAGACGTTCACTCTTCCACACACAGACAATCTTCATTGTACAGGATGGTATTTTGACTCTGTATTAACACTAAGAGTTCTGATACAGCCTTCTTTCTGACTTGGATTCACACCTATATGATTCTTACATGCATATTCCTCTGTGAATAATTGATTCACAGTCTTTTGCCTACTGTGATTCATACTTCAGGGTATCACCCTTTATAATTTTTTCATAGGGACAGAAACTGGCTAGTGCTCACTTACAAATGCTGATTCATCTCATCTCTTCCCAGTGGGAGATATCCAGTGACACATTGACACTCTTAGATTGGCCACTCTGAATACTCATACAGATCAGTAATGTGATCAGAGTGTTAGGAAAATGGTTGGTATGTACCCTCAAAAAACACACCACAAAGGAAAATTCTTGTGATGACATAAGGGAAATGTGTCTGGATGTACATGTTTTAGTTATCTGAAAGTACAGAAAACTAAATATTTCGAACAAGACACTGAGTTCCACCAATTCTAATGGCATGTCTCTTATGATAAAACAAGTCTATGGTACCTAATTCAATGTCTCAATGTCTTCCATTATAGGCTACTTCTCTGGTAGATAAATATATGGTGTGTGTGTGTGCGCGCGTGCGTGCCCGTGTGTGTGTGTGTGTGTGTGTGTGTGTGTCTGTCTGTATATACACTGTATACACAGTATACACTGTATACACTAACTTATTACTATATTTAGGCATAAAGTAACTTCTGAAGAAACCTCATGGATGAAAAGGCCAGAGAGCCAGGTTTGTTTATATCCTCGTAAGACTTCTCTGAAGAATCAAGTTTTCTGTTTCTACTTAATGTGATGCTGCTCTGAGAAGTGGAGGAGCCGGCAAAGTAGATGCTGTTAAATGAATGCTAGCTTTATCAATGTCTCAGCTGCTCCTGGAAGACATTATTTTCAGCACAGCAGCATTTGTGTAGGGCAATCTATGTCATATATATTTTAAGTGCCCACCATTCATACTAAAATTAAGTAGAAAAGGAAACATGTAAATTTGTGGTCCAGAGTAGAACTTTTCACCCCCTCTTCCCGAAACAACATGAATATATTTAAAGCTAAAAATTTAGAATTTCTAGTTGCTAATCAGTGCCAGATAAGGGGAATTCATTGATTCTGACACTAATGCTGGGCTCAGAATTTTCTCCTGCTTTATTTATTTATATCATTAGTCTCTGATCCAGTCAACACCTTGTAACTGAAGGCATTTATCTGTCGGTTTTCAATCACTATAATAGACACTGCTAGTGTGCCAATAGATCAAAACCCTGCACATAATTATTTTAAAGTATGATCTCCTGGAAGGAATGCAATTATTAATACCTGAGGCTAATTTTAGCAATACATTTTCAAAAAATAATGAGCACTTCTCCCTCTTTACACCCCTCCCTTCTATTTATCTTCCTTTAATTATTCCACATACTCAAATCTGTAAAATTTGATTCTATGGCGGTACTCAAACAAATGAGCAGCCTCTACTGCCATAAACCGATTTGTAGACAGCAGGAGGAAAAAAAGGAATGCCCATTTGGGGACACAGGAAAACAGATATAATAGGTGGTGATGGGAAGGAAAAAACAGCACTATAATGGCATAATTATTTCAGAAAATACATTTCTCTTACTGACTACTCATTGGTAATCTTGAGATAATTTTAAGAGGACAGACTTGATGATACTTCATAAATTTTTCTAAAAATGCCAGTTATATAGGTGTACTATTACAGGGTTAACTTTCTGTGTCAATTAGTGTTTTTGTCTTGATATTTAAGATTGATATAGACAAACTAGGTTTTCTGTGTGCCTGGGTACCAGTGGTTTTCCACAGAGATCTCTGTCCAGGCCTGGTGCGAGGGTTCCAGTGAAGGGAAGCAAGTGCAGGCAGGAAGATGAAGTCTCTGCCATGCCTTCCAGGTCACTAGGAAACTCCAAGCAGCTCTGAACTGAGCTGGGTCCGGCTGGGCTGATGAGAAGCTTACTATCCAGAGAGGAGTGCTGTGGGACCTCAGGTGACTCTTCCGGATGTAGCAGAAGAGAGGCCCCTTGGTCTTGCAAACTTTATATGCCCAAGTACAGGGGAACACCACGGCCAAGAAATGGAAGTGGGTGGGTAGGGAGCAGGGCTGGGGTGGGAGGGTATAAGGGACTTTTGGGATAGCATTTGAAATGTAAATAAAGAAAATATCTAATAAAAATTGAAGAAGAAGAAGAAGAAGAAGAAGAAGAAGAAGAAGAAGAAGAAGAAGAAGAAGAAGAAGAAGAAGAAGAAGAAGAAGAGGAGGAGGAGGAGGAGGAGGAAGAAGAGGAGGAGGAGGAGGAAGAAGATCTCTTCCCAAATGTTACACACAGCTCTTGGAACAAAAGACTCAGATGAAGAAGTTCTCTTGCACCTTTAATTCCCTGGATGGCTTTATGTACAGATCTGGGGGTGATTCAGAGTTCACAGCAGGTACCTCTGATTGGCTTGGACTGAGAGTTTGGGGGAAGCCTTATTTGCATGTGGGAAGGCTTGGTGCTGCTCCTACATGATTGATAGCCTCACACCTCTCCTGTGGGAGTTGTGGGGGTGGTCAAATGCCTTCTGTCCCATTGTAGGTGGAAATTACCACCCACCAGGTCCCCCAGGGTTTCAAGACCTAAGCTCAGCTGGAGACCAGGCTGTCTGTGTATAGCCCCTTGCCCCACAGTTTTTAGTAATTAAGGAATATGCAAATGTTAACAACCACTTGTCCAGGTGGATTTCAACAGACTATGTAGACAAAGGAAAATGTTTTCTCTTTCCCAAGCCCTTTGTCTTGTTAGAGAAAGTAGTATGGGTTTTTGGTTGATTGTTTGACTTGCTGGTTGGTTTACTTTCGCTTCATTATTTTTGTTTCTTGTTTGTTTATGTATTTACTTTAATGTTTACATCTATTATGTTTAATTTTTCAAATTATACACTTACATTCTCCTAACTTAAAAGTTGTACTTATTTTTTGTTTTTATGTGTTATGTGTATGTTGCATAAATGTTTTTTGCACTGTGTGTGTACAGGTGTCCTCAGAGGCCAAAAGACCTTGGAGCACCTGGAATGGATTTAAAGGTGGTTGTGATCTGCCATGGAGGTGGTGGGATTGAGACGCAGGTTCTCTGTATGAAAATCCAGTGTTCTCAACAACTGAGCCTTCCCACCAGCTCCCCTCTATGTTTTATATGCAAAAGTTCTTTCTTTTTTTTCTCTCTACTCCATTTTCTTCCTCATTTTCTTCAATGTGTTGCTCATTATATTATACAATCACTTCATCCTATATTCTTTTGCTCTCATAAGCAAGACACAATTAGAAAATGTAGCTTCAAAGTAAAGTAAAGTGTCTAGAAATCCAAACAGTGTCTCATCTGGAAAGATTGCTCAGTGGTTTAATATACTTCCTGCCCTTCTAAAAGACCAGAGTTTGGTTCCCTGTACCAAGCCAGAGAAGACTCACAACTGCTGGTAACTATAGCTTATATCAGAGGATCTAATTCCTTCCCTGAATACCCACATATATGTGTCTATATATTCACACAGTCATATGCAGACATACACAAATAAAATATATTTTAAAACATACATGATGCACATACATATATGCACACAAACAATAAACATAAACATACATGCACACACATACTAATCACACACACAAGCACACACACACACACACACACAATCTAGGAGACAGAGGTAATATTCACAAACATTGTGCAGATACCACTATGACTTAGTTGAAAGATGCCTCTGTTCTGAACACTAGAAATGATCTAAATACCATTTGTAAAAACTGTAAGAAAATGTATAATGATTATAATGCAAATTTACATAACCCTTCATCAAATACAAAGTATTTTTAATTTTTGCTCTTTCTCCAAAGCATTAAGAATCCATAAAAATGATTTGTCATTATATTATAGACTAGGAGACTAAGGACAGGAAGGATGCTTGATTGTCTAGCAAGGAAACAGGTCCAGACTTCTCAATATGGCCTTTTGGTTCCCTATTCCTTGCTCTGTCCATGAAAGAATGCCAAAATCCATAGTCAGAAAGTATGCCATATGTCACTCAACATGCCTTAAGATTGTCCCAACCAGTATGAAGAAAATCTCCCAGAGAAATCAATGACCAGAGAGAATCACAGATAGCAGATGGTACCGTCAGCACACTTCTGGTGTGGCATCTGTGGTTACTTCTGTGCTTCTAGATTGGATTGCCCTTGCATTGAAAGCACAAATATGTGCAAAGGAAAGAAAATAACAAAGGATGAACAAAACATACAGCAAAGATGCAGTCTCTTTGCACAAAACTGCTGGTGTGCGGCCAGGCTGTGCATGCAAATATGCGCACACACTTGGGCATCTGCTGAGGCTTTCCCTATGCTCAGTGGATTCCATAAAGACTGAGGGCAAAGGGAACCTATGACATTCACCTAGACATCACAGTAATGGAGTAGTGGTGGAAACCCCCTGCTTCGTTACAGATGGAGCTCAAGGCAAAATCCCATTAAGACAAGTTTTATGGGTTTGCCGTGGTTTGGCTCTTAGAAATTGAACCATTAGTACACAGAGCCTGAAGTCAAAACAAGACTGAGTGCCAGTCTTTCTACAGAGAGATAATAAAGGAAAACCAAAATGACTCAAATAGTTTGCCAACTCCAGCTGGACTCCATGCTAAGATCATTGCCTAGAAAATAAATGAAAAGAACTCCCTTAAACACACACACACACACACACACACACACACACACACACACACACACGCACACGCACACAATCAGAGAACTGGGAATGGCTTTGAAGGAAGTCAGGCGAGACATTTTGTTGAACCCCCTGTTTCTAGATGACATAAGCGACAGGGTGACAGTGACATTCATAGAAATGAACAGAAAGGAGATTTTTGTAAGGTTGAATATGTTTATTTTATTTGGTGTCTTGTAAGAATAGTACATGGAAATGTACATGCATGGTGTATTTTTGTGTACAGGTATGTGTACACAGGCACATATGTGGATAGATCATAGGAATATCTTGAACGTCCTTCCCTATACATTTTAGCTGTCCACCCTTGAAACAGTCTTAGTTAGGGCTGCTGTGATGCAGCACCATGACCAAAGCAACTTGGAGAGGAAATGGTTTATTTGGCTTCTGCTTCTACAATCATATTCTGCCATTAAAGGTAGTCAGGGTAGGAACACAAACACAACATGAATACGGGAGCAGAGGTTGATGTTGTGTATATGGAGGAGTGTTGCTTACTGGCTTCCTCCCCATGCCTTGCACAGCCTGCTTTTTTATAGAACCCAGAACCACCAGTTCAGGGATGGCACCACCCACAATATGCTGAATCTTTCTCCCTCACTTACTAGATAAGAAAGGGCCATACAGTTTTGCTTGCAGCCTGTTCTTATCGAAGCATTTTCACAATTAACGTTCCTCCCTCTCTGATGACTCTAGCTTGAGACAAGTTGATATAAAACTAGCCACCAAAGACAGGGAATCATGATGAACCTGGAACTCTGGGGCTTTTGTAGTTAGCCTAGTGTAGGCAAGCTTTTGTTTCCATCTCTAGTGACAAATGTGCCGCTTCATGTCTACCTTTTTATATTTGCACTAGGGTTCCTAACCCAGGTCGTCATGCTTGCAAGGTGTTCAGTTACATATTAAGCTGTGTCATCGAGGCAAAGCTACTTGTCAGTCATGCTGTCTGGATCCTGACTCCCTTGTATAGATACCTGATGGCAATGGAGGCAGTCCCTTGAGTGTATGGAACATCTGTGTAATTATATCACTGCAGAAACAAATGCTTTCATTCATCTGAGTGACACCCCAATCCTAAATCTAATACAGGTTGAAATTGGCTTTGAAACTTTCCAGAGTGGCGCACACCTTTAATCCCAGCATTTGGGAGGCAGAGGTAGGAGGATTTCTAAATTTGAGGCCAGCTTTGGTCTACAAAGTGAGTTCCAGGACAGGCAGGGCTACACAGAGAAACCCTGTCTTGGAAAAAACAAACAAACAAACCAAACAAACAAAAAACAAAGCAGCTAGGCTTGAAGGAGAAAATATCATCACCAGGATTGAGGGGATAGCTAGGTGGTCAGCTTAGAGGTTAGCACAATGATCAGCTTAGGGGGTAGCTTAGTGGTCAGCTTAAGGGTTAGCACAGTGGCCAGTTTAGCACACTCAAGCAGTTACTTTAATTTCTAGCACTGAAATTAAATAAATCATGTTCAGCAGTATCACAGGAGGTATGTACCATTTGGAAATTAAATCTAGACTTCAGTCCTCTATTTTGAAATGTAATTCCTTCTAAGATCGTCCAACATTACTTTAAAAATGTGTTTGCTGCCATTTCTGACTACTAGAGTTCTTACACAGGACTGGCAAGATAAAAGGATGGAAGCAACCCTTCAAAAGTTGTCCCCAGACCTTTATACCCATGGAGTGGGGGCCATGCACATGGCACCCTGCCCAAAGCACACAAATAAATAAATATGTGTAATTAAAATAAATAAGATGCATATCTTACATTCCTCTTTTTGTGGTCCTTTCTAAATGTTTCCCTATGATAAATCAACAGACACCAAAAGTAATAAATTATACCACAACTTTGTCAAATACCGTTGCCTTCTTGGATTGATCAATGGTCCCTCAGTTAGCTTTAAGCATCTGAGAGGCTAGAGTGCAGGATCCTGATTCCTTTTTTCTGTGAATCTGGAGGAAAGGTTAGTTTGGTTCCTCACCATCTTGAAATAGAGGATGATACCTCTCATAGACCCCAGCTGTTTCCATCCTCGTCCTTGAAATTCTTTAAGGTGCATCTGCCTTTAAAATACAGGAGCCAGCACTGGAAATTCCACCCTTTGATCTCTCTCCACTGATGGATACACATCATCAAAAATCCTCAAAGCTTCTTGGTGACTAGCGGTCAGGCCCATAGGCACATTGCAGACTGTGATCTATCTTAACCACCAAATTGAAAGCCTTCTCATCCCCAGCCCCAGCTCTGCACTTGCCTAAGCATATTCATAACACTTCAGAATGGTTTGCAGTTACCCAGTCAATTATACATGGTGCCACTTCTAATGTTTTAAATAAGAGAACTGACAGTCAAAATAGAGAATTCCAATTAGCACTGAATTTTTATTTTATCAATATTTTAAAGGGTTTTAGGCATCAGATGTGGAGTGTGATTCTAAAGTGTGACTTTCGTCACAAACTCCACTTTTCACAACCACATGGCTCCTGTCCTTCCTCACATTTCAACAAACATTTATTGTGTGACTATTGGATGTCTGATGGAAAGGAATACTCGAAAATGAAATGCTGTCCTCTATGACTTACAGGAACAAAAAATTTAAAAGGCAATTTGAAGTTAGATTTTGCAAAACTTGTCACCTTAGTTCAATCTTTTGGAAACAATACTCTAGGTATGGTGGCACAAGACCTATATGGCTCCTACCTTTCAGATTCTGAAGTAGGAAAACAGAGTTTGAAGGAAGCCTAGGGAACATGATAAGAATACATTTTTAAAAGGAATAAAAGAGTAAGATTACTGTATTAGTTATGTATGCTTCTGTTGTGATAAAATACCTTTTGATGGAGGAAGGTTTTATTTGGGCTCATAGTTTGGGGGTAAAGTCTGTAATACTGGAGGAATTGTGTTCACAGGAAATTGAGGCATCTGTTCCAGTTGCACCCAGAGTCATGAAGGAGAGAGAGACAGAGACAGAGACAGAGAGACAGGGAGACAGAGAGAGACAGAGAATGAAAGCTGGTGCTTAGATTGCTTCCATCTTCTTGTTCAGTCCAGAACACCATGGGGAAGTCCCACCCACATTTAGAATGACTCTGCCCACATCAAATAGTTCAATCTTGATAATTTCTCTCCAAGTCACCCAATGGTCTTTCTATTCCTTCTGGAATTCTAGACTCTGTCAACTTGACAAGGAATCACCCCTACCACATCACTGACGTAAAAAGTTGTACCAGGAGATGAATCACTATTGTCTCTGGGTAGGGGAGAGCCTAACCCTTGATCTCTTAATATTTTTTCTCCCATTTTAACCGTTTAGCTTTACTGATTTTCAAACCAACTCTTGATAGCTACAAGAGTACTTTTAAATGAAAAGATCACTGAGGAGTCCCAAAATATCATTAAATTTGTAAACTTGAGAGGCATAATGGAAAAACATGTCAATAAATGGAATATGGCCATTTATTTGTGACTTTTCAACCAGTTTCCTAATTAGTATTCCATTGATGCCAAGTGACAGAAACCCAATATGTTGGTGGATGGGAACATGAAAACACTTTTGTCACCTGAAACACGTGACAATTAGGAAGCAAAACCAAAAGACTGACAGCTCCTCCAAGAACAAATACTTCCACCATTTCTTTTTGTCTTCCCTTCGGTTGTCTCTGTCCTTGATATTTGCTTCATTATTTTCAAACCAAGTCTTCATAAATCACAATGATCAAATGAATAAAGACTGAAAAAAATTTATATAGGTAAAATCTTGTATGCCTATTTTTCTCTTTAGTTTGAAAATACCAGAGAAGAGACTAAATTTGCTCCTTTGAACAAAGTGCTTATTTCAAATCAAATCAACTATGAGCATAAATGTGCTAAATTTTCAGGTGTTCTGCATGCATATCTTAATTTCTAAGGTAAAGCTATAGAGTATGGCAAAGAGAGGGCTGTTCCTAAGAAGGACTTGAGAGTTGTATAACGATCCTCATAAATAGTCACTGCTGAGTCAGCAACAGGAGCACACAACTGGCTAATAATCACAAAGGAAATGGCATAAACAAATCATCATGAATATTTCCTTTTTGTAATTAAGGAGATGCAAAGTGCCTGTCTTCATATCTAATCTTGCTTTTCTTTCTCAGCAATTTTGATTTGATTTTGCTGAAACCAGAAGGAACTATTATTTCTGGGTGAGTTTTCCTTTAAAGAAGTTTTAGATGAGAAACAATATACAGAGGCAGGTTGGCTTCACCATTTTTGTGTGTGTCCTACAGAATCTGGAATTCACTATGAACAGAAACGCATTGGCTCTGGACTCTGGGCAGATAATGATGAAGGATCCAGATTCTCATTAAGGTCATCTTGTTGTGTCATCCATGACAGAGAGAAAGAAAGAGCAAGTGTGGTCTGGAAAGCTCCCTTTATTTGGTAATGACTTCTCCCACCTGAAGCCCACACGATTTAAGTGGATTAGCATGTTAATGAGGCCAGAGCCTCTTAGCAAAATCACCTATCATTAGATCTCTTCTCCCAATACTATAGCGCTGAGGACCAAGCTGCCACCATGTGTGCTGTGGTGAGTACATTGTATCCTAGCATTCAACCCAAAACTATAACTTCTCCCATGCAAAATCATCTTTAATGCATTCCCAAAGTCTTTGTTTTATCACATTCCAACACAATGCCCAACATTTAGAGCTCAAAGACTCAATCAATAATAGTCAGTCTGCAAGAGGTATTTCTAAATCTCAGTATGCACCTGTGAAACCGAAACTAGCTGTATAGGATTGACACACATAAAGGGAAAAGGTTCATTGTAGCACTACTGCTAATTATAACTAAATTTTATTTTACTTGACCACTACATTCCCCAATCATGTAAAATCCTCATCCTACATCCAGAAGGGATTCTAAATAATTGTATACCAAATTTACTGAATATACACTAGTCTGGTTAGGCTGAATTATAAGTGGAAATTTACCTAACTTCCTAAACAGAGTTCAACTTTGTAAGCAGTTCTAAGAACCTACTTAATCCTTTAAAAAGCCAGTCTTACACATTCCACATTTCACTAGTCCCTCAAAGTACTGAATAGAAAACAGGATTTTCTTAGATAAGGAAGCAATCTAGGTTTTCATTTATAAAAATTCTGATAGTCGAAGAAATCCCTTTATAGTTCATGATTCCTAAACAAAGTACCAAACACAGCTCATGTTGATTGTAAAGACAGGCATGGAACATAAAAGAATTTTACACCAATTATATTCTACCATACAGCCTCTAACATGACTTACCACATGAAAAAAGACAAACAGGAGGGTAGTTGACATGTCTATCAAAGCCCATTAGACAGTATATTAACCCTTTGGAAAATGTAAAGATTGTGCATAGTCTTGAACTGCTTTCTATGCAAATTTCTTGTGGAAGTAGTTTGAATACTAATTCCAAACGCAAAACCACTTTATTATGTACAGTTGTAAAACAGTTGTGTACAAACCCTCAAAATCAGTGTGTGTGGGGATTATTCCACTTTATGACATTTGCAAATTTTAATTAAAAGAAGTTTTAGAAAAGGTAGAAACTCCATAAAATCTTACACATTTACATGTAGCAAATGGCTAAGCAATACAAAAACAGAATAAAGAAAACGGTACTTTGTGTTGCAAACGGTCCAATGTTTACATGCATGGGCATGAAAAAATGGAGTAAATGTCAGTTTTCCATTACTGCTGATTCTATCATAATAAATACTTGAGTTCAGAGCACAACTGTTGCTTCTTCGTGGTGAGGAGAAAAGTAGCCATAATTCTTTTCATCTCTGACTTTATCTATACCAATTTTTCTCCATTAATTAATTTATTCATTTTGCATCCTGACTACAGCACCCCTTCCTCCAGTTCCCACCTCACAAGACCCCTTCCCCATCCATCCCCTTCATATCTGGAAAAGAGGAAGTCCCTCCTAGGTACCAACCTGCCCCAGCACCTCAATTCACTGAGAGACTAGATGCATCTTCTCCCACTGGGTCCAGTCACAACAGCCCAGTTAAGGGTGCAGAGTCTACAGGCAGACAACAGAGCTAGGGACAGACCCCATTCCAGTTCCTGAGGGACCTGCATGAAGACAAAGCTGCACATCTGCTACATATATGAGGGGAAGGACCAAAACTAGCCCCTGTATGCCCTTTGGTTGGTGGTTCAGTCTCTACGATTTTCCCCAGGGTCTAGGTTAGTTGACTCTGTTGATCTTTTGGAGTCTCAAACGCCCTCAGGGTTCCTTACTCCTTCCCTTAACACTTCTTTTAGACTTCCAGAGCTCTGTCTAATGTTTGACTGTCAGTATCTGTGTCTTTTTCTGTTAGCTCCTAAGTAGAGAGTTATGCAAGGCTCTTGTCTTCAAGCATAACAGAGTATCATTAATTAGTAGTGTCAGGAACTAGCTCTTGCCCATGAGGTAGATCTCAAGTTTGGCCAGTTATAGGTTGGCCATTTCCTCAGTTTATGTTCCATATTTGTCCTTGTACTTCCTATAGGCAGGTCAAATTTTGGGTTGAAGATTTTGAGGGTTGGTTGGTGTCCTTATCCCTCCACTCAGAGTCCTGCCTAGATACAGGAGGTGGCCACTTCAGGCTCCATATACCCCTCTGCCAAAAGTCTCACCTAGAGTCACCATGGTAGATTCCCTAGAGTCTATCCCATTTCAAGTCTCTGTCAGGTCCTAGAGATTCCCTTATCCCCTGCCGATTTCCCAGGGCCCTCTCTCCCCACCTCTCTCTAAACCTGATCCTCACTCTATCCCCCTTCCCATCTCCTCTCCCACCCAGTTCCCACTCTCCTTCGCCTCTGATGAATTTTTTTTTTCCTTTGCTGAGTAAGATTTAAGCATTCTTCCTTGGGCCCTCCTTGTTATTTAGCTTCTTTGAGTCTTTTATATGTATCCTGTACTTTATGGCTACTATTCACTTATTAATGAGTGCATATTATGCATGTCCATTTGTACCTGGGTTACTCCACTCAGGATTATATGGTATTTTCTAGTTCCATCCATTTGCCTGCAGATTTCATGATATCTCTGTTTTTAAAAGCTGAGTAGTATTCTGTTATGTAAATGAACCACATTTTCTTTATCCATTTTTTTGGTTGAGGGGTATCTGGGCTGTTTCCAGTTTCTGGCTATTATGAATAAGCTGCTATAAGCAAGTGTACTTGTGTTATGGTGGGTCATCTTATGGGTATATGCCCAGAAGTGGGTCTAAAACCCTTTTTAAAAATCATCATCTAAGTAGTTGAAATCCATTATCTATCTTTACAACTACAGTAAACTGATCAAGGGAGCTAGTGTGGATTAAACAAGAGTGGACCCCATAAGCCAGTAAATCTGGGTTCTCAGCTCCCAGTATAATATGTACTATTTGGTAAGGATTAAGAGGTATGGCCTTGTTGAAGGAGGAGTGTCACTGTGGACAGGCTTTGAATTTTCAAAAGGTTCCTGTCATTCCCAGTGCCCTCTTTCTGCCTTATGCTTACAGGTCAAGACATAAGCTCTCAGGTTGTACTCAAGTGCCATGTCTGCCTTCCTACTGCCATGCTCCCCACAATAATGGCCATGGACTCACCCTATGAAACTGCAAATCCCAATAAACTCTTTCTTCCGTGAGTGTCTTGGACATGTTGTCTCTTCACAACAATAAAAGAATAATTAAGACAGAAGTTAATAATCTTTCATTGTTACATTTTCTTCACTGTCATGTAATAAGTGATGAAAGTAGAAGCAATCTCTCTAAACTCCTGAGGAGTTTTATGTCTTAGAAGCAAATTCTGGAAGCTATCCACTCAGGAGCACATGAACAGGCAGGACAGAATCATGGGAAGTCAACTTAGAACTGAGCACAAGACAGGACCATTCCAGCTGACCCATAATTATGAAGAGATTGAAGGACAAAAAGGAAACTTCATGCTTTTTATAAATATCAGATGTGGTTTATATAATGAATGGTGTCAAAGAACAATGATTTAAAGTTGTGTATTTTCTATATTTCCATTGTTTTTTGACTCACCTGAGGGAAATTTTCTATATGTGCTTATAGTTTTTTCATAGATGAAATGAAATGTAATTTCATTATATTCTCAATTCCCCCAAATACATCAGCCATCCATGCTGTTAAATCTAATATACATTGCAAAAAAACAAAACAAAACAAAACAAAAACAAAAACACATGATAGTCATGTATCCTAGATTTTCTAACACTTTTAATACCTAATTGAAAATTAACATACACTGAGAATTTATTCACATCTTTTAAATTTAATATAATTGAAACATACTTTGTAAGTTAGGATAGATATGTGATTCAGCTGTGTCCTTCAAATACTTGATGTGTGTGTGTGTGTGTGTGTGTGTGTGTGTGTGTGTGTGTATGTGTGTGTGTGTTTGTTTATACCAGTGAGCTAAAGAAAAGGAAATAAAGGTACTGGGTGTATCATTCATCTATGTTCTCACACAGAGCTCTCAAAGACAGAGAGGAAAGTTAAGGAAAAGAGCAGAGAGATGCAGTTTGGCTGAGTTCTAATTTAAGTAATCCCAGGAACATCTGTATTGATATAATTTGCTTTGCTCTTAAAGTATGTGTTTTGGGTAAGATTCCAAAAGTAAATGTACCCTACAATGGAACCATTCAGACAGATTCAAATCAGTTTGTCTTTTTCAGCTGAGCGTCTTGTAAATTGCTATCCAGGTAGCCAGAGTTCTACTACATTTAAGAAATTTCAGAGGACCTTCTACAGTAGCTGTTTATCCACAATAAAGAAAATAAACGCAAAGGTTGTGCTGAGGTTATCTGGCTCGATAGGTAATAGTGCTTGGTACACAGGGGTAAAATAATGAGTTTAAATTTCCATGCAAAAGCTGAAAATCATCATGCAAATGTGTAAACCCAGCACTTAGACAAGGAAGGGGACAGGAGGCAGAAACAGGAGAAGCCACAGAAGCTCCCGGGCTAGCAAGCCTGGTTTATCCAGCAGTGAACAACAAGAGATCAGCAAGCAAGGTGAAGACAAACCTGCATGCAAGGTTGTCTTCTGACACCCACAGGTGTTCTGGGGACAGACACACCATATATACTCACACATAGGCATTCACGAACACACACACACACACACCTACATTTTTTTTTAAGAAAAAAAGAGAGACGATTTAGAGCCTAATGAAAGTAACACTATCAAAATAGACCTTCAGAATATACTTCCCATCTGGGCAAAGCAGTATTTGGGATGCCTTGTAAATGTCTCTCCAGCTTACCTATTTTAGGAATTTGAAATGGGCAATGTCTCCATAGAAGACAGTGAGTACTGACCATGCTCTGCATTCAAGCTACCACCTGAATGAATGATGCCATTCTGTCTGCTGGAGATGCCAAAAAGCAAGAGTGCTCTTCTTAGCTTTCGTAAAATGTAGTAAAGAAATTGCATCAAGTCAATATCAACGTGGAGAATTTTATGCAGAATATTAATCCAGTGTGTTTTAAAGGGAGTTACAAGCAATAATACTAGAATTATGCAAGAAAAACTTTTCTGAAATATACAGCAGAGGAAAAATATCTTTGTGAAAAACAAGGAATATATAGGAAAATAAAATAAACTCATTGACTCAAACCTTGAGAGTGAATATGGAAAGAAGTCCATTGATTTCCACAGCAAGTATGAACTGTGTTAAATTTTCTCAGTTTATGTCAGAGTATCTCCGATTGGTTCATAAACAAGTAACAGCTAAATGCCAATTGCAAGAAAAATGGATATTAAAAAAGAAAAGAAAAGAAAAGAAAAGAAAAGAAAAGAAAAGAAAAGAAAAGAGCATGGAAAGATGAACAAAGGAGGAGGAGCCATGCCCAGTAGAAAAACAAACATAAAAAAATGTCAGTGGCAACTTCTCATGATATTTGCAAAATGCCAGTCTGGTGGGTAACAGACATGTATCTTTGCCAGTGTTGCAATCGCATCTACTAGAGTCTGCATGATAGCTAAGTGTTACACGTGTCAGTCCATACAAAGGCTTACTGCTTTTAAGAGACACCCAGTAAGGTCTCACACAAGGTAGTCAGGTTTGATTTTCACTGTCCTAGGCAACCATTTCTCTATCTGTTGCTTTTGTATTTGATATAAATTTTGTGGTCAACGAACAAACATGATTTAGTTGGAAAACAACTCTGCCACACTACTAGCTTCCAAGCTACTCAGGAATTTAAAGGTTGGCTCTTGCAATCTGATGCTAAAGAAATTTAGATCCAGGAGACCTCTGGATTTGAGGCATTTCATAAACACTTTGTTAAAAAAAAAAAAAAGCAAAATGAGATCTAAACTTTCCTATATCCATTAGCATGAAAGATATAAATACATTGAAATTCAAGTTATTAAATCAATATTTTTATACATATACCAAAATTCAATTCATATATTGCTATTCTTCAAAAACTGATACTGAAGAGGGGAGAGAGAGGAATCAGTAGGTAAGAATGGATTCTGTTAATGATGGTGGAGAGCCTGAGTTCTGTTCCCAGCACCCATATCAGATATCTTACCACCACCTGTAACACAAGCTCTAGGAGACCCAACATTGTCTTTTCTTCAGATGTATTCATCACTTTTTATGAAATGAAATGTTGGAAAAACTTCCATCTTGATGATTATCACCTATAGACATGAAAAGAAAAGATCATTCATTGAATTTGTTAATTAAGTGATGTATTCTCATTGCAAAAGGATCTAAATAGAATTCAAAGTGATTACATAATAAAATGTTTTATGCAAAATATTGAACTAGATTAGTGGAAGTAAAAAAAAATACCTTTTTAAAAATACATAGCAAGTAGATCTAGGGAGATTTCTTTGTTTTTAAAACACTTACTGTGAAATCTTAAAGACCTAGGTTTGGATCCCCAGTGTCCATGTAAAGAACCAAGCAGCGAGAACACCTATAATCTCAGTACCAAAACCAGAGATAGCAGGAGCACTGAGGCCATCTGGCCAGGTAGTCTTACTGTGAGTCCATTTTGGGAATAGGATGTTATCAAGGCAGTAAGGACTGTATGGAAAAGCAAACCCTAGCCTGAGTGGGGAGTCATGGAGCTACCCCCTGGAGCTCTTTGTATAATATTCAGTGGCAAATATACAGACCAAGAAATATTTCCCAATCAGTTTGTTGGTCAGTCTCCATCATCCATATCATCTGCAGTTATTAAAGGTTACTGTAATTTTGAGAAGTGTGGTCCTTTTGAATCTGGTGAGTTTCAGCATTCCCAGACCAGTGAAGTTTGTTTACTTCCCTTGTCTTATGACCCCCCAATCTGCCCTCCTTCTTAGAGAGAATATAGTAATTCATAGAAAAGTGCTACATGATAATATCTCTTCTGTAGTTTTACATGTTTTCTTCATGCCTTCATCTGGACTGTCTTATTTATTCCAAGGATGCACTCTGTGTTTTGTACATGAGGTGTGTCTGCACTACCATGTTTGTACGTGGAATAGATGGTATGCGAGATGTACTCCTAGACAAAAGTAAACACTGATGGACACGTTGAGATAATAGTATAAGTCTGAATTATATCAACAAATATGATATAGGTTAGTTCACAGCTGCACAAAGATATAATATAAAGCCAAACTGCTAATGTCAATGTCTGAATTCATCTCAAGGAAAAACTCTTGTACCTTACATTACATTTTAAAACCTCTTCTTTCCTGCTTCAATTTTATTAATATATTGTGATTGAAATCTTTATTCTTGAAGGTGGTGGAGTGCTCATTAATATATTTGGACAGTAGGCATGTTCACCTAGATGTGTTTCTTTTACATGGCTGAACTCTTGTGCGTTTGGTATTTTTGCTTGGTTAACAAAGCATCACTTTGTTTCCTGAAGGTGACAGAAGGATATTGAGCAGAGCTCCACTGGGAAGGTCACTTGGCCTTTCCTCACTCTTCCTGGATGAAATAGGAAAGCAAAGCCATGTATTGATCATGTAGATTCAAGAGCATGGTAATGAGGGCAGAGGAAGTGTGTTTTTACTTCCATAATTTCCATTTTCATGGAAAAACAAGGGGAGTGGGTAACATAAGCAAATATAATGGCACAGGCTGGATAAAGCCAGAGGAAGAGGCAATGAGTAGGCTGTGAGGAACTGGGAAGCTGCCTGGATGGTACTCAAGAGTCTCAGTGGCAGGGCCATGAGAGTGGGCAGGGGAATGGCTTTAGTTAAAATGGCATGGACTATAAAGGGAGTGTTCCAGTTTGCCTTCTGCTACTCTGATAAAACTCTCTGACCTAAAGCAAGTTTTGGGAGGAAATGCTTCTTTTGGCTTACACTTCGAGGTCCCAATCCATCAGGGAAGAAAGTCAGGGAAGGAACTAAATCACAAACTATGGAGAAAAGCTGCTTACTGGCTCTCTGTTTGGTTTACTAAAACACATATGCTTAGTATTTTTATAAAATCCAGTTCCACCATCACAGAAACTGTCCCATCCACAGTGAGCTGTGCCTATCACAAATAAATCATGATGATCTCTCACAGACATAGACTTAAGTCAATATATCTGGGCAATTTCTCAACTGAGGTTCCTTCTTCCCAGAAAAGTGTCTCTAGTTTATGTCATGTTGGTAAAAACTACCCAAGATAAAAGTAAATTTGGGGTTCAATTTTACCATCATGATTGCTTTTACATCACAGCTTTATAATGGTGAACACACAACCATGTATATACCATAAAGAACTGTAGCCAAGCATGATAGCATGTGACTCCAAGCCCAGCATTCAGGAATCTCAGTCAGGGGGATCTTAACTACAAGGATGGACAAAGAGGAAGGGATGGAGAGAGGGAGAGAGAAAAGGAGCTGGCTCATGCAGTTGAGGTAACAAGATTTTCAAAAATTTATACATACAGACAGACACAAATATATATATATATATATATATATATATATATATATATATATATATATATAAATGTGTTTCCTAGTAACACTTCCGTTCAATTATATAATATACTACACCTTTACAATTAGTTTTCCTAGGTTCTCCCTCCTGGAAATGCTAATTCTACTCTTCTTTCCTAACAGTCTTCATTAGACATTGAAAGGATATATGTGTGCGCGTGTGAAAATGTGTATGTGAGTATGTGTGGGGGCATGATGCAATGTATGCCACAGAAATGACATCTATCTCTCAGAGTCTGGCTAATTTTGGTAAATATGATCCCTGTTACCCCTCCTTTCCCCACCCCACAAATGATGATCCCACTCTCTTTATGGCTGACTATAACTCGTCTATATACCTATCTCAGGTTTGTTTTCCATCTGTTGGTGGACACTCAGGATGATTCCATAACTCAGCTATTTTTATATATGTTTAAATTTGAATCCCTTAGGCTGTTTACATGCTATTAAGAAAATGTTCTTAAGAATTATACTACTGGCAAGTAAAGTAAATACAATATTTAAAATTAGAAAGATCTTAGAGAAGCTGGAGTTATAGGTTTACTGTTAATAATGCTTGCTACCCTTGCAAAGACTTTAGCTCAAGTCCCAGCATCAGATGGAGACTGACAACTATTTGTAACTCCAGGCTTAGATTATATTATATTTTCTTCTTGCTTTCTGTATGAACTTATAAACATGTAACACATGAGAACATAATTTTAAAAATGGCCTATAAGTAATTCTGACAAGCACTGTGTTTCATCATTTAGTAAATTACAACCTATGTAACAAATCAACCCATTTTCCTATTTTCTAGATTATTTAATATATGCCTCTTTATTCATTTGTACCTACTCTATAGCTATAAAGTTAAAGTCACACTGTTGAAATAAACCTACACTGATTATAATGTCTAAAATATACTTTGGCCTCTTGTGGAGAAACCATGCAATCTCTGATCTTCAACAAACACATGAATGAAAAACAGGCAACTATCTATGAGTCCAGCCATTCCATGATGATAGATGTTTTACTCCAATATCAGAGGCATACGAAAGAACAAAGTCACTCAGATAGGAAGCTTTTATTTAAAATGTGATGAGTCTAGTTTATGTTTGCGGTAAGACTTAAAACTAGTTATTTAACTTAAAAATCTAACTTTTCCTAAATAAAACAGGTGAATGTGTAAATAAATCTAAGCTTTGTTAAGTAGACATATAGTAAATGCCCTTGAAAATTAAATTCAATAAATTTAAAGTACTAGTACCTAGTTTAATGCTTTTAATAAAATGTTAGCAATTTGTAGAATCAAAGCAAAATATGTAAATTACATTAGAACATTAAAATCTTTCTTTTGTTCTCAAAGAGCTCTCAATGTTCTAGGTTAACTTAAATGATACAATAACACCAGTAACTGTTTCATGACCATGATATAATGAACATATAACTTTACTCCAGAAACAGAAAATCTGCAATTTTGAAATATCTATTGAAGGTTCCAAAGCCAACATCATTAAAAAAAAAAAATCGAAACATGTTCAAATACAAAGAAATAGTGTAAGGGACAAAGCATTCATTCTCCACTGATAAAGGATTTAAGAAACAAAACATAAACAGATGTAAATGTAATAAGTAGAAAATGATAGCATGTGTATATCCTGTTTATAAAACTATTCCAATAAAATAAACACTAATTAAACATATGTTATGATGATGTAAATTAAATACTCAGAAAACATCAATTAAATATTACCTTTGGGAGAGAAAGCTCTAAAATTGTTTAATAATAAGAAGAACAAGGGCTTTATAAAAGGATACTTTGAATTCTTACTTCCAAAACTTGTTTCTGCATTTTTAAAATTCTATTTTAAAAAATTATATTAAGGAATGAGTTTTTAAGCATTCAAACTTAGTGGATGTATGCTGCAAAAAAAAAATTATTTCAAAAAAAAAAATCTCAGCCTGAAGTTTCTACCCACCATAGACCGTTTAGGTTCTCAGATGAAAGACACAGCCTTATATTTTTAAATATGTCTTAGATAACACAATAGCTGGGCCTACCCTCCAAGTTAGAATCTATTACTCTATCAATAACCTAAGTTTTTACTTACAATGTTTCATCTGGGCTGCTTTTAGCGCTAGTGGGCCAGTTTACATGACCACATTGTTATGGATCAGCTAACCCATAGTGGACTCTCCCTTTTACTGTCCTGTGTGTTCCTCCTCTATCTCATGGCCGCTCCCTCTCTCCCCTCTTCTCTGTTCCTTCCTCTAAGCCCATCTAAATTTAACTCCACCTATTTCACTTCTTTCCAGCTATTGGCTGTTAGCATCTTTATTTACCAATCACAACCAATTGCAGACAGGATCACTCAGTGTCTTACATGTGGAGTTTCTCATCTTTGGAGAAAACAGCCATGGGGGAACCAAATTAGCATTAGAATAAAAATAGCATTAGGTCAATTCACTATATTTCTTTTTTTTTTTTTTGTCCAATTAAAGTCCTTTTTCTCTTAGAGATAAATTGAACACAATTATAACAATTACTTAAATTATAATATATGATATATTTTTATAAAATCTAGTCTATCTTATTTGACAATCTAGATAAAGTTTTTATCATCTATCCTTATTTTTAAAGAATTTACAATTTTGTATCTTAATTATGTTTGATTTTAACTTGCATTACCATCTGAAAAACATCCTTTCAAACCTAGAAAAATTTCAACACTAAACAACTTAAGTTTAATTGTGAGACTATAACAAGTCTTCAACTACACCAGAGATTGGAAAAGGAAATAAATATTATCTGAATATGTAAGAAGTACAAAGACATAGCTTCCAAAACTTAAACAATTGGCAGAAACAATTGATTGCCTGGACTGTCTCCAATATTCCTTATAACATTGGGGCATCTATCTTTAGCCGTTTGGCCCAGAACATCTGACAGACCTTAAGTGAAGCAGAAATTATGAAGGACTGGTTACTCTGTCTGGGCAGAATCTAGTAGTTGATTATCCTAAGTCCGTTTATCCTTTTATACAGCATTTTGTCTGTAGATGCAATTCGGGCATCTCTTGCCCAATGGCTAGCTTTCCATAACTGAAGCAACTCTATATGGAGTGACTAATGCTCATATCTTTCCTTGAAGTTGAATGGGGATACTGTCAGGAGCAGATATGTCTCATAGTCAAAAGATCTATTAACAATGAAATGACTTTAAATATCATATTCTTTGGATCTCTGATACTTTTGAAGACCATCTATCTATATATAGCATAACTGAACTGTAAAACATTGATTACTATTTGGATAACCTTGAAAACTCTTTATTGTAATCAACTAAATTAGAATCTAGTATGATCAAGAGTTTGACTATCTGACTATTAACTTGCATTACTTAATATTTTAAAAAGTTTGAAAAGTAGCTATTAAAAAGACTGGGTATAAGCCTTGTATTCTTAAATACACAGGCACACTGCCTATCTAAGAGTAACAATTTTAATTTTAAATTTTGTATCAATATACAAAGACTTATACCAATGAAGACCTTAAGCCTTTAACACTATATAAATTCTGTACCAATGTAAGAAAATATAACTTCAATTCTGCATTGAAATATGAAGATTTCTAGCAATGTAAGATTATGGCTATAAAATACTTTAAGAATAAATTTAATAACCCATCTCGATTTGTCTAATTTCCATGATATTAATATATCCTCCTGTTTTCCTTTCAACTTCCTTTTTTTACCTAAGCAGGAAAGGAAAGAGTAGCGGAAAGGAAAGATAATAGCCAAATAATGAGAAGAAATTTAATTGAAAATGACTGCAGTAATCCATATCCTTAAGATGAAATATATCCTTTTCCAAGATATCAAGATATTGACATGGAATGATAGTTTTGATAAGACAAATGAAAATGGCTTTAAAATATAGTATATAACATGCTTTTTAAAAAGTTATTTTTATGTATATGTACCAAGTACTCATGGTAATGTCATTGTACTTGACTTGAGCCAATATCAAGACAAATACACACACACACACACACACACACACACACACACACACACAGACTGGGGGGGGGATTGACTTACCCACTCACAATCACATTCATCACAGTCTCACTTTTGTAGTCTTTATTGAATGTGTGAATGATATCTCGTCAGAAAGAAGTGAATGAATGATTCCATCTGTCTTGACTTTTCTTTGTTCCTTATTACCTCACTGCTTCCTGGCTTCTTTGTGTGCTCTGTCTTCAATTTCTTACCTCTGAATGTGGGTATCAGTATCCCAAAATGATCCATTCAAGGGGACAATGATTCTACCATCATTGCCACCATGGGAATCATGGGGTGGCTGCTTCCCTTAACTACATATAAAAATCTTTGAAACTTGATCAGACTACAAAAATGGAGCAATTTTCCAGGGATTGTTGCCATGTCCTCCAAACTGCCATGTTTTTGGCAATTATATTCTTACATTCAAGACAGTTTCAGTGACCTTAAATAATTGTGGAACTTATCAATAATACTTACTTTATTAGCCAATGTTATAATGGGATACACATTTTCTTTTGTAAATAACACACCTATCTGTAAATTGAGTATCTGATTCATCCTTATTCTCTAAATTTAAGAAAATAAAATTCCCTCAAAATCTTCCACTGTTAAAGGCAAGCACAATGTCCCTTTCAATTGATTCCGTATTTAAATGTATAAATGTTTTAGATAAACTGAGAAACGTTTCATTCAGCAAACTTAAAGTAGCTTCCCAACATTATTGTTTAATCATAAGCCTCTCTCCAGTGAACATTCATACAGTGATTTTTTTCTTTTAGGGACACTGAAGGTATTGTTACTGAAAATACTTACATGATGCCTCTAGAAAGATCCACTCACTTCTACAAAATGAAAGGGACATGGAATACTTCCCTTCGTAAAGATCTTACTGTAGCAGTCCACGTTATTATGAACGTTAAGGATCTGCAGTCTGAATGTTAGTCCTTCAGTTGGTGTGGTTTTTGAGCATCAGTTGACTTTGCTTGATTAACAACTTCTGACTCAGGCCTGGTGCTTTAAGTGTGATCTTATTTTAATTGAAAATATGGCTCATCAAGTCATCAAATCATGCTCTTCTCTAAGAGAGTTTTGTTGTAGGAATGCCTTGGTGGGTTCTCCCATTGTACTCTCAACAGAGAGTAAAGAGAAAGTTGTTGGTAACAGATGCAGTGCTATTTCCTGTGTAATACTTGAATAAATACTTGCATATACACTTAGGGCTAGAGAAGATGTAGCAGCATCCACTCCATTATTAGAAGAATCCACTTAAAGTCTGTGTACTATATATGCCAAAAAATCTACTTATTATCACTATTAAAATTTCCAGGGGGGTCTGTGCCCAAGGAGACCTCCTGCTAGGGCACTGCTGTGACCTGAGGAAGAACCAGGATACCTTGGAGAAGCAAAGATCCTGACAGGACAGGAGACACTGATGGGTTAAACCAACTTTCCTAGGGTCAAACTAGATATGGTAAGCTCTGTGACCTGCCCCTGCTCCTCTTCTGTCCTTCCTTCATAGACTTTTGGCCCCACACCTGAGCCCTTATTGCTGTCACCCTAAACAACTGGACCTGGAAGTAAAAATTTCTTCAAGAGTTCTTCTACACCCTTGTACTATTATCCTTCAGTTCATACACTGCCACCCTTACTTCATGTGCCCCTCCAGTCCCTCTCTTTTCTCACTAGCCCTAGCCCCTTTGTTTTACAGGCTTCCCCTGATTCTGATCCATCCATGGACTCTGCTCTTTATCTTTCCCTTTGATCTCTGCATAAGACAGGAGAATACACTTCCTAAACAGAGCTCGCCAGCTCCTAAAGACATCCTTTTCCACTTACTCCTCCAACTATGGGGTCTGTCTGTCCAGCACTCCTGGGCTGCTCCTGGCCTCCCCTCATGGTGGATTTACACTCTTCTCTGGCTACAACTTTGTGAAATAACTAACACCTTCCTGAATCCTATATTCACAGCAGGCCTCCCATGAAAACTCATTTTTTTCCCATTTCTTACCATCCCTTTCCTCTTTTCTCATTCCCCAATGATGGCGTGTTGCTCTCCTCCCACTAATCAATTCTATTGGCATCCTTTCCATTCTGATTCTACTCAGCTCTGTCAAGTACACACAGCTCTTCGAGACACAATACAAATTCTTCCTCTCCACTATGTGGGAGAGCCCTATCTATGGACACACACCTCCTTTCTCAGGCTTTTTCTGTGTCTTCCTCCTTTACCTCTATCTCCCTTTGCACCTTCCTGAGAAATCTGTTACTCTATGTAACTAAATGATCCATTTTTAGCCCTCTAGGGATTACTTGTTTTTTAGAGGTTGCTCTAGGAGTACAAGGATAGAAACCAGATGATCCAGTGCAAATGATCAAGTTAAAACTCTCCTGGTATAGGGTGTCAGCCAGAACTATACCCCTTACATCCAGGACACAGCTCATCTCCCTATTATCTTGCTTCTTTAGGAAGTAGCCAATGAGAGTCCCTTATTTTTATCTGCCTGGAGGTTCTGGAATGAAAGATTAGCTATCTAAGAGCCTCAGGTGGACTGAAACTGTGGACTGGAAAGTTGAGTAACCATGGCACCTGTGGAAACTACTCCTAAGGCTATCAATAAAATCCGCTGGAGTCTACCCCTTCCTGATTGCAGAGTAACTGAATTCTCCATTCCCATTGTCCCCACGTCTCCATCTTAACACAGTCTCAACTTCCAACAAGAGACTGTAGCCCATCAGTTGTTCTTATTAGGAAGGCAATTCGGATTCTGGAGATACATGTCTCCATTCTTTTATTTTAACCTTACTTTCAACAGTCCAGACCTCACACCACTTAAGTTGCCTCCTTGTGCACTTCGTTCAGGGAATCTAGAAAGCCAGGCAAGGAGCTACATGCCCATTCAATGCCATAAGCCTGAGTACAGACCCCAGAACCCTGTCTCTGTCAGCCCCCTAGAACTGTATCACTTTTCCTGACCAATATGATCTTCCCGATCTCCTAAGGAAGCTCCAAAGGGGTAGAATTGAAACTTTGCTGATAAAATCCAGCTTCTGACCCCGGTGTCAATGCTGCCCTTTATAAAGTTTACCTCATCCCCAAGGCTGGAGACCCTCAGAAGTGTCTTGGGGAGTATATGTGGAGGATATTTACATCTTGTGAATAACCTTGCCTGTGTGTATCACAGTGTTAAAAAAGCACTAGTCCAGGTAAAAAAATCAAACAACTACTTAAATGCCTAACTACCTAACTAAATATCCTCCACTCCACACAATGACTTCACTGGCCTCTTTCCATTGATCTTATCTTGAACTTTGGAGAAGTCCTACTTACAACTGAGATGAAAGACTTTTTTATTTTTAATTATTTATTTATTTATTTTGTGTTATCCTATATATTCAGGACAGCTCATTACTTTGCCAAATATATAATTTCACTGCATTTTGGCAGAAGCCTATTGAGACACCAAAGTTTCAACAGGACATCAATCTTACTCACTGTCTGTGGCTGATTCTCCAAAACTGTAAACATTTATTCTTTGTTCTCATGGTGATATTGTTTTTCTTCATTTGGCAATCAATGCTGGGATATTTTTTGACAGACCGCTAAGTGTTTAGCAGCTGACACTCTAACCTGAGGCAGATGCCTTGTGTTAGCTCAGGTTTGCTTGTCTCTATGTAATGAACTCTGGTGAGCATTTCACAGCAGGTGCTCATAGGATTTCAGGTAAAGTACATGGATTCTGAAAACAATGTAGAATGTAAAAATAAAGCTAGAAAAATTGGGGGAATGCTTGATATTTGTTGATATAAAGTAAAATTAAATTTCACTATTGCTCTCTTTTTCTAAAAATATTATAACAGGAAAAGCCATGATACCTTTACCCTTCTGCATCTCCTTATTTGTTTTAAAATGGGCATTTAGTTAATTTTCTCTGTAAATAAATGTTTCTTTCTTCTTCATTGTTTTTTCTAGGTAATCTTTTTTTTAAAAAAAAAGAATTGTGAAATTATAAAATGAGTTTTGAATAATTTCATATATAAGTACACTATTTTTACAATATTTCTACTCTTCCATTTTAAGTATTTTATCTTATGTTTTATTTAGTGTATGTGTGCAAATTTGTATGCATATGCAAGTGGATATGTGTATAAGCTGTGCGTATTTGTATGTGTTCTTGTGTGTGCATGATGTTAATATGTTGTGTGCATGTGTGCATTCAGGCGAGCATTCTTGCATTCGTGTGTGTGTGTGTGTGTGTGTGTGTGTGTGTGGGTTTGTGTGTGTGTGTGTGTGTTTGGTGGCACATTTATCAGTAGAAGTCAGAATATAATTTGTAGCACTTGATTTTCTCCTTCTACCCTGTTGGTCCCAGAACCACACCAAAATTTCATCATGGCTCCAAGCAAGATGATCTCTTTCTCATCCTAATGATTGTTTTGTTTTCAGTGAAATGTCAAAAATCCCTTGGACTGTCAATGAACACACACATTGGAGGACCAAAAGATTTACTCAATAGATTTACTTAAGTAGATCATTCCACAAGAAAGATCCCAGGAAATTAAGGCCCATGCTGTTCTGCCTCCTAAGTGAGAGTAAGTAAATCAAAGGATTATGAATACTAACTTTATCAGGCTACAACATTAGAGAGGAAGCCCACTCCTCTTCCCCTAAGTTCTGGTCAGGGGCAAGAACTGCACCTACACCAGGCTAGCTTCAACAATTAAATGAGATCCAATATGGAACACCTGCCTTCCACCCAGACTAGTACATGTCTACACTGGAAGAAAGGTACCCACATTCAAGAAATTCTCCCCCCCCTCCTTTTTAAATTGTTTTATTTATTTACATTCCAAATGTTGTCCCCCTTCCCATTCATCCCTCCAAAAGTTCTTCACCCCACCATTACACCATTGCCTCTGAGATGGTGCTCCCCACCCCTACTCCCACCACCCTCACCTACCCACTCACTTTCACCTCACCCTCCTCTCTATCTCCCTCACCTGGGACTGGGACATCAAATATCTACAGGATTAGGTTTATCCTCTCCCACTGAGGCCAGATAAGGCAGCTCTCTGCTACACATCCCAGGGCCCATGGACCAGCCCATGTATGCTCATTGCTTGGTGGCTTAGTCTCTGGGAGCTCCAAAGGGTACAGGTTAGTTGACACTGTTGGTCTTTCTGTGGGTTTGTTATCCCCTTCGGCTCCTTTTACACCTTAATCCATCTTTTATTTGTAGTTATTGGCAAATAGATATAATGTACCCCTTCATGGCTTTTCTCATAACACAAAAGAGTTAATTGAGAAAAGAAGCATAGCACAGTTTCTGAAAGCTTCAGATCTGGTTGATTATTCACCAAATCTACAAATGTTCAGAATATAGGAAATATCCCCTTTCTACTATTTATGTCTAGAAGAAATGTGTCACATTTGGTAGTGGCTCAAATTCACAGTGTCATCAACAAAAATTATTAAGTGTAGATAAAATAAGCTTTTGCAGTTTTAATGAAAGATAAAGCCATCAGCACACACTAAGGAGCTGAGAAACTGTGGAATAGAGGTGGCAGTTTAAAACTGCATTAACCTTGACCCACCAAAAGTATTAGTTTATTATAAAAACAGTAACTCAGAATCTTCCAAAATAGAGCTAATTAAGAGACAATATAAAATGCTAAATACTCTAATGAGCATGGTTACACTATCAAAAACACTAATAAGTGAGAGAAATCTCTCAGTGCAGAGCATGATTTAGTAGAGTATTTTAAAACTAGAGCAGTCTTCAATATCTTTCAATAAAATATAAAATGTTGCTGTGAAGCAGAATTCTCCTAAATAATATATTCAAGTAACATGTAAATTAGTTACAGTTTACTAACACGTGGTATTTCATCATGGTAAATTTCTTGCTGTTCTTAGGGGATATTATTTTAGCTTTAGTCCTAGGATCCTCCTGTTATATGTGTCTTCTTCCAACTCCCTTTCAAAATGCCAGACTTCCTGGTTTCCTCCCATCACTAAGATTCCTGCATTTCAAATCTTTACTTCAAGAATTTCTTCTGTGTGAGAAACTATCCTAAAACTCTTGTCAAAGTGTGAATGTGAGTTAATATTGAATATATATGAGGATGGTTCAATCATTACAGAGATGTGACTGAGATGGTTAGTTAATTAGAAGGGATTTTGATTGTTTCATATGTGGTAAGGTTGACAGAAATGAAAGAAATGAATCTGGTGAATGAATAGGATGGCCTAGAGAAACAGAGATTTGTGGGATTGCCAATGTCCCCTGATCCCCTATATTCTCTAGATGCTTTGTAACATATATACAAAAACACACACATACACACACACAGACACACACAGACACACACACACACACACACACTAACACATGGATGTGCATGCATTCACTCACATAAAATACATATAGACTTAAAGATTTCAATATATTTAGGGCTTTTATGAGTCAGGTTCATTTCTCCTAGATAAAATCTATATTTTTGAGACTTTTCTATGTTTTGGTTACAAAGACTTGGGGAATCCTAAATTTTTCTTTTCTGGGTAGCATTTTAAAAAATTTGTTCTCTTTTAGATGTAGAATGATGATCTCACACAGACGTTCCTGTCTTTATCCCATTGAACCATACAACACTTCAGGCTGAGTTACTAACAAACAAGACAGTACAAGGAACATGTATATAAGCCAGTAATCACAAGAACCATTATACATGAAGGAAAAGCACACTGAGCTATCACTATGGAGGGATTGTGGGAGACTTGAACACTTAGACTAAAAACAAAGAGGCCATTAGCTTAAAAACACATGAAATGTATGTAGTCCTGAGAAATCTCAGAAGCCCACAAAAAGCATTCTAGCAAAGAGTTTCCAAACAGGGATTAAGCATTTCTTATGCATTAATGTTAGCTTAACAAAAAGACTTATGCCTGATCTTTTTAAAACTTAGATAATATAAAATAATGAATTTTGTTTAAGTTTCCAGATCTATGTTCACTTGTTACATAAGAGATCTTAAAAAGATATCATCATATGCAAAAAGCATCTCATTCCCAGCCTGCACACATTCTCTTGTGCATAAGGCACCAATAACCTTGAGGAAGTTACCAGATAAGGCAGTATAGGAAGAGATGAGCGATTGAGCGATGTGTGAATCTTAAAGAAGTAACAATTATAATAATGCACTAAACTAGAATCAACAGAGATGTATTCTGATCTTTACTAATGCTTACTTTATTTTCTTCACTATTTTTATAAATATTCTGAAATCATCCTTTTTTAATTTAAAAAATTGGAAAATTTCTGTAGGCAGCACAGTAGGAATAGGAGCTGAAAGGAGAGATGAATAATATTCCATTGTGTGTATGTGCCACACTTTTATTATCCATTCATTTGATGATGGACATCTAAGTTCATTCCATTTCCTAGCTATTGTGAGAAGAGCCACAATAAAGATGGATAAGCAAGTGGTTTTATGGAAAGATCCAAAGTCTGTTGATTATTTGCCTTGGAAGAGATCTGGGGAGAGTTAGAATGAGGACATCAATCAGGGGCGTATGAACACATTTCTTTTTTCATACATCATACTCACAAAAGAATAAATTTAAACATGAGAAATAATAAAGGAAGGATATTCAAGACTAGGACACAGAACTCTGTCTTTCTCTTCTTTTTCATCCTTAGCTCAATTTAAAATACATTATGTTCAGGTTTCTGTGTAAATATTAATTTGAATAAAAGAATTTATTTTACCAAAAAAGAAAAAGGTAAATATGCTAAAGACTGTGCTCAATGGAGTCCTTTTCATTTTATTACAGTTCTGACATTTGGGATTTTTAGTCTAATGCAGTTCAGTACCCATTACTTGAACATCAGTGCACTTAGCACTTAGATGTTTGATTGATTTTAAATGTAACACAGCTACTTTCTCATAACATTTGATATGTTCCATAAAGAAAATAATTTTTATTAATAAGAGAGAGAGAGAGATTGACACACACACACACACACAGAGACAGAGACAGAAACAAAGAGAGGGGAATTTAAACATTTCCATGGCAAATGTGCTTGAGACCATCAAGGACATCTTTGAGAGGTTTGCTTCCCCTTCCTACAGTGAATTCTAAGGGGGTGGAAGTGAGGTCATCAGAAAAATACTTACCCTCTGAGCCATCTGAGTACAAAATTGCTACTGAAAAGAATATCCGTACAAGAAATTATTTACATTTCTAAGCACTTGTGTTAAGAATTCATTAAGATTTAGTCTCAAAAGCTACAAAACATACATTATTTTGCTATTCATAATCTTTGTTTTATTTATTTTAAGGCTTTTATTAAATATGATATTTTGATGATTCATATGTATTTGTAGTGGATTCTAATTATGGTCTCCTTCATATGCTCTACCTATCTTCCATTACTGATATCTTCCCTGTCCTCACTACAAATGTATAAACTCCTATATAATACATGTATCACTTAGGAAAGAAACAAAGAAGGGTTCAAGTGGCTGTAAGTTAATAATTTAATTAATTAATGTTAAGGGTGAGTCGCTTTGAACAGAATTATAGAAGATAAAATCGAAAATAGCATGAAGTTTGAAAATCTGTTTTAAATATTTCTCTTTAATACCATGAAAAACTACCTTCTGTGCATACAAAAAATATATCTCTTAGATGTCAGTTCTGCTGTCATGTTTTATATTATTAAAGAATGGATACCAGAAAGAAAAATGTTGTTATTAGTGCAGTGTTATGATTTCACTAGAAAGGAATGATCTACGTCTCCTAGACCCCAGCAACTGGTGTGTGACGTCAGTCATATTCCCCACCACTCTAACTCAATAGAGGTTTTGCATGTTTCTATACTGAGACTTTCTTCAGTGTTCACAAGGGGAAATATCCATACTAATGTTACCTACCAGTTTTCCTACCTTCTTCATTGCTTTGAGAGCTTCCCAATATATTGTCTCTCCCTCCCTCTGTCTTTGTTATACTAATTGCCCTGCTCCCTTCATGAGTCAGGCAACCCTTCACAGGAGCTCCTTCCAGTCTACTGTTCCTTCCCCATGTGAGGGTCACGAGGATCCACAGGGTGTAGTAGTAGCACAGATGCCCATTTTAAAACATTTTTATTTTATTTTATTTTATTTACTAAGTGTGCTTATGTGCCACATGTGTGAGTAAGTCACATGCCACAGCACACAAACGGAGGTCCGAGGACTAGTGTTGTGAGTCGTCCTCATCATTCTCTCCTTGTACAATGTACAGTCTGCAGAATCACACTTAAGTCCTCAGACTTGGCAGAAAATGTATTTCTCATTATCTCACTCCTTTTTCATTTTTGCTCACACACTGCCTCCTGCATGAAGGCTGCCTTCTCCATCCAACCTGTCATAACCGCCATCCACAATTTCTGATCCTCCTGTCAATATTGTTCGTAATGCACTATTACAAAACACATTTGCTCATAAACATAGTCTTCTCCACTTATTTCTGAGTGAAAGTTATTCAAAAATCAGTTTTTTATGTGAGGTAAGTTATAGGTCTACAAAATTCTAAGCATGCAAACTCCTAATTATAAAAGTAGAGATCCAGATTTAGTATAAAATTTCTGCAAAATCATTAATTAAATCTCTCTATATATGTGTACACACACATATGTCTACTATTTTTTAAAATATATTTTCTAGGAAGAACTGGTTCCCTTTAGGTCTTGTGTCCATCTTTGATATAGTCCGCATTTCCAGAGTCTGTTTTCAAATTCCACGTGGGAGTAAGAAGTGCTAATGGAACATTTTGTGCTGAAAGTATTATACCTGAGCTCCAGTCATTGCTGCACTGTTTTAAAGTTATCTTTTCCTATAATAGTGACATTTTAAAGCCAGAGTAGAAGCCCCTGAAATTCCTGCATTAAAGAGGCTGGTGTAGGAAAACCACATATTCAGGGCCAGCCTGAGCTGCACAACCAGGCTCTGACTCAAAACATAAAATTGATTTGTGGCATGCAATTGAAATGAATGTAGCAAATGTTTTGTATGTAAAATATTACCGGAGAATCCACTGATATCCACAACGTAATCTTAAAATTGTTAATGACCAGGATATTGAGAGCTAAAGGCTCCTTTGAACAAGCTTTAGAGTAGAATTAAAAGCAAACAGAGCCAGACCTGTAATCCCAGCTCCATGCTGGCATGGAAGGAAGGTTCTGGGACTCAAGGCAGCTGGAGCAAACCGTGGGTTCAACGTCAAACTTGGCATTTTACAGAAAGTCTACTTCAAAAGGAAAGACTAAATATAGGCTGGGAATATAGCTCAGTTGTAAAGGACTGGAATATTGTGTGTGTTTATGTATGTAAGGGTTATGGACTCAGTCTCATAATTAAATAGATATAAATGTTCACGTTCCCTACATAATGAATATGCATCACATTTGCAAATAGAATTTAAAGGCAGCAAAACAACTAAATGTGTTTCATAGTTATATGAGTGTTTCAAGTGATAGTCTTTAAATTAAATCAACAAGAATAATGACTCATGAGAAAAAAAAAGTGGATTTGTGTTTCCACTGGACTGATTTAATTAGACTCACTCATGCCTTGGGTTTCTTCATTCTATTTTGAAAGAGAATCTGTGAAGGAAACTGGGCTTCAAATCATCTTGAGACATACTTGGAAGTAGCATTTATAAAACTGGAAAAAATAAGATATTGAAATATATCTTTGAATGTAAAATCACTAATAATGATATTTCCTTCGTTTTGGTGAGCCACTGTTCTCTTACTGACCCCCTCTACAGAAAATCTGTATTGAGTCTTCTTTTTGTGAAATCATCTCTATCATTAAAAGAACTGGAGGAGTGCGGAGTGCGTGTGGGGATAGGGTTGGACATTCAAAGAAGCAGGTGCACATTCAAATGGGCTAGGCTGGATCTGTGCAGTAGGTACACATGACAAATGGCTAGGCTGAGTTCTGTGTGAGCATGCACACACACACACACACACACACACACACACACATGCTTGCACACATGATTAAAAAGTAATCTGGGTGTTAAAATTTTCCTTTTTCTTGACACTTAACCCACATACAGGCATTTGTGTTTCACTTAGTGAAATTGTAATTCCTGTCTGAGCACTCACAGATGTTATGTGGTCACTGTTTTTTTTTTTCAGTCCTTTCAGGAGTTTAAATCAGACCTCTACATGTTCTCTGACTGCAACACTGAACGTTGTTACTCTGCCTGTCAGGCCATTCCTTACTGGGTAATCGCAAAAGATTAGGGTCCTAGTAAACCTTCTCCTCTTAGGTTCTCAGTTATATAGGGTTGCTTTATGACAAGCAATGACAGAGGGGTTGTTAAGCAACCACCACCTTTGTGAAATTAAAATAACTAAGAATGTGCCTTTCTCAGCCAAATCCTCTGGGCACCACCAGGAGAATACTGTCTCTTAAACTGAGAAGAAGCACACATAGAGTTTGGATTTATTCTAATATCAGTTTGAAATGTATAGGTCACATCTTATAGAGGTTTTTTTTATTAGTTTGGTAGAAATTGATTCTATAGGTTTTATATAGGCATTTATATAGGTTTTTTAAAAAGTTATTCTATGCACATTTATATGTTGCTTGAATACATTCCCTTGGTACAAAAACCACATTATATAAACTGATATCTAACCCCTTGCTGGCTATCAGAACATTAGGCTGAGCAGATAGCTCACTGGATGAAAGTGCTTGCTGAGTAAGGATCATTGTTCGTGTTGAAGTCACACAACCCACGTAAAAGTAAAGGCTAGACATGAAATGCATGTCTAAACGTGTAATCTTAGTGTTTCTTCTCTGAGATGGGCAGAAGAGCAGAGAATCATGGGAAGTTTGAAGGCCAGGTAGCATGCTGTGCTTGCAGAAAAACAGCAAACTCACACTGTCTCAGGTAGCTTAAAAAAAAAAGAAAGTCACACTATTTCAGACTGTTCTTTGAACTCATGAGCATGCAGTCATATGTGAACACCCTTATTCATACATATAAGTGTATGGACCCTCATAAACACACACACACACACACACACATCTATCTACCTGAATTGTTGAATCTTGATATTGCTTTTTTTTTCATTCAAGAATGTAATTTGCAGTGCTCTGGTATGGGACAAATTATAACATTTTTATCAAGTGTAAATGCTTATTATTTTAATTCACAACAACACAATTTCCCCTGTAGTTCTATTTTATTTATTTTTAGCTCTGATTACATGGATTACAATGCTAAACATTTAAAATATTTCAAAGTTATTATTTGAACATGTCATGCAGAAGACATGTCGTAGAGTAAATACTAAATTTTCTATAAGAAAGACTATGTGTGTGATGAAGGGCTTATCAGAGTAAATAACAGAGCCAGCAATTCAAATTTACCTATAAAATATTTCATGGTGTTCATCCAATGAATCAATGGTATGCAACATCTTTGGGACAAGGCAAAGTGTTTTTCCAAGGACATTGGCTTGCTTGGCACAAGTCCGTACCTGTTTCCTCCCACACAGTAGCATGCAAGCCTGCTGAGTACTTGTCTTCTCCCTGTAAACCTGACAGATGTGATCCCAGTGAGGTTCCACCACCTTCCACAGCTGAGTGGAGCCCATATGTTGCAGAGAAGAGAGAAAGAAAAGAAGAAGATTAATTCAGTTGTCAATGTAAGTAATTGGGGTTGTCCTGCCACCCTCCACAGTCAGCATGGAAGTTGGCCATTTTCTTAATTATTTAAAACAAAGCAACATTGGGCTGTGCAAACACCAATGCATTTTGCCAGT
The DNA here is from genome assembly GCF_978045245.1 of Mus caroli. Classification (NCBI taxonomy): domain Eukaryota; kingdom Metazoa; phylum Chordata; class Mammalia; order Rodentia; family Muridae; genus Mus; species Mus caroli. The sequence continues at coordinate 68,687,142 of NW_028227262.1, read as the reverse complement.
GTGTTTACCCCTGTGGCTCTTCATACTCTGTTTGATTGGAGGGAGGAAGGTTGTTTTCTTAATTGTTCACCCTGAAGAATTTACTGGAGTTCAAAGTAGAGGCAAAGAAATTCTTGTATAACCAATTCCTCCCACATGTCTCGGAAGGACACATTATTCCAAAATGTCTTCAGTTCCTATAGTTTGGAGGTTAAATGAATTTAGCTAGTATGCCATCCAAGTGAGCCTTTGTCCTGAGAAAGTGTCACAAATTTAAACAGTACTTTATGACTAAGTTAATAATGTACAAAGTTACAATAATGTAGATGACGCATCAGACTGATAAACTAAAGGTAGATTGAATAGGAAAGAACTTAAACGTAGAGACAAGAGAGAGAGAGAGAGAGAGAGAGAGAGAGAGAGAGAGAGAGAGAGAGAGAGCGAGCACTGGCTACTTGTGCAAAGGACACAGGTTTGGATCCCAACATCCACAGAGTGGCTCACAACCATCTGTAGCTCCAGAACAGGCCAGCAGACTTTCTCTTCTGAATGCTGTAAGCACTGTTCACATGTGATGAATATACGCACAGAGCCAAAACCACCAATACATGTAAAATAAACTAAAGTATAAAATATTTTGTAAAAAGAATTCAAAATTAGCCTACTTACAAAGCTTATTTGAGATATTTTTATCTAGTTAAAATTACTCTGTTGTCTTCCACGAATTCTATATAAATAGAGTTGGATAATAACACAGAGCGCTATAAAAGTGGTAGATAAGCCACAAATGGAGATGCAAATGAAGTGGTGAAATCTTATAATGGGGAGATATTTACCTAGGATTTTTCTATGAATTATGGCTATTCGTCTTTCAAATAATTACTTGTTTGCCAAGTGTTTTCCTTTGTTTTATTGTAAATTAAATGTCTTTCCCCAATATTTGATAAATGAATTTACTGAGGAAGAAAAGTTGCAATATTATAAACCATTTAAATGTGTAAGAATCAGTGATTTGAATTGTAGTATTTTAATTATATAATGTTCTTATGTGCAAAAGCATGTACACCTAGCTTGTGAATAAATAGCATAAATACACATATCTAATATTTGTGTGTATCACACATCGACACATAAAAACACATACTGCGTTTGAGCAACTTATTAATCAAATAATCAGAAAGACATGGTTTTTGTTGAAGAGGAGGGTTCTCTTTATCAGTCATTTAAAGCTTGAATGGTGGCATAGGTCTGTGATCCCAACAATGACCATGTAGAACCAGGAGGATTGGAAGTTAGATACCTATCTAAACTACATAGAAAGTTTGAGATTCAAGGCTTATTAAGCTGCATAACTGAATAAAAAAATTACTCAAGCTCTTTTCAAAGTACTTGCAATGGTTATTTTGTTTAGAATAATTTCTCAAAAGACATACTAGTTTTACCTGCAGTTAATACATTACCCATGTCAAAGTAGGAATGTTAAAATAATACTTGGAAGTGAGTGTAAACAAGATGGTCAGCTACTAAAGGCATTTGTCACCAAGTCTAAAGGCCTGAGTGTGATCCTTGGGCCACAAATACAAAAGGAACCAATTCCCAAGGGACATCTAATGACTATTATGTATATGCTAAAACATGTAAAACAAACACACACACACACATACACTTTAAAATAAAGACTGTTGATAAATTAAAAATCATCTTATCCTAGTTCAGGTTTCATGCTAAAATCTCAATAATTTAATACATCACATCACCAACATTCACTAATAACATGAATTAAATATATTCCCTCAAAAAATCATTAATTTGGAAGGCATAAACAAACAACTGTGCCTAGTTACAATGGATAATATAAAAGTGATGTCATCAAACAAGGCAGCCTGATCAACAGAGTCTCTCTGTCTCAATTTTGATCAATTATTCATCACTGCTTAGACTCTTCTGAATGCTTTGACTTCAAAAGGCTGACTATGCTGCAAATGAATTTCTTTATTTTTATTTTTTATTAGATATTATCTTTATATACATTTCAAATGCTATCCCAAAAGTTCCCTATACCCTCCCCCCTCCCTTCTCCACTATCCACCCACTCCCGCTTCTTGGCCCTGGCATTCCCCCTGTACTGGGGCATATAAAGTTTGCAATACCAAGGGGCGTCTCTTCCCAGTGATGGCCGACTAGGCCATCTTCTACGTATGCAGCTAGAGATATGAGCTCTGGGGGTAATGGTTAGTTCATATTGTTGTTCCACTTATAGGGTTGCAGACCCCTTCAGCTCCTTGGATGCTTTCTCTAGCTTCTCCATTGGAGGCCCTGTGGTCCATCTTATAGATGACTGTGAGCATCCACATCTGTATTTGCCAGGCACTGGCATAGCTTCATACGAGACAGTTATAACAGGGTCCCTTCAGCAAAATCTTTCTGGCATATGCAGTAGTGTCTTTCTTAGGTATGCACTGTTCACAGAAACTGAGGAAACATGCTTCATTGAGTAGATTGAATCTTCCAGAATAGACGACTGGATAAGTAAAAGTTCATCTTTCTGAATATTTCAAATAATCTGTATCAGCATACATTGATAAAAATGCCCACAATTATGTTTACACACAGATACTTAGCTGATCTTTTCCAAAAAAAAAGTCTTCATTTGAATTTAAGTTGAGAAGTAGATTGGACTTGATTGGTTTAGTTATTCTGCAAACTTGTTTGTTGGAAATCACTGAATATCCTTTAAAATTCTCTCCATAGGACACAACTAAAATTGGCAGGAAAAACTGTGGCAGAAATTTATCATTCACTATTGAGAAAATACTGCCTATGTGTATTAAAGTTTGAATTATATAGCAGTAGAGGATAATCAAAAAATTCTGTGATACTTTGAGAATTTAAAATATCATTCAGAATGTTTTCCATACTTAAGAATTAGATATAAGTCTGTGAATTCCATAATTCCATCAAGAAAAGGGCAGAGTGTATTGAGAAAACCACATTGCTCCCTCTCTTAAGCCCAGGTATATAATTAGTGACTGTTAGGCAAGATGCCAATCTCCTTAGGATAAATTTGCCTTAGGAAGTGTGTAAGCATTTCCTTTCAATAGAGACATGGAGAATCTCTGCCTTAGCTCTAGCAGAAGCCCTAATTCAGTCTTATTCAATATTTGTACACACACACATACACACACACACACACAAACACACACAAACACACTCTCATGAGGTTACATTAAGATGTTATTGAGTTGTCATGTAAATACACTTCCTTGTGCATGTGGATGCACTATTGTGGAGACACACACTATGTGTGTGTGTGTGTGTGTGTCTGATGAGTTTATATAATATAATATATATGTATATTATATACATTTCTTGAAATGGATGAAATAGACTTACCCATTTTTCAAAGGCTAAAAATAACTAGCTATAAGATTTTGTTAAAGAAATATTATTAAATAAAAATTTCAATTTAGTGTTATTGAAATGTATTAGTTTAGCAGAAATTACTGTATGTCTAATAAACTCAAAAATGTTTTATAACAAGACCACTCCTCTTAGAAAATTAGAGTTACGGATGTGATTCTCCCTCTCTCTCTCTCTCTCTCTCTCTCTCTCTCTCTCTCTCTCTCTCTCTCTCTCCTTCTCTCCCACCCTTCCTCTCTCTCTTTCTCTCTCTGTGTGTGTGCTTCCATTTCCATGTGTGCCCTTAATTGCTATGTCTTCATGATCGTGCATATGCATGTAGAAGCCAGAGGTCAACATCAAATCTTCCTCCACCATACTCTATCTTACTGTTTTCACAGGATCTTCTACTGAATTTAGTGCTCACTGTTTCAGATAAATGAGGTCCTCAGAAATCCCCAGAGGTCCTGCAGCATCTCTATCCCCAGCTCTGGAATTTTCCATGTGTGCCACAGTACTTGCATCTGAACTCAACTGAGCCATCTCTTGAGCCTTACACATGACTTTTGACAAATACACTTCCTTGCATATCTTAAACAAATAATTCTTGAAGTTAGAGGATACCTAAGTAAATATGTGCCTCCTAATACAAAAGGCCATGAATGAATACATTGTAGGTGCATAATGCAGGATTTGTTTTTCTTTAAACATATATGGGACATACAAGATGACTAAGTGAGTAATGGTGATTGCTACCAAGACTAACTATGTGAACTCAATCCTAGGGTATCACATAGTGGAAGGACAGAAGTTATTTCTGTAAATTGTACACAGAGGAGCGAGCGAGCCAGAGACAGAGACAGAGAGACAGAGACAAACTGAGACAGAGAAAGAGATTCAGAGACAAAGGCAGAGAGAGACAGAGATAGCCAGAGACAGAGAGAAGCAGATAAAAGCAGGGAGACAGAGACAGATCCATACAGAGAGACACAGAGAGAGAGAGAGACAGGAACAGAGAGGAGCATAATAATAAGCAGAAGAGAAGGAGGGGAAGAGAAGATGAAGAAGAGGGGAGGAAGAGGACTAAGAAGAAGAAAAGAAGAAGAGGAAGAAGAAGAAATACAGCTTAATTCATTTGATTATTTATATATCCATACTCTGTAGCAAATTTTTCTTAAGCTTTTATACACTGATTTTTTTCCTATATGTCTTGTGCCAGTAGTTATACTTGTTTCTCTGAAGTTCAAATTAAATAATTGTCATCTAGTCATGATCTCCAACATCCATCCATACTTTGTGGGCTTTAATACTCTAATAGAGAACACTTAAATCCCCATAGCATTCAGTAGTACTATCTATCTATTAAAAGTTCCCTATCACATTTCCTTTTATGTCCCCATTTCCCAAATGCATTCCCCCTAAAGCAGGGCCCTTTAAGATGCTCCTTGAAATGGAACTTGGGGAAGGAGACTGTTCAGAAAATACTATATGCTTCATTTCTCTCTTAGAGCACTTGATGAATATTAAAAAAGAAAAAGAAAAAGAAAAAGAAATCCGTGCTTTTCTGAGCTTAAAATCTGAATCAATCGCCAGCTTTTCCCAAATGTGTTTCATTTTGAGTCTCCTTTTCCCATGCTGATGGTTTTGTTTTTGAAACCAAACCTAGTCACATTTTGTCGCTTCCTGGATGGTGTTGTGGAAATTGTTAATATATATCACTGTCTGTGGGCTAGCCAAACATGAAAAAAGTAAGGTTTTAATATGCAGACATTTTGAGGTCTGAGATGTGAGAAACTGCCTTTCGTATCTGTTCTGCTCCAAATCTGTTCTGGAAGCTGTAAAAGCCAGGTGTGCATTATAACACATGACTGGCCCTTGAAGAGTGTTGGGACAGTGAGTGAGAGTGCAACAGCATACTGCCACTGCCAGCTCTACCTGGAAAGGTTGACCAAGGCTGAGTCAGTATCCCTCACACTTGTTCAAGGTCTCAAACTGAGCAGGAACATTGTCAAATAATTTTCTAGCAGAAAGGAAAGCCATTGGGCAGTATCTCAGGCTAGAAGCATCAGCTGGAGTGTAGTTAGAGGTAAGAGCATAGTTACTTATCGCCAAGTCTAGGATCTACAGAACTCCACAACCTTTATTTTCCTTTTCAATTATTATCACATTTTATTTATAGATGTATAGGTGTATGAGCACTTAGCTTATACCTAGTTCTCATAGGACAACTTTTGTGAGTCATTTACCTTCTTCTAACATGGAGGGTTTAGGACTCAAGTAGTCTGACTTGGTGGCAAGTGCCTTTAATCCATGGAATCATCTCTCCAGTCCACTGTTCCCTTCCTCATCAGGGCAGTTGTGGTGGTTTGAATAAGAATGGCTCCATAGACCTATATATTTAAATGCTTAGTCCCTAGTTGGTGGATTCTTTAGGAGGGATTAGGGGTTTGGCTTTGTTGAGGGGGCCATAGTATTGTTTGAAGAGGTGTGTTTCTGGGAATGGGCTTGGAGGTTTCAAAAGCCCATGCTAGGTCCAGTCTTGCATTCGCTGCCTCCTTCATCTTTTGGGTAAGATGAAGACAGCACCATGCCTTACTGCCTGCTACCAAGCTCCCTGCCATGATGATCATGGATTAACCCTCTGAAAAATGTAAGCAGGCCCACAAGTGAACGCTTCATTTTATAAGTTGCCTAGGTCATGTTTTCTCATAGCAGGAATAGATCAGTAACTAACACAACAAGGAGTCATCATTATATAAATCTGTACTCAGTAAAGTCAACTTTTCAATAAATCTTAGTTATTGGAAACCAGAACTGAGGCCTCATTCCTGAAGTACTTGGACATTCCCAATCTGTTTTATTTTGGACAATATTCATTGGTAATAAATTAACAAATCAAAATGATAACATAATGGTAAAGTTGTGCACAGATGGTACATGGCTATAAGTCACAGTCATTGCACCTGACTAGGTTGGCTACTTAACTAATTTGCTGTCCACTCCACCAGAGACAAATCTAGAACAGGCCCATTCGTAATAGGTTTATTTTTTAACTTATTCTTCTATTATACAATGCATCACAATTGTAGTTTCCCCTCCCTCCATTCCTCCCAACACACCCCCCACTCCCCTCTAGCCAAGATCCATTCCTCTTCAGTTTCCCTTGAGAAAATATCAGACTTCCCAGGGATATCAATATAATACTACATAACAAGATACAATAAGGAATATGTGCAAACCCTCATATTGAGGAAGGATGTGGCAATCCAGTAGGAAGAAAAGGGTCCCAAGTGCATGCTAAAGATTCAAAGACATTCACACACACACACACACACACACACACACACACACACACTGTTATGAATCCTCTCAGAACATCAAGCTAAACAAACATAAAATATATCTAGAGGACTTAGCACTGACCCATGCAGACTCCATAATTTCTGCTTCAGTCTCTGTGGGAACCTATGAGCCCTGCTTAGCTGACTCTCTGGGCTGTGTTCCCCTGGTGTCCCCAAACACTCTAGATCCTACCATCCTTTTTTCCCCTCTTCTGAAGATTTCCCCAAGATCTGCCTAATATTTGTCTGTGGGTCTCTGCATCTTCTTCCATCAGCTGCTCCATAAAATCTCTCTGATTATTGGGCTAGGCGCCAATCTATGAGTAGAACAGATATCATTGAGAATCATTTCATTGGCTGTTTTTTCTCTGTCATAATTTGTTCTATCCTAGGACTCTGGGCTCTCTGGCCTCTGATTTCTGGCTACTCAGGGAATATTGAATATGGGTTGGTGGTTGAACTGGTGTCCCAGTCATACCTCTGGAATCCTTGCCTAGTTTCAGAAGATGGCTGTATCTCCCATTGCTAGGTGTTCTCATTAGAGTCACTCTCAGAGATTCCGAGGAGTTCCACTGCATTAGGTTTCCATGTTGCCCCAAAAATGTTCCCCAATTCACTGTAATTTCTCTTTTATACTCTCCCATCCTGCTCTCTCCTGTTCTCATCCTTAATGGCCCTCATCCTACCTGAAAAACTGTCTCTCCTTCTCAGGGACATTCATACATCTCTCCTAGATATCTTATTGTTACTTAACCTCTCTAAGCATATGGATTGTAGAATGATTATTTGATAGTTAGTTTCATTCATTCATTCATTCATTCATTCATTCATTCATTCATTGTTTGTTTGTTTTACAGTCAGCCTGCAGTTTTCCCTCCCTCCTCTTTTCTAGTCCCTCTGCCAATTCCTTCTCATCTACTTCTTTGTTTCTTTTCACAAAGTGACAGGTTTTTTACAGATATCAATCAGGCATGGCACATTGACTTGCAGGAAGAATAGGCATCTCCTCTCCCAGTAAGGCTAGGCAATAGAAGCCAAAAGAACCGTGCCAAATTTATTTTATGAGGCCACAGTCACCATTATACCACACAGACTCAACAAAAAATCGGGAATTTCATACCAATTTCCCTCATGAAGATTGGTGGTTAGTTTAAGTAATAAACTTAATATAACTAGCATCACCTGTGAAGAGCAAGTCCATGAGGGTTTGTCAAAATTAGACTGACCTTTGGGCATGTCTGTGGACTCTTGTCTTAATTGAAATAATTAATGTAGAAGATCCAGCTTAATGTGTCTACCATAATTCCATAACCTGGGAGTCCTGAACTATATGTGTAGATTGAAATGAGCACAAATGAACAAATAAACATGCATGTAATAATTCTCTCTCTGCTCTTGATTCTGGATGTAATATGACTGGCTATTTGAAGTAGGACCCTGTCTTGGCTCTCTTATAATGGTGGGCTGTAACCTGAAAATGTAAGCTGAAAGCCCCCTTTTCCCACTAAATTGATTTTTGTCAGGGTATTTTATTATAGCAACAGAAATGAAACTGGGACACATCTTTAAGCAATTTAAAGTTTGCCAAGGAAGAAGTATGGTTTTACCTTTGAAGGACTTCCTGCATTAAAGTAGGATTGGTGTTTGCAGCCACACAGATACTAGAAACTATATAAAGTGATTAACTTTCTAAAATGTCTCTAAAATGATGCAATGGGAGTCTTGGGCAACACTGCCAGTCATCAGAGTCTTGACAGACATGTTACTTTTTGAGATATTTCTATCATCCAGAAGATCACCCAGGCCAGGCATCAACCTCTCTCCCCTCATCACTGCTCTCAAGTCTGATATGCTCAGAAAATTGCTGATGATAGTTTATAGGAAGCAATATTGCTAGGTAATTGGGTAGGAGCTGAAAGAACGAGATTGAATCCTGATGGTTCTGCAGCCAGCATGCCAAGTTGGTGAAGCTACTTGATAGCTTTGCTGTAGTTAACATAGAAAATGGATATGACCACATGCTGGCTTATTATCTTATGTGAACCTTATGGAGATAACATGTGGATATTATGTAAAGCAATGATATTCATGTGTTAGCGTTTCTAAATAACAATAATTATTATTTTATTTATATTATCGCAAATACATTAGTACTTTCAACATTCTGCCAATATTACATTTATATAATTGAAATGTATAATTCTACAAATGCATATTTGTATATGTCAAATATAATTACATTTACTTATTCTCTTTCTCCTCTCATCTCTCTTTCTCTTTCTCTCTCACTCCTTCTCTCTCTGTAAGTGTGTGTGCACATGCTTATGTGTGTGTGTGGAGTGGGGGGTAGAGAACAAAATGCTGCAAACTTAGTTCTCTCTTTCTTCCATATGAACCTGAGATTGAACGGAGGTCCTCAGGCTTCTTGGTAAGCATCAACACCAGCTAAAGACATCTTCTCATCCCATATATTGGTATGTTTTTTTCAAAGCTAACAACCAAAGAGCTTAATAAACAAAAACATATTAAAAGGATCTTCCTCCTCAATACTGGGAGTTGTCCAGGCAGAGATACAAGTAGTATCTTTCTTTTTGTCCAGAAAAGGGATAAAGCCTCTTTCATCTTTGTAAATCGCCACATGAATTTGTCATATAATTATGGTTCAGGGTCAATCTAATTTAAAAATGTTTAGTGTTTAAAATAATGTTTTATGACAATTTATGTAGTATCACAGTGCTGTAACTGTCATTTATTTTCCATACAGAGCACGAGATAGAGGGCGCTTGGCCACTTATTTCCACTTTTACTTTCTTCTACCACACTTAGCTTTTTCTATACTGTAGACCTAGGACATAATCCGCTGGTATGTTCTTGTAGATCATTTTCAATGTTTCACCTTTTTTTACTATAGGGAATTTTGCTGAAATTTTGTTAAATGAATCTAACTTTTCCATTTACACTTTTTTTTTTTTTGAGCTCTAACTAGAAAAGCTTCCTTATCACCAGTCTTTGAGTTAATCCATGTTTTTCTCGAAGGCCATTGTTTGTAGGTATCAGTAGGAGCTTGGTGCAAGAACCCTGTGCACCCAACCAAGGACCAAGGACCAAGGACCTTTAATATTTAAGTAAAATGACCAACCACATGTATAACCTATTATAGGACTTCATACTCTAAAATACTTACAATAGCAAACCCAATGCAAATTCTGTATAAACAGCAGTCATACTACAAATTTAATAGAACAGTAGCAGGAAAGAAAACTATGTTGCATAAAATACAAGTGCAATTTAATTCTATACTATTTTTGAGGATCAGTTTGTTGAAGATAACGATGGAGAAGGCTGATTTCACTGCATGGCTTCATTTGTTATATTTGCACAAATTATTAATTTGGATTGCATTTTCATTGGAGATATGAGCCTGATCTCACCTTTTGTCACATGGCTTTCTAAGCATATAGTATCATTTATACAAAAGGTCAACATGCTTCTGAGTGGCTTCAAATTCCATTATCATATGATACATTTCCATTTCTATGTCTTCTTTTTCATATATATATATATATATATATATATATATATATGAATATTTTATTTACATTTCAAATGTTATCCCCTTTCCCAGTTTCCACCCCCCTCCCAGAAACATGCTATTCCCTTCCCACTCCTCTTGCTTCTATGAGGGTGTTTCTCCACCCACCCACCCATACACCCATTCCTGCCTTCCCACCCTAGATTCCCCTAAACTGGGCATCTATCTAGTCTTCCTAGGACCAAGGACCTCTTCTCTCATTGATGCCTGACAAGACCATCCTGTGCTACATATGCAGCTGGAGCCATGTGTACTCCTTGGGTGGTGGCTTAGTCCCTGGGAGCTCTAGGGGGTCTGGTGGGTTGATATTCTTGTTCTTCCTATAGGGTTGCAAACCCCTTTAGCTCCTTCAGTCCTTTCTCTAACTCCTCCATTGAGGACCCCACACTCAGCCGAATGATTGGCTGTTAGCCTCTGCATTTTTAAGGCTTTGGTAGGGCCTCTCAGGAGACAGCTATATCAGGCTCATTTTAGCAAGCGTTTCATGGCATCCACAATAGAGTTGGTTTGCTGACTCTGTATGGGATGAATCTTCAGGTGGTACAATCTCTGGATCGCCTTTCCTTCAGTCTCTGCTCTACACTTTGTTTTCATATTTTTCCCATGTGTATTTTGTTCCCCTTCTAAGAAGGACCGAAGCACCCACACTTCAATCTTCCTTCTTCTTGAGTTTCATGTGGTCTATATCTTGGGAATTCCAAGCTTTTGAGCTAATATCCACTTATCAGTGAGTGCATACTATGTGTGTTATTTTTGTGATTGGGTTACCTCACTCAGGATGATATATTCTAGTTCTATCCATTTGCCTAAGAATTTCATGAACTCATCGTTTTTATATCTGACTAGTACTCCATTGTGTAAATGTACATTTTCTGTATCCATTATTCTGTTGAAGGACATCTGGGTTCTTTCCATCTTCTGGCTATTATAAATAAGGCTGTTATGAACAAAGTGGAGCATTTGTCCTTGTTATATGTTGGAGAATCTCAAGGAACTCCACATAAAACCAGACACACTGAAACTTGTAGAAAAGAAAGTAGGGAAGAGCCTCTAGCACACAGGCACAGTGGAAAATTTCCGGAACAGAATGCTAATGGCTTATGCTCTAAGATCAAGAATAGACAAATGGGACCTCATAAAATTTCAAAGCTCATGTAAGGAAAAGGACACTGTCAATAGGACAAAATGGCAACCAACAGATTGGGAAGAGATCTTCACCAATTCTGCATCCTATAGAGGGCTAATATCCAATATATCCAAAGAACTCAAGAAATTACATTGCAGAGAATCAAATAACCCTATTAAAAAGTGGGGGGTGTTACAGAGCTAACCAAAGAATTTTCAACTGAGGTATATCTAATGGCTGAGAGGCATCTAAAGAAATGTTCAACATCCTTAGTCATCAGGGAAATGCAAATCAAAACAACCCTGAAATTACACCTCACACCAGTCAGAATGGCTAAGATCAAAAACTCAGGTGACAGCAGATGCTGGCAAGGATGTAGACATAGAGCAATACTCCTCCATTTTTGGTGGGATTGCAGGCTGGTACAGCCACTCTGGAAATCACTCTGGCAGTTTCTCAGAAAACTACATAGTACTACTACCTGAGGACACAGCTATATTGCTCCTGGGCATGTCATCTTTTTCAAATCAAAAAATCTTTTTTTACTTCATTTTTTCCGTATAGTTTTATTACTTGGATTTACTCTTTCAATTAATATTCCAAACATATTTTTAAAAATAATTTTATTTTATTTTTAATTATGTACATGTGTGCATGTGTCTGTCTGTACTTATATATACCATATACATGCAGATGCCTTTAGAGACCAGAGAGTACACCAGATCCCCTGGAGCTGGAATTAAAGGCAATGGTGAATACCTGTCATGCATGCTGGAATTCAAGTCCTCTGGAAGAGCAACAAGACTCTTAACCACTGTGCCATTTCTCAGCCCCTCTAACTAGCTCTTATTGATCTATAAATAATAATGAATTTTTTTCTTATTTCTTATTCTATCACTTTGAGGAAATGTTACTATATGTAATCTTATCAAAGAATATATATATTCAGTATTTTACAAACTTTTGCTATGAAAACATTATAGATATTAAGAATCTTAATCCTAGTTATCAACAAATCAACTCGAATATATATGTATACACACACATATGTTTGTGTGTGTGTGTGTATTTATGTATATGAACAAATATATATGCTATATAAGACACACATATTGTTTTTAGTTAGGCTTTCTATTGCTGTGAAGTGTCATCATGACCATGTCTTATAAATGAAAGAATTTAACTGTGACTGGTTTATAGTTCAGAGGTTTAGCCCATTGTCATCATGGCAGGAAGTATGGCAACATGCAAGCAGATAAAGAGCTGGAAAGGTAGCTGAGAATTCTATATCCAGGTCAGCAAGCAACAGGAAGAGAGTGAGGCCCCAGCCCTGGCCCTGGCCATGGCTCTGTCTTGAGCATCTGAGACCTCAGTGACACACTTCCTCCAACAAAGCCACATGACTCCAGCAAGACTATACTGCCACTCTCAATGAGCCTATGGGAGTTCATGGTTTTATGTGTGTGTGTGTGTGTTTGTGTGTGTGTGTATTTCAAAATATGATATTTAGCAATTATCAATTATTAATGTGTTGTTACATTATATGATTATTAATATATTATTAAATTATTATATATTAATTGTCAATAAATTAATAATATCTTACCAAAACACCTATAGAAAATTTGCTGACTTCTGCTCTGAAGTTATTCATAAATGTAATTGTGTAACCTAGAAAAATGTTTTTCACTTTTCAATTACCATGAATCTATCAATTTTCGTCTATTGGGAAGAGTTTTACCTTTGTAATTATCGGAGTAGTTTGGATAATATCTCCACTGCTACATTAAGTACCAGTGAAGACAATGGGTAACTTTGTCCTTTGTATATCCATGGTAAGAATGCATCTGATATTTCTTCCATAGAGAATATGCTGCCTTTAAATCTAAAGAGTTAATTATCCTTACTTATATCTATGTGTGTCTGTTTCTGTGTATCATTGATACATAACTGTTTTTCTGGCATATTATCAGGGAGAGGTGTTGTTCAATTTGAAAGATCTTCTTAGTATCTGTAAAAATAATGATTTTCCTACCACAAATTATATATATATATATATATATATATATATATAAAATCAAAAAACTGAATGCTAAGTTACTCTTATTTTCTGAGAACCCTGGACCACAACACATTATATTGATATATGATTAACAATTTACACCACTAAAACGTTTCCATCAATATATGTGATATCAAAAATTGTACATATGTAAAAGTTTAAAGTAGTACACATTTCTATATTAATGTTAACATTAATTAATATAAACTTTTCCATGTTTTTATTTTCTGGAAATTTGTAAAATAATATTTGTTTCATTTGTAGATGCAGTCTTTCCTTCTTCCCCTCTACCTGTGTTCCTTGTGCTAGGGGATCCCTCTTGGAAAGGCACCACTGCCTCTAATTCCCAGGCCCCTTATCTCTCACCCACAGTCATTCCTGTGATGACGTGTCCTTGCATCCAGATGTGTTTTATCTTCCTTCCCTCATTAACTTTCTCCTCTTGAGAATCTTCTCTGAGTTCTTTCTTATGTCTCGGTCACCTTCTTCAGGGTCATATCAATGATGCCTAGTACTCTCTTTTTATAGGGCAGGCAGAATTGACTATGGTAATTTAGAAATTTTTACCTCTCCTATATGAATAAAGATTTATGGCATGCTCTTAATACTATATATAATTGTATTTGGGGTATGGATTATGGTAAATTATGTAAGCTATTTTTATTGATATGTATGATTTTTGGAGCACAACTGGCTATCCTCCTAAATAGACATTTCCATTACCTGGAGTGTTTGTCAAGCAGCATTTATGCATATTTAGGCATATGTATGTGTGTATATATAATATGTTTTATGCATACAAGTTATATATATTTTCTATAGTTAAGCTTCATGCATTAATGTGAGCTAACATGTAACATTATTGGCTGAGTTGAGGGAGGAAAAAATTAAAATAATCTAGACAATGTGATTGTGGCCAACAGAATCATGGACACTTATTTAACCTCTGAGAATTAAATAAATGATATGTAACCACAGGCATAGCAGATTACACTGTGAGCACGAACACTTGCTCTGAAATCTAGATAACCAAATCTAGGATCCCAAGACGGACTTGCACCAAACTGTGCATGGTGTCATGCATTTCCATCACCCTAGCAATGTTTCTGGGGCCACTGTTGTCCAAAACATTCTTGTGTCATGTTCAAGGAGGGAATATTGCTGAAAGAAATGAAGCCTAGGGTTTTAGAGGAGGGTAGTCAGCAATAGCCTCTGGCTGTTATGCATAAACATCATACATAGTACAAGCATACACACACACACATTTAAAATAATACAGAACAAGAGAACAGGATGTGTAAATCTCAGGAGTAGAGTGTCATTTCTTCTCATTACTGGCTCACACTCACTTGGACTTCTCAGTTGGAAAAAGGAAAACATGTTATTATCTGTGCTGATTCTGTGTTCGTGAAGCCTGGCTCTCATTAGCGCTAAGGCCAGAACGCAGCCCTGTGGTCTTTGAAAGCCATGGCTCTTGTGCTACTGAACACAGAATTATCCAGCTGCAGTGACCGTATGATGGAATTCCAGGGCAGGCCTCTCATGGCCTATCTTGCTTTTGATAGAAAGTGTACTACAGTCATTTCTTTTCATTGATCCTAGGTGAGACCTTCACCAGCGAATGAACTCAGCCTTTTTTCCCCTCTTGACAGAATGACAGAAATCCCTAAATGTCCTTGCAGTCATCCATCTAAGACTAGGTGGCAAAATAGGATGCCACAAGATGAACTGGGGTTTGATATTTCAGCCAAGGCTACCTAGGTTTTGATGGTCAGCTTTGGAATTACTCACTCTGGCTCAGTTGCTCTCTCTCCTGCTGTCTCTCCTGCGTGGCTTAGTCTCTCTTCTCTTCCCTCCCCCCTTTTCTCCCTTCCACCCTCCTCTCTCTTCTTAGCTCTCACCTTATCTTCTTCCCCCCTTTCCTCCTCTCTCCTTTTATTTCTTCCCTTTTCACTGACTGTCTTCTGCCCTTTATACACCTCCCTGCTGCATCTCAGTCTTCTGTATTTTCCCTGTTTTCCTTCCATGGTTGCAATAAAACAAAATGACACAGAAACAAAGTCATTTTCTCCATTAGATTATTTATGTGTCCACTGAGAACGAGGTGGGAGCCACACCTCAGGTAAGAGCTGAAAGCTTCTGCTCCCCTTTGATGCTTCCTAGTGGAATCATCCTTAACTTGGCCTTGCCTTTGCCTCCATCATTATCCTGGGTTCTCTGGAGCCCAGCCATCAGCATATGTGTATGGTACACTTTCCAATCTAGCATCAGCAACCATATTTCTTCCAATCACTAATAGTAAACAAGCAATCTGTAATTGGCATGAAATATTGAGGTAATTTTTACTTTGATATCGCTGAAAGCAAGTGATGCCTTTCAAGTAAGGTACACTTTTATTTCCTCTCTGTAAGATGATACACGAAGAGAGCACAATTTTGGAGAGTCTATAAAACTGTTGTTCTCCAAAATGTGTACATGGTTAATTTATTTTTATTAAAAATTCTTTAATACATTTAACTTTAATAATTTGATATATGTATCAAATATATTTTGAATACACACACACACATACACACACATACATATCTTGAATAGATAGATAGAATCCTCACCCTGTCTCCTCCAAATCCTTCCATATTTCTCCACACCCCTTCTCCCTTCCAACTTTAATTATATATATATGACCAAAACCACCATGCATAGTAAATACTGCCTTTATGGTCATCCACTGGAGGATTAAAAAGAAAATCTATCAGGTCCATAATCCTGTAAAGAAAACTGACTATCCATCCCTCACCAGCCAGAAGCCAGGTTGAGCCTAGCTGCATGCTAGAATGTTGACCAGCTTGATCTTATGCATGACTTGGGCAGGTAAAAACACAGCTGCTATGAGTCTGTAGGTATCTTAGCAATGCCATATTCTGGAAACACTTTTTCACATATGTATCAAATATTTAGCTCTGATAATCTTCACACCCCCTCTTGTGCAATGGTTCTCAAAACTTGGGTGGAAGAAGTATGAAACAGATAAAACACAGTAACTAGACTTAAGCTGCTTGTAGATAGAAGCTTTAGGCTAGAACAGTCCTAAACCAGAAATCACATCTTTACTACATAACCATGTAAGTAAGGTGCTAATTAAGGCAATCACTGTTTCTATTCATTCCAGTTAATTCAGCCATAGTAAGGATCACATCTTCCTACCTCTCTTCCATTAAAAATAGTAAACTTACAGTGCTTTAAATTCAATTTGATAGCCTTTTTTTTTTCTTGTATGTTATTGCCATTCTGGATCGAAGTTAAAATGGATAGACTTCCAGGGAAAGGTTTAGTTCAGTTTGCTAGTTTCTTCAAAACAAGCAAACAAAAGCACATGCACACACACAAACTAAAATCAAAACAAAAAACCAAAATACACGTGTCCTATGTAGAAATATTAGAATTCTGGCATTCCTTAAACAAAGAATTTAGTCTCAAATTCTTTACACCAAACAACTCGTGATGTCATCCAGTCAGCAGCTCAGCAGCTCAGCAGAAGTAGACTTTTTTCCCTTTGGGGAAGGAGGCCAGAAGACTAAATGCAGAACTTTTTGATTACTGTATCATGATAATACTAAAAACATTATTACATAAAATATATTAGAGATAAAAGGGAAGGGACTAATCAGTCCACAGTAAAATCTCTGTAGGGTAACAAATAATTTTTAATAGAACTTCAGGTTAAATGCAAAGGCCGACACTTGTGACTAACCCTAAATTTCTTACTTCAATTAAACTTAATTTTTAATACAATAGTTTGAAAAATTGGATATGAACTTTTAGGTTCAGTTATTTTTTTCAGAAACAAAATATATCTAATTTATATTCCTAATTCATTTGCCATTATAAAATTACATATGCTTACATAATGATTCCAAATAAATAAATGTTATGTAACTACATATTAGCATGTCATTACAGAAATTATCAATATGTAGACATTGACATGGAACTTCAATATTTTTTGCATTTCATTATTGTTTAAATATTATATTCACAGCTAACTGATTTCCTATTTCAAACCATGAATATGGAAATATATGTACATACATATGTATACACATGTGTGCATATAAATTACTGTGCGTTAATGTTTGGTGTATTCAAGCAGTTCTTAAACATGTCTGCATATGTGTGTGGCATATGCACACACAAATAAAAGGATATGCATAAATAAGTAGATATGTATAACTCTGTATATTTTTCTTTATATATTAATGTACATTTATGCATTCATATAAAAATACATAATTCTAAAAAAATCTTACTAGCTGCATTTTCATATAAACATGCATATATTTATTACAAAATAAACAGACTTTATATATACATATTATAACTGTAAAATAATTATAACAAATAGCATACTTTTACTTTACTGTGTTATTACCATGGATTAATTGTACAAGATGTTTAACTATAACTTTTTCACATATTGATACTCCTCTTGCCCTATTTTTTCTTCCTTGTCTTTCCTTCTTCCCCTTACTCTTTCCTTCTTTCTAAATCATGACGTGGTTTAATGTCACCTTTTTTAGTCTAGGTTCTTCATACAAGAGAAACTGTTTGAGATTCTGTTTGTTTGTTTGTTTGTTTGGTTGGTTGGTTGGTTTGGTTTGGTTTGGTTTGGTTTGGTTTGGTTTGGTTTGGTTTGATTTGGTTTGGTTTGTGTGGCTTATTTGTTTACCACATGGGGATCCAGATCCATCCATACTTCTGAAAATGACATAACTATCTTCTCTCCAAAGGAATAAAATTTTATTTTGCATATGTGTCAGATATTTCTTGTGGATTCATTTATACACAGAAACCTAAGCTAGGCTGATCCCATATCTTGCCTGCTGTGAACACCCTGAAAATCATAGACAAGAATATATCTTTCTTTTATGATGATATAGGTCCTTTCAGGTAGGTCCCCTGAGGAGCTGGCTTATATATTTTGATAAATTTCTTTATAAATTTTCTTAGGGCTGATGTAAATGCTTTTTACAGTAGCACCATGTGCACCTCTAAGGGGAAATTGCCAATTTGTTTATATATAAAATGATTGGGTCTTCAACTTAATAAATTAGTGTTATCTTTATTTCAAAATTCATTTCTACAACTGGGAAGGAGGGTAATAGTAAATTATAACTTCAGATTATAATTTATTGCCCACCAGATAATTGGATTACATTATTTTGATTTTCCTTACTGTTTTGAATCTATAAGTTTTTGTGTGTGTTTTTTTGGTTTTTTTTTCTTTGTTGTTTTGTTTTTTGGTTTAGAGTAGCTGTAGTAAATTGGAGATTCACTTGCCTATTTGGTAGTAAACAAAGACCTCAATAAGTTGGTTTAATAATACTCATGTTCTTTTTTTTTTGTAGAAAGAGGATTTAATAAAAGTGTTATGGAGGATTATGTAATCAAATAAAAATAAGTACAAAAAGTACTCATCCTAGGAAAATTTGAAAACGACCCTAGGAAGAGACACTATAACCCAGACAACTTTTATGAAGGATTTAATTGGGGCTGGGTTGCGGGTTATGAGGTTCATTCCATTATCATCATGGCAGGAAGCATGGCAGGGTCCTGGCAGGCATGGCACAGGAGCAGCTGTGAGTTCTACATCTTCTTCTTTTTCTTTTTCTTTTTTTTTTTAAATTACGTATTTTCTTCATTTACATTTCCATCCAATGTTATCCCAAAAGTCCCCCATGCCCGCCCCTACTCTCCTACCCACCCACCCCCACTTCTTGGCCCTGGCGTTCCCCTGTACTGAGGCATATAAAGTTTGCAAGACCAATGGGCCTCTCTTTCCACTGATGGCCAACTAGGTCAACTTCTGATACATATGCAGCTAGAGACACGAGCTCTGGGGGGTAATGGTTAGTTCATATTGTTGTTCCACCTATAGGGTTGCAGATCCCTTTAGCTCCTTGGGTCTTTTCTCTAGCTCCTCCATTGGGGGCCCTGTGATCCATCCAATAGCTGACTGTGAGCATCCACTTCTGTGTTTGCTAGGCCCAAGAATACCTCACAAGAGACAACTATATCAGGGTCCTTTCAGCAAAATCTTGCTAGTGTATGCAATGATGTCAGCAATTGGAGGCTGATTATGGGATGGATCCCAAGGTAGGGCAGTCTCTAGATGATCCTTTCGTCTCAGTTCCAAAATTTGTCTCTGTAACTCCTTCCATGGGTGTTTTGTTCCCAATTCTAAGGGGCAAAGTGTCCACACTTTGATCTTTGTTCTTCTTGAGTTTCATGTGTTTTGCAAATTGTATCTTATATCTTGAGTATTCTAAGTTTCTGGGCTAATATCCACTTATCAGTGAGTACATATCATGTGAGTTCTTTTGTGATTGGGTTACCGCACTCAGGATGATGCCCTCCAGGTCCATCCATTTGCCTTGGAATTTCATAAATTCATTCTCTTTAATAGCTGAGTAGTACTCCATTGTGTAAATGTACCACATTTTTTGTATCCATTCCTCTGTTGAGGGGCATCTGGTTCACTTGATCTTTGACAAGGGAGCTAAAACCATCCAGTGGAAAAAAAGACAGCATTTTCAACAAATGGTGCTGGCACAACTGGTGGTTATCATGTAGAAGAATGCGAATTGATCCATTCCTATCTCCTTGTACTAAGGTCAAATCTAAGTGGATCAAGGAACTCCACATAAAGCCAGAGACAGTGAAACTTATATAGGAGAAAGTAGGGAAAAGCTTGAAGATATGGGCACAGGGGAAAATTCCTGAATAGAACAGCAATGGCTTGTGCTGTAAGATCAAGAATTGACAAATGGGACCTCATAAAATTGCAAAGCTTCTGTAAGGCAAAGGACTCCGTCAATAAGACAAAAAGGCCACCAACAGACTGGGAAAGGAGCTTTACCTATCCTAAATCAGATAGGGGACTAATATCTAATATATATAAAGAACTGAAGAAGGTGGACTCCAGAAAATCAGATAACCCCATTAAAAATGGGGCTCAGAGCTAAACAAAGAATTCTCACCTGAGGAATACTGAATGGCTGAGAAGCACCTGAAAAAATGATCAGCATCCTTAATCATCAGGGAAATGCAAATCAAAACAACCCTGAGATTCTACCTCACACCAGTCAGAATGGCTAAGATCAAAAATTCAGGTGATAGCAGATGCTGGCGAGGATGTTGAGAAAGAGCAACACTCTCCATTGCTGTTGGGATTGCCAGCTTGTACAACCACTCTGGAAATCAGTCTGGCGGTTCCTCAGGAAAATTGGACATAGTACTACCGGAGGATCCCGTAATACCTCTCCTGGGCATATATCCAGAAGATGTTCCAACTGGTAAGAAGGACACATGCTCTACTATGTTCATAGCAGCCTTATTTATAATAGCCAGAAGCTGGAAAGAACCCAGATACTCATGTTCTTTACATGATGCAGTTCCCACATCTGCCATACTCTATTTTGGTATATCTCCTATGAATTTTTTGGAACTTTTCTCTATTTTTCATTTTTTTACACTCCATATTCCCTTCCCTGCACCCCATCCACTCTCAGACTGCTCCCCACCCCACCCCATCTCCACATGGATGCCCCCACCCCTACTCCACCTGACCTCTAAACTCCCTGGGGCCTCCAATCTCTTGAGGGTTAGGTGCATTATCTCTGAATGAATACAGACTTCGGAGTCCTCTACTGTATATGTGTTGGGGGCCTCATATTAGCTGCTGTATGCTGTCTGTTTGGTGGTCCAGTGTTTGAGAGATCTCGGGGGTCCCGACTAATTGAGACTGCTGTTCCTTATAGAGTATCGCCCTTCTCCTCAGCTTCTTTCAGACTTTCCTAATTCAACAACAGGGGTCAGCTGTTTAAGTCCATTGGCTGGGTGCAAATATCTACATCTGACTCTTTCAGTTGCTTGTTGAGTCTTTCGGAAGGCAGTCGTGATAGATCCTTTTTTGTGAGCCCTCCATAGCCTCAAAAAGAGTTTTGCAGGCAGATGGATGGAACTAGGAAATACCATCCTGAGTGAGGTGACTCAGATGCAAAAGGACATGCATGGTATGTACTCACTAATAAGTGGATATTAACAAAAAACAAAACAAAACAACAACAACAGAAAAACCCAAAAACCAACCAACCAACCACCAACCAACCAAAAATCTGTACAGAATACCCAAGATACAGTTCTCAGAACTCAAAAATCTCAAAAAGCTGCAGTGCCCAAGTGAGGACACCCCAGTCCCCCTTGGGCGAGAGAAGAAAGCAATCACAAATGGGCCTGGAGGGAGGAACCTGGGAGGGAAAGTGGATGGGGCAGGAAGCAGGGGTGGGGGGTGATCTGGTATTGGGTGAGGGAAAAGGACTGAAGCCCTGAGGGCCAGCAGAAAGAATGGAAACAGGCAATCTCAGAAGATAGGATGTTGGGGGGATGCCCCAGAATGTACCAGAGACTTGGGATGTCAGAGACTCCCAGGACTCACAGGGAGGGACCTTAGATGAAATGACAGACAGTAGGGAGAGGGAACTTAAAAGCCGCTGGAAGACAGGACATCAAGTGAGGGATGGAGTTCCCATTCCATAGTCACATCTCTGACCTATAATTGTTCCTGTCTGAAAGAATTACAGGGATCGAAATGGAGAGAAATCTGAGGAAAAGAAGGTACAACAACAGGACCAAAGTGGGATCGAGCTCAAGGGCAGATCTATAAGCTTTTGATAGTGTGCATGGTTTACCAGGTTTAGGGAAGCATTATGTATTATTGCTTTATGTATTATTTTGAAGTGTGCACGTGAGTGTCTCTGCATATGCCACAGTGTGCTAGGTCAGGTCAGAGGACAGGTTTTTAGTGTCAGCTCTCTCCATTCCCAATGGAGTTCAGAGACTGGATCTCTGGTCCTTAGGCTTGGCAGCATGTGCTTTGACCTTCTGATGGTGGCCTTTGTCAAATCCCAGACAATACAGGACTGGGAATGGCAGTGTGGATCTGTAATCTCAGTTCCTGAACTCAAGAACAGCAAGAAGAGGGAAAAAAAATAGAAAAACCAAAACCTCAAGAGACAGCAGCACTCCTGGCCATTGCAGGGGGAGCAAATGAGAGCTCCTACCAAAAAAAAAAAAAAAAAAAGTGAAAGGAAGATGAACGAATGAGTACTGAGACCTGAGAACTTCCTCAGTCTCTCCATGTGCACCAAGGTGTTGCTCATGCCTACACTCCCAAACATAACAATCATAGAAACAATGAACATGCAATACTCACGGAAAATCTTTTCCTCATCACTCAATTTATTTTCATGTTGAAAAGTCTAACGCGGAAATCATTATTGTATTTTGAAATTATTCATTCCAAATATGGATTCATTATATAACAGTAGCTCTCTTATATCAAATCTTTCTATACAGCCACCACAGGCATTTTTGACTATCTCTATTCTTTAAGGTGTCAGGAGTTGCTCTCTGGTTAACAATGCTAATAGTTTTAGGAGGTTGAATACATCTCTGTTAATCCTTTTACTGACTACATTTACTAAATGTTTATTTGCAGGATCTAGAAAAGTTATGTTCTCTTTTTTAAATTTTATTTTTATAACCAGCCATATTAACAAATGCTCATATTCAATCTGCTGCTTTGTTTCAGCTTATTCTCTTGGGCTTTCCATGTTTGAAGTATCCCATCTTCACCTGAATATTTATCACTTTTTCATCCAGACTCGAGTCACAATGCCTTCTAATTTCAATTTGTTGCATTGCTGAGCAAACAGTCATATGGGGGAGCCATCACAGGAACTATTGCTGTCCTTCAAATCTGTGCTGACATGCGGACATGTTCTGTGGGAGAGGGGAGGTGCCATGCTAAGCTTGTCAAAATCAAAGAAAATCCGTTCTCTTCTCCCATCATCTTGGCTTAGAGATTGAAGACAGGTCTTCAGGATAGGCCATCATGTAAACCAATGCTAAACTTTAACAATGAAGTAAACTCTATAAGGTGGAAATACAAAATCTTTAAGCTAGATTAGTGAATATTTACAAAAGAAAGAAACATAATATCTTCTAGTTTTACATTATACCACTGAATGTATGCATTTCACATCCGGTTATAGAAATGATACATTTCTGAAAATATTTGCAACTTAGATGATTAAACACCATTCTTCATTAAAATAGTTTAAATTACATTTATTTATTTGTTTTCTTAGTGGTGTGTGTGTGTGTGTGTGTGTGTGTGTGTGTGTGTGTGTGGTAAATGTACCACTGTCCACATATGGAGTCAGAAGACAACTTGTAGGATTTGGTTTTCTTCTTCACCATGGGAGAGCTGGGTCCGATGAACTGAACTCAGATTGTCAGGCTTGGTGCTAAGAGCTCTTACCCTCCACACCATCTCCCAGGATCTATTTTCATTATTAAGTACATCACTGTTGGTTTGAAATAAATGTCCCTTATTGCAATATAGGGTACATATTACATTTTAAACTTTCTAGTGAATTCCAAATTATCTATTTCATTTTGCTTTTCATTTCTTTTTATAAAGGGATTATCGATTCAATCCAATGACTTCCCGTTTAACTTTGATTAGAAAACTTATATTCAGCCAATTATGCTGAGCATGCCTCTAATTCCAGGACTCAGGAAGCAGAAGCAGATAGAGCTCTGTGACTCCAAGGCCAGCTTCATCTACATAGCAAGTTGTAGTCAAGAATGGTTACAGAGTAAGACCCTCTAAATTAATAAAAAATAAATTCAATATCCATTTAACTTCAAGCATAAGTTATATTTATTTTATATAGTACCCTGTCTTTTATTTTGGGGATATTAATTTTTCAAGTTTGTTTTTGAGATACTTCTACATTCTCCCTTTTTAAATCTCACTAATCTAAAAAGTTTATGGAAAAAAGTTATTGTTTATTTGAAATAATATAATATATTCTACGAACATCTTTAGAACTGATAACATGTTTAGCTTTCTTTCTTTCTTTCTTCCTTTCTTTCTTTCTTTCTTCCTTCCTTTCTTTCTTTCTTTCTTTCTTTCTTTCTTTCTTTCTTTCTTTCTTTCTTTCTTTCTTTCTTTCTTTTCTTCCTTTCTTTCTCTCTTTCCTAGTGTCACACTGTAAAATTTTTATCAGGCAGCTTACACCCCGCATAACTTTTAGTATTCCTTCAATGAGCAGGCATTGACTGCAGTACTGTTAACTTTGGAGAAAGCAAAGGACAGCTAAGATAAGATCCCGTGGTTACTGTCTAGTAGAGAAAAATCTTACCTCAACAATCCACACAATCCTATAAAATGTAATTCTGCCTCTTTATATGTATTCACACACACAAAGACACACATGCATGCATGTATATGCACACACACACACACGTGTAAACATACGGTAAGTTCATATTTTTAGTCTGCTTTGTGTTTAACCATATATTGTATGCCATTTAATAAGTATATTCAATCAATAGGCACAATTAAAAACTCCTTAAATATTTGTTTATTGCTGAGGTTTAGTCATTTCTTAAAATTTAGAATAATGCAGTCTGTGATTTCTTTTTTATTGAATCAGGACCTTTAGTAAATATATAAATTTGGAGAGCTTAATTTGAATTCCTGCTCACTTCTAACTAGTTTAAAACTTTGGAAACTCCTTTTACTTTTTGTTCTTCTTCCTAGAAATGAGGAGAATTTCTGGAAATGGGGACCTTGTTAAGTTATATAAAAATCTGGTAAATTAATATGACCAAAAATATAGCTCAATATAGAGCACCCACTGCTTAATCAAGCTAGAATAATTCAGAGGAACTCTTTGAGAGCTCATAAGTCTTTGTTTGTCTTGCTTAACTTAAACCTGGTATCAAAAAAAAAACATCCTAATTCTGATTAGTTTAAAATCAACTTGAATTTAAAAAAACAACAACAACAACAACAACAACAAAAACAAAACAGTTCTTCATTGGTACATAGAGCCTGCCTGTACCACACTGGACAATCATTTTTCCCTATCACAGAAGTCAGGGCGTATAGAGGAAGCCTCAAGGAAAGTATTAATGATTTGTTTGTGTTTTAAAGTTTCTAGATCCTGAGACAATGATTTATGAGAAAAGGTGGGAAAATGGGCAGTCTGAAAAACTTTTACCTATTTTTGCTTCTAGGGCCCTTCTTGGGATGCCATTGGTCTCCCACAGACATGCCCTTCCCTATGGGTTGATAGATTATCTCTTTGGTTTTGCTCATAGAACTCAGGCTTTCAAAACCCTGCTTGATTTGAGAGCACACTCTGCTTTCACACTGAGTGCCGCCAATCATCACTGTCAATTAAATATACAAGACTGGTAAGAAAAGGAGGCACCTTCCTCAGGCTGTGTGTCCTTGGCATCTCAGGGTCCATCATGGTGTGAGATGTTAGAAAATTTCCCCTGTGGTTGAAAAAAGACCAATTAGGAACCTGGAAAATGCTGGAAAATGCTGAAAGTGGTTTCAAACACCATCCCTCAATTAATGCATCGATGGTCCATTGTTTCTTATTGTAATTATTTTTTAGGGGATGAGGCCAGTGCTATTTCATACATGTGGACTCCAGAGGACAATTTCTGAGAGGGATTGAACTCATGATATCAGCCTGTAGGCAAGCACCTTTACCTAATGAGATGTCTTGTGTACCCAACTGCTTCATATTTTTGGGTGGTTACTCTGTGTCAGATCAGGCTTCTTACACTTTCACAGACCTGGTTATATTTATGTACTCATATAAAATAGGTTCACAAATAAAACATTCACTGGTAATGAGTTATTTTTTAAAAAATCCTTTAGTATATATAAAATTTTATAATTCATCAAAAACAAGGGCACAAATACATATCATGAGATGGACATACCTATTTATTTTTATACAGTTAAATTCTGGCTGGATATTTGGCATTGGAGGACATATGGCATCCTCAATATTTTTCAGAGTTGATCAATATTTTGATTTCATAACTACTGCAGCTAATAATGCTGCTTCTTGTAATGACTCTGTACAAACTGGCAGAAATAGTTGTAGGTCATTTCAGAAATGCTAGGAAATTCTGTCCTAATTCTAAGCCAGCATTCACACTCAATGGTGTTAAGAAGCTCAAGTCAGCTCTTCTCAAACTGTAGTTTATAAAGACAAAACATTCACATATACTAGAAT
Organism: Mus caroli; assembly: GCF_978045245.1. Lineage (NCBI taxonomy): Eukaryota > Metazoa > Chordata > Mammalia > Rodentia > Muridae > Mus > Mus caroli. The sequence goes on along the minus strand of NW_028227262.1, from coordinate 68,660,471 downwards.
CCAAAGATGTATTAATGTTACAAACTGAGGACTGACAGTAGAGAAATAGTAAGTCTTTGTTTTCCATGGTGAAATTGGTGTGTTTCTAGAAGATCAAATACATTTCCTATCATAGCAAAAGCATTACAGTCCATGATGTAAGAGCTGGAGTCTAAGCACAGTATAATTGCACAGCATGAACAGTTTTTCAAAATCTGGGCAGTCAGGCACTGGCAGAAATACCTTGGACTGATTATGTGTTGGATCTTGAATTGATTTGGGGGGTGGGTAGTCTTTATACACTTAGAAATCTATTAGTATAGGGACTCAGGAGATGATTCTGAGGTAAAGAACACTCAGAGCTTTTGCAGAGGACCTGAGTTGAATTAGCAGCAACCACCTTGAGTGGATCACAAATTCCTGTAACTCCAGTTTGGGGGGATCTGACTCCCTCTTCTGTTCCCATGAGTTCCTGTATACAATTGAATAAACATGAGCACACACATTCACACACACACACACACACACACACACACACACACACACACACACACACGAGAGATCATTTACTGTTACCATTTCACCACTTCACATTCAGCCACATGACATAGACAGCTGCAGCCCACAGTTTGAGAAGGTTGGTGTTACACCAGTGCTACTTGGAAGAGATAAAGATATAAAATGGGTGCAGTTCTCATCCTCCTGGGGTTAAATTAACATTAGTACAAAATAATCAATCAGACTAGAAGCAGGATAGCTAGCTTGTAGTGGTATTCACACAGGCCCAGATGAACTGAATGTTAGAAGGCTCAGCTGTGAGTCCTGATCGAGCCATCTGAAGCAAACTCCAGGGAGCAACACTTAGTAGTATTGGCTCTTTGTGCTCTGTGGCCACAAAGACTGAGAAGCACCCAGGTCAGCAAAGCAAGCTGGTTGAAGATATGTCATTGAAAGCTTAGAGTCCGGAGGCACTGGGAGGGGACATAGCAAACACTCCTGGTAAGGAGGATTTGAAGGGAGTTCCGTCAGAGGAGAGAACAGACAACTCAATCCCTGATCGCGCTGGGCAAAAATTCTATCTTTTGTTCTGTCTGGAGAGCTGGGCTAGATGGCATTCCACGGACCAGGTCAGGAAGTGAGCTTTTTTCCACGTTGTCTCATATTTCCAGAAACCATTGTTGACTTTTCTTTCAGAGATACATTAGTAAGGAGCAGGATAGTATTCAACCTCTGGAGTAGCAGGCCCTTCCCAACACACCTCACTCATATTTGCCCGTGCAATCATATGGTATTGTAGAATTTATTTGAGTCAGTAAAATATACTATGCTGTATTGCTCTTTCTAAATAGAAAAGTAACCATAACACGGTACTCTCAATTTTTATATCATGCTATTATTAAGTATATTAAGTAAAATAATTGTTCAAACAGAATTAAGGGAAAATGTGATACAAACTCAAACCATTTTAGCATATAAGAAAAGACTCATAAAAAGTCTCCTAACAGAAAAACACGCACATCCCAAAGTGAGGGTAGTTGGTTTCTTAGACAGAAACTTTGGCTTAGTTCAGTATTTTTTTCCCCTCAGACTGATGTAGAGCAGTGCATGTAAAGGATTGTTGGGAAGGGGGTTTCATACTGAGAGTTCATTTCAAACCAGTTGTGACGAATAGTCAATGTCTATGATATGCTATGCGGTGCGCTTTATAAACCCAATGCAACCTTCGTCTACCAGAATTTGCCCGTGCAATCATATGGTATTGTAGAATTTATTTGAGTCAGTAAAATATACTATGCTATATTGCTCTTTCTAAATAGAAAAGTAACCATAACACGGTACTCTCAATTTTCACAATATTTTTTAACAGATTTCACAATATATTTTTAACATAAAAATACAGTTCATAAAACTTACAATCATTTCTAATTAGAACTAAATAAAAATAAGAGTATTCTATTTTCTGTACAATAAATCTCTATATTTTCACTTGTTATATATTTTGACTATACAATTCAAAATTTAGTATGTTACATTGTCAGAAATTAGAAACATCATTTAAAAATATTTCAATTTTTTCAATAGTTATTAAAGAAAAACAGGCTTCACAGGTTTTTTGCATTCTTTTCTAAGTTTTAAGATGGGGAAAATTTGAAGCACACTGTTATGATTAATAATATAGTAGAAATAGTACAAATTCAGTATCTTTAATAAAAATGGAAACATAAGGTAGAAAAAACAATGAAGGGGAGACATTCAAGCTTGTCTCTCTTCGGAAACATCATAAAATAGCCATAATTCCAACCATATATTATTATTATCAATGTAAATTTGAAAAAGCAAACACTGCCTGGATTTAACATCTATTAAGTCAGGTGTTAATAGTTTATGCTGTTGTTTAGTCATGTAATAGTTGTAGTTGACCTCTCTGGAAAATTCTTTCAGTTATCACTGTAGCCATAAGAGTGTTGTTCAGAAAAGCCATTAAATCTAGGAATCTGACCAGTTTAAGCAATGACTTCATTCATTCCCCCAATGAGTTCATTTTAAAAATATCTGAGTTTGGGGTTTTCTTCTTCATTTTTTAAAATCATACCTGATTCCCCCCTGGAAATCCTGTTACATAGTGCTATATCGCTTTCTCTGACCCATCATGCCCTTTGCTTTCCCCTTGAATTTTCTTTCCCTATAACCCTTGATCCATCTTATGAAATGCTTTGCTGACCCAAGCCCTCAAGTCTCAGCCATTTCGTTTTATTGCTTAGACCTTATATTGAATCCATATCTAACAACCTCAGATAACATGTCCATCACAACAAAAAAAGAAAAAAGAGAAAATCTCTAAAACAAGAAGCTAAGAGGCATTTTTTTTTCAGTTTATACTCCTGAATTAAATACAGATATAATCTTATGATAAGGTACTGAGGAAATATAAAAGAGAGATAAGGCATTTCAATTCTGGTAATTTGATAAAGAACTTTAATTACCAGAAACATTAGTTTACACTCCTCCTGAAGACAGTAACTAGGGAATGATTTTGAAGTGCTAGTGCGCCAGTTGATTAACCATTGTTCATAAAAGTAAAATAGTGATTACTGAAAACAAAAAAATCTCATAGAAACATCACTCGCAAACTAATTTAAAATAAATTGTCCTAAACTGGAAAAAACGATCATTTCGCTTATCAAAAATATAGATGTATTAATTAATGAAGAGTAGCCAACCATTTTTAGAATATTCAGTTGGAATTAATGAGTTAACTAACAAATATGATTAATCAAATAGAACAGAAAACATTCACTATGTAACAATTTGTATTTGTCACCATCAGAAACTGTTTTATAATGATAAAAATATTAAGCTCCTTTATGGATTCTAGTTTATTTTTAAAAATATTGTCAATTACATAATATTATTTCATCTTAAAGTATACCCCACTATATACAAAATATAAGATGCATACTTTAATATTCCTGAAAACTGGACATTAGAGACATTTCTTTTAAACTACAATAATTTAGGTTTCATTGTCCTATCATCTCTTTTGTATCACTGGCCTTAACCAAATGCAGCTAATAGAGAAAGGGTTTTCTCTCATCTTACAGGTATCAAAGCCAAAGAAAGTATAGGCCAGCACTTAAAGCAGGAAGGTGAAGGTAGAAAAATGAAGTAGAGACTATGAAGAAGAATATTTCTTACTGGTTTGCATCATCTGAGTTGCTGAAATAAGCTTTTATGAAACTCAGGCACACCTACCTAGGTAGGAAATTCCTACAGTGGGCTAGAATCCCCTATATCAGTTACCAATCAAGAAGCTGTGCCATAGACATGCCTATAGGCCAGACTGATAGAGCAATTCCAGAGTTGAGGCTGGCTTTTTCTGGGTGTGGCAAGTTGACTGCTGAAACTATGACAACCAGAATTATTTAAAATTTATTCTGTAATGATTACTATCTACTGGCACATACCTTTAATCCCAGCATACAGGAGACAGAGGCAGGCAGATCTCTGAGACTGAGGCTAGGCTGGTTTACAGAGTGAGTTCCAGGACAGCCAGCACTTCCTTTTGTTACTTGCTAGATCATGGGCAACCTATATGCTCAGTCAGTGCCGTTTTCTCAAAAGTATGAGTATGTGTAAACAATATTTGGCTTGTGTGCAACTGGCAGAAGCAGACTCTTACTTCAGCTGGATTGTTCTATAGAATGTGAATGGAATTCCCCATCTTTAGGGTTGAAACAGTGGATCAGAGGTTTAGGGCATAAGCTGCTCTTTCAATGGATCTGGCTTCAATTCCCAGCACCAGCACAGCAGCTCACGAGCATTTATAACTCAAATTCTAAGAGATCTGATCATTTCTTCAGGCTTCCTCAGGCACATACCACATACAAAACACATACACATGCAAGAAAATACACACATACATAAAATTAATCTTTTAATCCTTACTTGCTTATAGCATTTTCAAAGATGTTAAAACATCCTGCGCCAATATGGAAGGCCAGTCATGGAGCTGACCATCTTTCAACTCCATGCCATCGCAACAATAATTGAATTGAAGAGTCTTTCCTGCAGTTCCCCCAAGGAACTCAATCTCTAATCAAGTCTAATTGGGTGTTCCCAGGAGGGGAGAATTAATTTACACACAGTAAAGAACTTCCTGTGAAGAAAGAGTTCTGAGGAAAAGGGAAGATATTTTCAAACCAATGAGTGAAATTTTGAATTGATTTCTACTACATTCATATATACAACAATAAACTCTCACAGCATACTGGCTACTTTTATTTGATCAACTTGACGCAGGATAGTCATTTGAATGATGTAACTTCAGTTAAGAAAATGTCACCACAAGATTGGGCTTTAGTAAGGCTGTAGGGCATTTATTAATTAGTGATTGATGTAGAAGGGCCACCCCTGGGCTGATGGTCCCAGGTTCTATAAGAAAACAAGCTGAGAAAGCTATAAGGGGCAAGTGAGTAAGCATCACTCCTGCAAAGGGCTCTGTTTCAGCTCCTGCCTCCAGGTGTGTGCCTATGTGAGTGCCTAGCTTGACTTCCTTCAATGAAGGACTACTATGTGGAAGTGAAACCCAAGAACCTCTTCTCTCCACAGCTTGCTTTGGTCATGATGTTCAGTTACAACAGTAGTAACCCTAATTAGGATAGATAGTAGAGCAGGAGCATAGATTGAAATCTTCTGGAAAGTGCTTCCTCAGGGTAGTACCCAGAAGCTGTATGGTAGAGGTGACTAAGTTTGTACTCAGTGGCCTTGTGGCACTGTCTTTGAAGGCATGAAAAGGCCATGGAAAAAGTTGAGGCTTTGTACCATGAAGACAGCCTTGGAGAGGCTATTGGAGAAAATTCAGTCTAGTATCAACAGAAGATCCCAGTACTTTGGAGATGCCAGTACCATGGAATGACCAATAAGAAAATCAGCATGCAAAACAAAAACAAACAACAATATCAAAACATAAAAGCTTTAGTGATTTAGTGAGCCTATGGCTACTTTTTTCATGTGCCACCTTACTTGTACCATGGCCTCCAGGGTTTCATTCTGTGAGCAATATATTTATGACTAAAAATAATTTTTCAAACTAAATACCACTTTAGTAGTACAATGGACAGGATATATTGGCAATTAATATACAAAAGGTTATAAAGAATCAAGAGAGGCAAATACTTATAAGCAATATATTAAAAACACATGAACAATGTATCCAACTTGATGATATTTTTGTAATAAGAGTTGAATCTGTTACCTGCAATACAAGCAAAGTTGAAAAAAGAAACAATAGTGGCTGGAAAGATGGATGGCCCAGCACGTAAGAGTGTTTCTTTAGCAGACCAGAGTTTGGTTTCCACTATCCAAGTTGGACCACTCATAACTACCTGCAACTCCATTTCCAGGGAATCTGACGCCTCTCCTGGCCTTCATGGGCCCTGCATGCATATGCACATAGCCATTAAAAAAACACTAAATCCAATATAATTTTCTAATTTTTCTAAAATATAAACCAGAAATATCGCAGGCACCATCTAAGTATCTCGTCCCTGGGAATTTAATTCTAGAAAATAATCAGAAATAGACATGAGTGTTCTATTAAAAAGTTGAAAAATGTACCATTAGCTAAAGTAATCAAGCATAGAAATAGCATCATAAGTTATAGACTCAATAAAAGTATAAACACACAATGTTTAACATGTTTCATGGAATATTTTCCAGTTATTTGACTTACTTTTAGTAATTAGATCAAATATACTATTGCCACATTTATATTTATCAAATGACGCTATTCATTTATCCCACTAATTTCTTACTTTTTTTTCTATATAGTTCATATATGCTTGTTTTAAGAGTATAAAACTAAGGCATAATCTTACTAGGGCATTAGTATAGGCATGAAAATGAAAAAGATCCTGATAAACTAAGAGATACTAAAATCCTGATAAACTAAAGTTTGACAAAACAAAGCTGTTTGAGATGAAGCCAAGGCATTATTAAATGCAGTATAAAGTAACTTATCAAGGATGATCATGATTTAGATAGATACAAAGTTTTTAGAAGAATATTTTATTTAGAGGGAAAATCTTATCCAAATATATGGAAAAGACAAACCTTTATATTTACTATATAGTATGATCTGGGTCCATGAAGAGCTCCCAGGAAGCTAAGCATGATGTCTTACTAGAAATGCATTTTGTTTGATATCAAAAACATTTCCCTAGCCTTAAAAAATGAATGCTTTTAAAACAAATATGATTTGCCCTACACATTTGCCCTATACATTTTCAGGAAATGTGAATGATCTGATGAGGCTGAACTTCCAAAGAAGTAATCAATGTTTAAATTTATTCTGTAAGGGTTTATGAGTTCTCTTGTCTTTTAAGTACATTAACATCAATATTGCTGTATTAATCTATCAACCATGCTCACATGCTTCATCTCTTAAATTCTCTGGCTTCCACTGGCAGATCATGAAGTTAACAGGAAGGCTATATGCTAACTTGCCACCTAAGAGCCTGTGTTTATCTTACACATGTCAGGGTTACAAGGCAATCACAAAATGTAAAGACTGGGCAGAATATGAATTTAATTGCCAACTTGAATGTCAGAAGAGAAATCAATATTTGCTATGAGATTGCCCACACCCCCAAAACTGATTTTCAAGCCAAGCTGTGTATAAAGGAATCTGACAGGGTCTTGGGAAATAAAGCTGCAACAGGCAGTACACTGGACTTGAAAGGCTAACCAATCTACTATTGTACTGCAATATGGAGATCCTATTCTCTTCTAGTATTTTGATATCTGAATCTTATCATTAGACAGAAAGGCCATAAACAGTTGTTTGAGGTTGTCCAACTTTGCTTCTCTGTTGCTTTATGAGTGCCATGACCAAAAACAGCTTGGAGAGGAAAAGGTTTATTTCAGATTACTGCTTATAGACCACCACTGAAGGAAATCAGGGTAATATCTCAAGACAGTAGCCAGGAAGCAGAAGCAGAAGCAACAGAGGAACACTGTTTACTGAATTACTCTACCTGGTTTCTTCATTCACCTTTTTTATATACTCTGAATACATCTGTCCAGGTGCAGAACTACCCACACCTTTCTGGACCTCCTGACAACATATCAATAATCAAGAAAATGCCCCTGAAGTGTGCTTACAAGCTGATCTCATGAGAACCTCTTCTTAAATATGATTCCATTTCAGTTGATATATTTAGATTGGTACCACACTGGCAAAACCAAGCAGCACAAGAAGTTGTGGAGATAACTCATCAGTTATGGTCCTTGCTGCACCAGTGTGAAGACTGGAGTTCATATGCCCACCAAGCCATTAAATTGTGAGTTAGGTGTGGTGCCCACTGGAACTCCAGATTTGGAAGACTGAGACTCTGTATCCCTAGAGCAATCTTGCTTGTAAAATTTACCATACAATGACATCTAGGCTTGATCCTGAGGCTGAATATAAACCTCTGGCCTACACAAGTACACACACATGTGTATCCACATACATGAAAAATGAAAACACACATGTATATCACATGCATGGAAAAATGGTTCATTTTTATACATTCTTTGAATTAATTCTTGCATATTGTGCAGGTGTTGAGAGAGATGAGAGGTACTCTGATTCCCTCAACAATCTTGAGCTACTATATCTGTGCAGATATTTATATAATCGTGTGTGTGTGTGTGTGTGTGTGTACCATCAGTGGTAATGAGTCACATGGAGAGGAAGTTAGATGAAGAAAAGATCATACTTGAGCTCTCGAGGTTAGAATGGCTTCTTGGAGTTAACATGAGCACTTGAAGAAGTGGGGGACTTTAGACTGGAGCAAGGATTCTGTGATGACATTCTAAGTTCAACCAACCAGAACTCTCATAAAGCCAAGCTCAGAAGCATGAGTCTTAAAACCAGAACTCCTATGGCAAGATAAGTCGGACAGTCTCCAGAATGCCCCATTATAGGTAGCATGACATATATAGAAATGAATGAGAGACCCTTTCCCAAAAGTGCTAGATTGAAGACTTGCACCTGAGTTTATCCCCTGTCTTCCAATACACACACCAACTTTTTCAGAAAAAAATACAGGCAAACAGGAAGTGACCTTCCAAGGAACACTTCCTTGTAGGCAGACATTTGCAAGGTAATCACATATTTCTTCTCTTACTGACACCATTCCATCTTAGCTCTAACTAGTTCAGTTTACTGCTATTATTATGTATTCTAGTTTTATAAGAAATTCCATGACTCCCACTGTAATCTATGCTTAAGGTTAAGACAACTTCCCTGTCCCCTTGTGGCAGTCCTTGTTTCTTTATGCACCACTATCCTATTCAGAACAAACTCTATTAGTTTATCTATTGATGTGTAATAATCATTGCAAACATAGCAAGTCAATATAGAACAGTTTTTTTCTAAGTCTAGAAAATACATCCTAGTGAGAGCTTCTGCCTCAAGGTTTCAATAATGTGAAAACAAAGTTATTAGTGTAACTGGGCATTGATGGTTGTCCACAACTGTAATCACAGCACTTGGAAAGCAGAAGAAACAGAAATCAAGATCATCTTCAACTACGATGTGAATTCAAGGCCAGCATAAGATCATGGGGGACTGGCCCTGATAAGAACAATCAAAATATGTTTCTGGTCTATGATGAATTTTAAGATGAACATCTGTTGGAGGGGTGATGCTGGAAACCCCTTATGCATATTCAGAGAGGATTCTGCTCCTCTGCTTTGTGACTAAATAAATTAATTTCATCCTGGTTGTCTGGAATGATGCTGAGTCTCCAGCTGTGTTCTTCACATGGTAGGAGGCCTCATTGATAGCAGTGAGATAGATAATTCACAGACCACAATAAAAATTAAAATCACCTGTAGTTTAACCATAGCCTGGGATGGCAATATTTTTTTGTCAGTAGTAACTTCTGCCTCCTCAATGAGAAGGAAATAAGCCACATTGTGAATACCTTATAGAGGGTACCATCTTTGATAACTTTTTAATATAACTAAAAATTCTGGTTTATCTGGATATGGACATAATCATCTGTAGTCTCAGCCCTGGGAAGATGGATTTCAAGGTCAGCACTGACTCTATATTATATAGAGTCTGTCTCCCACATGTATATATAAGTTATAGTGAAATGTGTCTTTAACTATAAAAGATTGTAACACTACATTTATTTTTTCACTAGTTTCTGCTTGGTGTAGTCGTCTGAGCTCAAGATTTTCTAACAACTGAGCAAGCCATGTAAGATAAGTCTTTAACCCTGCCCACCTCCTATTCCCTGATAAGATACAAGAGTGATCAGACTCAACACTCTCTAAAGCTAATGAGTTTCTAGAATTCATTTTATGCTGTGTGTGGTGGCATCTGCCTTTAATTGTAACACGAGGAGGCTGAGGCAGGTGGATTTCTATGAGTTCCATGCCAACCCTGGTCTACATAGCAAGAAAGACCTTTTCTCAAAAAAAAAAATCTTTTCACACACGAGGTGTGTGTGTGTGTGTGTGTGTGTGTGTGTGTGGTGGGGGGATGTACACATGTGCACAGGTACATATCTCACAGAGTGAGAACTTTCTAGATTTCCTGCCTCAGCCATGTGGTTGCTAGGGATTGAACTCAGGTTGTCAGGCTTGTCCCTGATGCCTTTGTCTTGTGAGTCATCTCACAAGCCCCTGTGGCTAACTTTGTCTTAATTTAATTATCCACATTTGTATATAGACATGGGTGTGTGTGTGTGGGTGCTTGTAAGTGTTTATCAGTTCTATACATGTGTGTGCCACAAAACATGTGTGAATATCAAAGGACAACCTTGTATATCAACCCTCTACACTCCTAGTTTGTGTTCACCATTGCATATGTCAATATAGCTGGTCCAGCAGCCTCTCCTGCATCTGCATCCCATCTTGTCACATAAAAGCTAAAATTACCTGTGATGAGGACCACATCTTTTAATTAGTTTCTTGACTTTGACCTCAGGTCCTCGTGTTTGTGTAGCGAGCAATAAGCACGTGCCCGATCATTCTACGGGGAATATTTTTGTTACATGTACCAAATAAAGTAATTTGAAAGTCTCATCTTGGAAAAAAATAAAGGTTAAAGCAAGTTCCTTTCCAACCAGGGAATTTTTTTAAGATGGAAATTAAGACAATGTTTGTTCGATACAGAACAAAATATGCCATTTTAAAATATGGCTGTTCACACTGATGCTGTATTGATTTTTTTTCAAAGGTTTAACAGTGCCTCTGGTACTCTCTTGAAGCCTAATTGCACAATCTGTAACATGCAGAACTCTGCAGGCATAGTCTAAAACAGTGTGTTTGGGTCAGTCAGAAAAGCAACCTCACTACAAAGGATGAGTGCTGGAAGTGTGCAGTGTTCAGACCTGCTGAGTGGAGACATTCCTGCATAAAATGTCATGACATTCCACAGTTGTATCCACTTTCATTTGAGCCCCCTGTCTCGTGATTGTGTCTAGGGCATAGTCACCATGAAGTCCTTCTATGTCACTGCAAACAGTGATGACTAGCCTTGTGAGGGAATTTTTCTGATGTTTCCAGCAGAAGAAAAACCATCTGAAAAGGAGGCATGCTTAGCTTTCCATAATTTTGACATGTGCAAAGGTATAAAAACAGCAACACTCTAGAGGGTTTGAGAAAGGAATATGCCTGCTACTTTGTATAACAGAAGCATCAAACATGCCATAGAGAGATGCCTGGAGAAGTTTCATTTACTTCTTGTTGATCTGCACTTGTCAAATTTATTTTCTTACAGCTGCTGCTCCTGATGTTTCTCTCCCTTTGCTTTTTCTTCTCGTTTTTTCCTTATCTTCTCCATCCTCCTCTTCTTTTTCACCCCATTCCCTTCCTGCTTCCTCCTCTCGTTCTCCCTTTCTCCTCATTCCTTCCTCCTTTTAATCTTTCTCCACTCTTCTTCCTCCCTTCAGATTTTCTCCTTTCTTCTCTCCTCCTCTTCTTTGCCCCCTCCTCTTCTCCCCTCTCTTCCTCTTTCTTTCTTCCTCATACTCCTCTCCACCACCAATTCTTTCCTCTTCCCCCTCTCCTTGAAAGATTTGAATTTATACTCTTTGGAAATGCTCAACGTAGAGTTAGATTTCTGAGTGCTTATTATACAGACATAAACAAAATATCCCATTACAGAACACAAGTACTGGACACTGCTCAGTTCACATCTATACAGACCCATAGCATACTGTATGATTTTTTTCTGGAGAAGGGAGCAAATTCACTAATATGGAAAATTGCTGGTTACGCAGTAAACCCTGCAGAACTAAGTGGCAAGAGAGGCTCATCTTTCTTTTGGGAGAGAAATACATGAAGGACCCTAATGACTAGTGAGAAGAGAGGGGCCTGGTCACTCCTCATGAGACAAGACTGTTAATCTATATGCTTTGACAACATTCCAATCTGTGTAACTGTTTCCTGTCCTTCTAAATCACCCTCCTTTACAATGGTGTTGAAGCATCTCTCTTCTCTCCAAAATGAATTACACTGTCCTTCACTCAGAAGGCATCTTTGAAGGGTACAGGTATAAATTTATTAGGTAAAGGGCAAGACAGTGTGTATCTCCAAGGCCATTATCAGCACCATTCTCCTTCTTATCTCTTGGTGGCTTTCTTTCAAGCTGTTTTATAACCATACAACAAAAGCTCTCAATATTTTTCTTAGCTTGAAAGAATTTATTTTACCCCCATTGGTTATCATACATTTTTATTTTAATAGTGTAAGTTAACTTACATCCCACATCATAACAGCCACATTTAAAAGTATGTCTTGGGATTAAAAAGCATTTGGAAAGTTTCACCAAAAGCTTTGACCTTTGTTAAGGAAGAAAAAAAATCAATCAACCTTTTTCCTACATTCCAAACATTTTTCATCTTTTCAAATCTGCCTCAGTGTCAGCTGAACAGAATCCCTAAGAGATGTCTGAATTTTTAGCCTGCTTTCAAAGGCAAAGTGGAAATTAAGCTTCTTTAACCTGCCACTTGGACTTGCAAGCCTTACCTTAGATTTGAACACAAAACTCCAGAGTTGTAAACTAAAGCTGTTAGCAGTTGGCCAAGCATTGTGTTTGAATGTAAAATGTTCCCTAGAGCCTCAAGTATTTCCCTACTTTCTGCTGATCTGGTGTTTGGGAATCTTGTGGACTTGCAGGAGATGAAGGCTTAGGGAAATAAGTGGTTCACAGCATTGCCCAACCCCCTGTTCACTTCCCCTGTTGCTCCTACTCATGTGGTTGCAGGGTAATGAGTGACTTCCATGCAGAGTGCTTCCTCAGCAAAGATAAACAGTATCCCCTGAACAGCATGGCACCAACCCTTCCTCCCTTAAGTTGTTTTCAGCAGCCATTCTTTCTAGGCAAAGAGACACGTAATTAATTTGTCATGCTTTAGAGTTAATGAATTTCCTATCCTTTCCTCAAAGTAAGTCCAACGAGGTGACCAGGAGAGTTGTTAAGAGAATACTTGAGTAGAGGAAAGGGCAAAGGGTAATTTAGTGGGGTGTAAAAGATATAAAAGACTATCAAAAAAGACCCTCAGAATGTTCACATGCCTGTTTTAACTTCTTTCATGTGACTCTCAGTTAAACTTTTTCTTTATTTTATACTTCTTATTTAAGTGACCAGCCCCCTGCTTACCCATGGCCCTTGCAAATCCCTTGGACATTTTTGTTATGAGCTCAGCGATATTTCCACATAGAACTCAACAATGCAAAAATAACCTGAACTTCCTTAAGTTGAAGCAAGGCTTCACAAAGAGTTTTTTATTCTGCTAAATCTTTTCTCTAATATAATCTTAAAATAGCCCCCATAAAATTGCTGATAGACCCGTGGGAGTTTAACACGTGTATTGAAGGAGAAAATTAACCACGTATGGTGTACAGAGAACACACTGATTGAAAGGTGCTATATACATGAGAGATATTTTTTTCCTTTTCTGTTAGCACTCAAAGAGTTTTGCTGAAAAGTGACCATGCTATATGCCTATAAATAGAATATACTGGAATTTTTAAATATGTGATTCAGGCTTGTGTAGGAGTAGAGACTGGATCTTGAATTTGATAAGTCAGAAGCTATTAAATTTACCAAATGAGAATACTAACATTGTTTGAAAATCTAGTTTCATTTTGAGATTTTTCTGGGGTGGGGGAAGGGTGGTGAGAGTTTTATTCTATGATCTTATAATAGAGTGATTCAGTTTAGTTGGAAAAACAAACAAACAAACCTTTTCTCTATCAGATGATTTTATGGTCTCCTCTTGAAACTTGCATTAGATAAAATCCTAGTACCCTACAGAAGATCTACTGTCTGAGTCAACAGGAAATGTAGCTAAAGCTGAGCTGATTCAGTAGGACTTCCTGGTCAATGTAGCAATAAGAATCGGTATGAAGAGCTCATAGATCAATCTAGAAAGTTCCAAAGAGTACTTAAGCCACTAAAATTTTAGTCCTCTGAGTTATGGAGCATATATGTTTTCTATTCGTAATGCAAATGGGAAGGAATATAAATGTTGAGTGTTTTAGTGACACAGAAAATGTATTCTATTATAGAAAACAAACTCAATAGTGCTGAAAACTGAACATGGAAGAGTAATGTATTAAACAGGGTCAAGCTCATGATTCCATTTTAAAATAGCATGATCAAGTAGGGAAATTTTCTGCACAGTTCAGCGAGTGCCTTGTCTGTGTTTTCAAATCACTATAACATCAGTTCTATACAAGCTAAAGGCAAATATCGCTTCAACTAAAAATTCCCCAGAGGAATTTTGTAGAACACCAAACCTCTAACATTCATAAAAAGAAACAAACAAACAAAAAAAGAAAAACAATACACTTAACAGACAGTATCAAATATACCTGGAAGAAATCAATAACAATGGTATTTCTTCAACTTTAAGCCACATGTCAGGTATTTTGTGTTTAAACAATTTTTACTTACACTAATTTGTATCCCGTTTTGTTTGCAAGCATTCATATTTGTATTCTGTGGCAGAATGCCTCATGAATCCCCAAAGAAATGCATCTAATGTGTAGCACCCTGCATCCAGAAGCCCTGTGTTTAGCTCAGCCCATCGTTCACATTCAGCCAGCCACTGGTATGATGCTAAGAGACAAGAGCTACATAATGAACATGATGTGGCATGACATCAATTGGGAATTGTTTGGAAAAGGAAACCTTTTGGAGCTCTAAAAGTTGTGCTTTTGGAAAGCAAAGCTAATTTTTTTTTATTTGTTTTAGGAGAAAAGCCAAATAAAGAAGGAAGATGAGGTGCAAAAGGGAAAGGGAAAAAAATTACAGTATCGACCCAAATGTTGCCTGCTGAGTCATAAGGAAAATAAAATTGCTGTCAGGAGAGGGTGGTACCCAGCTGAGAACCTGAGAACCTTGAGGAAATAGTCGAAGTGAGGGGACTGCTTATAAATCTTCCCTACTGTTGAGCTCTTCCAGGCAACAAAGAGAAAGAGAGAGAACAGAGAATGAGGCTGATCTTCCCTAAAGTTCTGAAGCATGCAGTGGCCCTCAAAGTAATTCAGTTCTGTAAGTGAGGGCTAATCTTGAGGGAGGCCAATAAGTGACCTTCACCAGGGGAAGGGCACCATCACACTCTACAACAGAGGAACACCTCTGACTTAGGGTGTGAAAATCCTTTATACAATGCATAAGAATTCTCTCACAACACTGTGACAGATCCATGGTGACAGTGACGATTTGAATGGGATTTTTAGGGATAAAATTTCATCACTTAGTGATAAAAGTTACTTGTATAAAATGTTCATAAACTGCTTTAAAATGTCCAACAATTTTTTTTCTCAGGAATGGGTATGTCTATTTTTAATTAACTAGTTCATTCCATCTTCAGGTGACAGGATTTCACAAAAAGAGGGACAGACTTGTGCTGTTTTCAGCTTTCTGACCTCAATCCCAATACTTAAAAAGCAAATAAATGCATTATTAAAATTACAATTATTTCAATTATTTGTGTATATATTTCTTTTTTATTAGATATTTTCTTTATTTGCATTTCAAATGTTACCTTCTTTCCTGGTTTCCCCTCCAATGTGAGTCAAATATGCCTCTGTGTGTGAATTCTTGTGGGATAGAGGGGAGGATATTTTGTGTGTGTGTGTGTGTGTGTGTGTGAGAGAGAGAGAGAGAGAGAGAGAGGGAGAGAGAGAGAGAGAGGGAGAGAGAGAGAGAGAGAGAGAGAGAGAGAGAGAGAGAGAGAGAGAGAGAGAGACCTATACTTGCAGTTAGGGGCCAGAGGAAGGGCTTTGTTGTCCTGTTCTATACTTCTGACCCTTTATCCCTTGAGATAGGCTCACATATGAACTTGAACAAAAGGTATTGGCTATCACTTGGCTAGGTGTGGACAGCTATGGTGCTAAGATTAAATTCAGTGTTCTTCTAATGCTTACGTAGCAACCTGTCTTGACCACTGAAAATTCTCCCCAACTTCCTATTTTATAAATTCTCATCCTTCTATGATCATATTGAAATATCAGTTGAAGGCTACTGCATGTTCCCCAAAAGTTGTCTCTTGTAAGTGAATACCTCTAATTTGCTAGATGGTATAACCCCAAATATGTTAGAAACCCCTATTATACTGTCTAAGATAGGTCCTGCTAGTTTTCCCATGCTAATGTGTTTATCTGCTTATGGCTTGATTTTTTAAATATATATCTTGCAGATATTTAAAGCATCCAAATGTAGGCTGAATGCTGATTTTTTTTATCAGTTGTATCAGTACATGCCACATTGTATGTATGTCAACGAAAGATTTTGATGTATCTGATGCAGAATTAATGTCCCTGGGTGTTAACAACAGGTGTTAAACTGATAGCATGGCCATAAACACTCCAGAAAAACAGTTACATATTAAACTAGTAATAAATATATAGGCATCATTACTTTCAATTATCATGTATGCTTCCTCAGGACTAAGGGAAGTAATTGTTTATATATCACTAGAGCTTCATTGAGCATTGCTACTTGGAGAGCCCTGCAGTTGTCTTTAGACAAGGTAAAAGGAAAACAAAGAGAACAATGTAAAATCTCCCTTCCAGAGACACAAAGCAAATACAATGTCAAATCTAATATTAAGTAGTACATGGTTCATTTCCATATTAACTACAACACTACATAACTTTGAAGATACTGTTGAAATAATGTGTGAATTTAGACTTTCTGACATGTAAACACACACACACACACACACACACACACACACACACACACACACACACACTCACACAGGAATCAGAGTAAGCAAGAAGAGGCAGACAATGAAGCCTTGAAGCCTGTTTCCTGTGATCCACTTCCTCCAGTGAGGCTTCAGTTGCTTAAAGTTCCAGTCTTCCCAAATGAGTCACCAGCTGGGGCCCAAGTGTTCAAATAATATGAACTTATTCACATTCAAATTTCAACCCCAGCCAAGTGCCTCCAACTCAGAAACTGATGTTTTGGAGTGTGTTTTGAAACTCTATCCCTGAAAATGTAGGTAATTAAACAGTAGAAAAATAATCTAATAACAGTATCAGCTCCTAGTTTAAATGAAAATGAATATACAGATGGTATGCTACCTCTAACACGGAGATTTTCCATAAACACAAGAATGCACCTTGCCAGCTGAGTGTCTTTATTTATTACAGTTACATTTTCCCCTTTACTTCCAATTCTCTTTCAAAGTCTGCAGATAAATATGAATTGGATGCTCATTTTCAATCCATAGATTGTTCAAACACAATTCAATAGGTTTCAGTTTAACAGAGAAATGGTATTTAAACAGCATCCTTAGATATTATCATTGCTCTATTTTATGTAGAGATGTGTCTTTATGTCTGCACATGTATAATATTTCCCACCATCTCCTCAAAGTGCAATCTCCTTCTCCCTTCACTGGGAAGGTTATGCTTCAACAGCTATTATAATTGGATCTAATCTAAAGCAATAACTTTTGGGGAGATGTTTCCAGACTGTAGAATTTCTCTTCATGTATTCCTCACCTGAGAAGTGGCAGCTGGCTTCACCAACCTTTCTATGACCCTCTCTGAATATAAAACGAAGTTCCACAAATTTTAGGTGGTGTCAACAAAAGAAAAATGATTGCCAGAGCCTGAAGATACCGTTTCCTGTGAGTGATGCTTTGAATTGATTTTTAACCTATGCCCTTTTCACCTCCTCACCTTACAAAGACTTCACCAAAAGGCCCTCCTCTTCTCCAGGAGCAAAAAGTCCTATTCACTTACCAGGCACAAACACAAAGGCACTAAAATGTGGCAAATGCTGCTGACATTTCAAGCAATTGTCTCATGTTTCTTCATTTGATGTCCTTGCAACAGGAGGGCCATTGTTTGTAGCAATGTAAGCTTTTAAAGCTTGCCTTGTGTCCTAGGGAGATGTCTCTGGAGGTAAAGTGCTTGCTATGAAAGCTCAAGGAGCAAAGTTAGAGTCCCCAGAATCTTCTTCAATGTCAGGCACACGTGGCATCTCAATTTTCAGGGATGGAGACAAGATCCCTGGAGAAGTTAACTCACTGGAAAAGCTAAACCCTTGACCTCAGGATTCAAGAGAAAGTCTCTACCTCAGTATATGAGGCAGAGAGCGATCAAGGATCACATTCAGCATCACCCTGTAGTCAGTGAAGTGGTAAGTAAACTTGTGATAGGTTAGAAATAACACCCATGCATGTACACACACACACGCACACATACGCACTTTTTTGGTTTTCTATTTGTTTCTTTTATTTTCCTTTCCTCTAGCTTAGACTAGCCATTAATACACTGTGCAACTAAAGATGGCCTTGAACTTCCTAACTTCCTGCTTCTACCTCTCCAAGGCCAAGATTACTGGCATGTTCTGCAAGAAGTGTATATGGGACGGGGAATCAACCTCATAGCTTTGGGCATGCTAGACTGCTACTCTTCCAACTGCAATACAGTCCTCAGTTCAAGTTTGATTAGCATGTTCCTAAACCTGTGGCTCAATCTAATATATTGGGAGCAGCCTAGATTCCTTCTATTGTAATAATATTTCTCAGGGGGAGAAAGTGAAGGAATGCTCTGGCAGCCTAAGGGATTCCAATGCCCAATGGGAGGAAGGTGAAGTAGCTGAGAGGAGGTTGTGAAGAGTGAATCCAAGGAGTTCCAGCAGACCTGAGAACACAGTGCCATACAAGTTAAAGCTGAAAGTAACCGAACCAACACGTTCAGGAAGAAGTGGAGACCTCCATACCTCTCAGAATTAAGTGGCATCCTATCAGAGAGAGGTTTAAAAAAATCAGTTGCTAAAGTGCAGAAAGATCTTGGGTGATTGTAACTGTAAGCCACCTGCAGCTTACATGAACCTGGTACTCCTGAAAGGCAGACTGGGACTGAAAGAGACTAGACAGCTAGAAAGGAATGAGGCCAAGACAAATTTTTCTCTGATCAAGGCCCCAAAGTATACTAAGAGTCCGTGCTTATAAAGGGGGGAGGCCCATCTCCTTCCCCCCCATTCCCCCACACCCCCTCCCCACCTCTCCCCCCCCCCCACCAATCCATTCTTGGTGCCTGGAGCCAGCCTGTAGGCTACTTGCAGGATAGGATGTGTCTCCAGAATGTTTCAAGGGTCTCTCAGCAGGTAGCAGAGTCTCCAGGAAGAGCAGCAGTAGTTGACATAACAATATAGCCATCTAGGTCAGAAGGTTACACCCCAGGTGATCTCATATTCAGTGGCAGCAAAGTCTGAATCAGCCTGCTTCAAAGCTGAGGGAGGCTATAACTGATGTTAAAAAAGAAAACCAGAGACACTAAAACTTATAGAGGAGAAAGTGGGGAAAAGCCTCAAAGATATGGGCACAGAAGAAAAATTCCTAAACATAACAGGAATGGCTTGTGCTGTAAGATCAAGAACCAACAAACGGGACCTCATAAAATTACAAAGCTTCTGTAAGGCAAAAGACACTGTCAATAAGACAATAAGGCCATCAACAGATTGGGAAAGGATCGTTACCAATCCTAAATCAGATAGGGAACTAATATCCAATATATACAAAGAACTCAAGAAGCTGGACTCCAGAAAATCAAATAACCCCATTAAAAATGGGGTACAGAGCTAAACAAAGAATTCTCAACTAATGAATATCAAATGGCTGAGAAGCACCTGAAAAAATTGTTCAACATCCTTAATCAGGGAAACGCAAATCAAAACAACCCTGAGATTCTACCTCACACCAGTCAGAATGGCTAAGATCAAAAATTCAGATGACAGCAGATGCTAACAAGGATGTGGTGAAAGAGGAACACTCCTCTATTGCTGGTGAGATTGCAAGCTGATACAACCACTCTGGAAATCAGTCTAGTGGTTCCTCAGAAAATTGGACATAGTACTACTGGAAGATCCAGCAATACCTCTCCTTAGCATATATCCAGAAGATGTTCCAACTTGTAATAAGGACACATACTCCACTATGTTCATAGCAGCCTTATTTATAATAGCCAGAAGCTGGAAAGAACCCAGATGTCCCTCAACAGAAGAATGGGTATAGAAAATGTAGTACATTTACATAATGGAGTACTACTCAGCTATTAAAAACAATAAATTTATGAAATTCTTAGGCAAATGGATGGATCTGGAGGATATCATCCTGAGTGAGGTAACCCAATCACAAAAGAACTCACTTGATATGCACTCACTGATAAGTGGATATTAGCCCAGAAATATTAGCCCAGAGTACCCAAGATACAATATGCAAAACACATGAAACTCAAGAAGAAGGAAGACCAAAGTGTGGATACTTTTTCCCTCCTTAGAATTGGGAACAAAATACCCATGGAGGGAGTTACAGAGACAAAGTTTAGAGCTGAAACAGAAGGAAGGATCATCCAGAGACTGCCCCACCCAGAGATCCACCCCATAAACAGGCAACAAGCCCAGACACTATTGCATATACCAACAAGATTTTGCTGACAGAACCCTGATATAGCTGTCTCTTGTGAGGCTATGCCAGTGCCTGGCAAATACAGAAGTGGATGCTAACAGTCATCTATTGGATGGAACACAGGGCCTCTAATGGAGGAGCTAGAGAAAGTACCCAAGGAGCTGAAGGGGTCTGTAACCCTATAGGAGGAACAGCAACATGAACTAACCAGTACCGCCAGAGCTCTTGTCTCTAGCTGCGTATGTATCCGAAGATGGCCTAGTCGGCCATCAGTGGATAAGAGGCCCTTGGGTTTGAGAAGATCATATGCCCCAGTAGAGGGGAACGCCAGGGCCAGGAAGCAGGAGTGGGTGGGTTAGGGAGCAAGGCAGGGGGAGGGTATAGAGGACTTTCGGGATAGCATTTGAAATGTAAATGAAGAAAAATATCTAACAAAAAAAGATTGTCTTGTGAAATATTGAAAAAATTTTAGGTATTGTCAATAACATTCTAATTTTCTTTATTGTCAAAAAATGCAGTCATAATTTCTATAGGTATGTAATAGTCACCTGCATTCTGTAAATTGAATAGTAGGAAGAAAGTACTAGAATAGTACTATAGTAGAAAGAATAGTACTAGAAAGATAATTAATAAGGCCACTGAAATGCTTTGTTCTCAGGATGGAAATAATCCCATTCTCCAGAGACTACATGTGTCTGAACTTAAAGACATATGGGAACCAAATTCCAGACAGACAAATAATGTACAAAAATATATACCATTTGATATTGACTAGATTTCTCTATTTGGAATATAAAAGATTTAAAACAAGGTATATTTTGAGAAAATGGTTCAAATGCTTCTTCAACTAATAGCTTTGACTTGACTTCCTATTACTTCTATGTTGTAGGTTGCCCTGGTGTTGTTTCTAACTTTTAATTGGTTATTTTATTTATTTACAGTTCAAATGTTATCCCCCATCCCAGTTTCTCTTCTGCAAACCCCTTATCTCATCCCTGATCCCCCCTGCTTCCATGAGGGTTCTGCCTTAATCACCCACTCCTGCCTTACCACTCTAGCAATCTGCCTATGCTAGGGGCATTGAGCCTCCATAGAACCAAGGGCCTCTCCTCCCATTGATGTCCAACTAGGACATCCTCTGCTACATATGCAGCTGGAGCCATAGATCCTTCCATGTGTACTCTTTGGTTGATAGTTTAGTTCCTGGAAGCTCCAGAGGTCTGGTTGGTTGATATTGTTGTTCTTCCTATGGGGTTGCAAACCCGTTCGGCTCCTTTAGTCCTTCTCCTTTGGGGTCTCTGTGCTCAGTCTGATGATTGTCTGCCAGCATCAGCATCTGTATTGATTAGGCTCTGGTCAGGAATGGCTATATCAGGCTCCTCTCAGCAAGCACTTCTTGGTATCAGCAGTAGTGTCTGTACTTGCTGTCTGCAGATGGGATGGATCCCTAGGTGAGGCAGCCTCTGGATGGCCTTTTCTTCAACCGCTCCTCCACTCTTTGTCCTGCATTTCCTTTAGATAGGATCAATTCTGGGCTGTCTGTATTTTAATATTAATTCTGCTTCCTCAAAAGGAGCCTACTCCCCACACCCCAGGAGTAGTAGATCAGTACTCAGGTAGTCTCACTGAACATTCTCCCTATTCTGACAGGTGAAATAAAGGCTAGAGCCAGTGATTGGGCCGTGAAAGTGAAAGGTTCCCACAGGAGGTCTGAGGGAGAGGGAGGAAGAGGAGAGGAAAGGAAGATGGACCAGTAGCACATGGCCTGGGGAAGCTGCAAGTAGCAAGGGTTTCTCACACCTGTGGAATAAATTAGTATAGTAATAGATCTGTCCAATCTAGGCATATAACTTATAAATAAAATAACTGGCTGTGTGTTTTTTATATGGCTTTATTGGGGTAAGAAATGACTGTATTGGGGTAAGAAATGACATTTGGCACACCAACTAACCTGAGATAAAAGTTCACTCCTCCCAAACCCCTGAATAAAGTTTTCTGCAGTGTGAGGTATCATAACCAGGCCTTTCCTCTTACAGCTACTTTCTTTCCTTGCCTTCTCATAGGTCGTCAATGCCTATGCTTGGTGCACTTTGAGCAGCTTGATGTATCCTCTTTTCTTCCGGTCTCTAACTACCTGTTTTTAATTTGTTCATTTGTTGCACAATAGTCTAAATCTAAAGAAATAGAAATGATATCAATAACTATGGAGGTTGTAGACATGGATCCTATACTTAAGTCACCACTTAAAATCCCCTCTATCACTAGAGTAGTGTTTGTTCTTAAATATTTTAGGATGAACAAGCAAAAGCAAGATAGAATTCAGGAAAAAAAAAAAGGTCATTTAATATAGGGGTTTTCTAAGCAAGTTTATAGTCTCTCTCTCTCTCTCTCTCTCTCCCCCCCCCCTCTGTGTGTGTGTGTGTGTGTGTGTGTGTGTGTGTGTATGTGTCTGTAGTACTGGTATATCTGTTTATGTATCTATCCATTTCTGTCTGTCTCTGTCTCTCCCTATATGCCTCTTTTATCTTTCACTCATACAAACATTCCTTAAATGAACAGTAAACATGAAATAAGGTCTGAAATATAATATCTGTAGCTAGCCCAGAAAGAAACAGTCTAAGCTACTATGAACTTTGCCATGATCTGGTCTTTGCTTTTAACCATATGTCATACTTGTGAAAAATATAGTGTATAAATATCAGGAACACTTTTACAGTCTCTCACCACAGATTCATATCTTTGACCACTTTGGTTTCTCTCTAATGTTCAACTGGACCCCAAATAGCCCCTAATGGTACACTTCTTTATAGGGTTCTCTGAATCTTGAAGTCAGAAGCAGTGTCATAGTGTAGGCTGACTGGTCTATGCTTCAGACTCCTATTCTTTGGTTACGAGAGTATCCTGTGAGGTTAACAAATGTGTCTTACTTCTTCTGTCTGTCTTCTTGCATCATCATCATCATCATGCTGGTTATATTTCCACACTGCTCTGGGTTGACTTGGAAAGATTCAGAGGAAGATGAGTGCCATCTCATAATGGAAAAGACTGTTCTGTCTCTGGCAGCATTCTGGTATTCTAGGGACTGTGATTTGGTTAGAGAGCTGGAAGTTTAGTTTGCCATATTTTTGAACAATTTATGAAAGAAGCCATGTATTCATTTATAATTACAAACAGTTATGAAATGTCTAATTCCATTGAGACCAGAGTAGTCTAGAAGATAACATAAAAAAGGGGAGTTTGAGTTTTTCTAGTCCTGGGGAAGAAAGGGGTGGCCTAAAACTGTGTTCCAGCTTTTCTAGTTGACATGTCTTGAATCTAGTAAACACTTTTCTGAATTAGGGAAATTTAGTCAGCCATTGGAATCACAATTGTTTTCAATGACAGGTAGTTGAGAATTATATGAATTTTCCCATATTTTATTAACTATACATTTTGTACTTAGTCACAGTCTGCAATATTTGGAAATATTAAATATTAGACATCATAATGGGAATTGAGAAAAAGAATTACTTCCAAGTGAATTAACAAATTAACTTTTCAAATAACCAACTCTTAGTTTTTACAATGTAATTTTACCTCTTTTATGTCCCATTTTCTTCCTTTAAAACTGTTAAAATCATAAAAATCCACCTTTTCTCCCTTCTATGTCAGGAACTGAGCAAAACCCTCTGGTGTCAGTCAAGTTTTACTGAGCCCTAAGTAACACACTCAGGCCAGAGTACCAGGCTTCAGGTTTACAATATGCCGATGAGTTTGTCGAAAATATCTTTCTGACAAGCAATCTGTAAACACCTTAGAAGACAGAAGAATCATTCTTCCTATTCATTGATTGAAGAACTGAAGAAGTAAAAGAAAAAAGGAGGAGGAAGAGAAGATGAGAAGAAGAGAAGGAGAAGAGAAAGGGGAGGATGGGAAGGAAGATAGGAAGGAGGAGGAAGAGAGGAGAAAAAGAACGGAGAAAGGAGAAGAGAAAGTATGCATTGCATGCTGAATAACTTTGATTTAATATAATTGCTCTGACCCCAATGACTTTGTGGTAACCCTGAGTCATCTTTACTAAGTTAATGTACTTAGGCTTCCAGCTTTATGAGGTCAAATAAAAGAAAACTATAGGATTTATATGGAAAGTATTACTATGTCATAAATGTGAACCTAATACCAGGGTTGGGTGTTGTGTGATTCAGGTATCGCCAAGACGTGAGTGCCATTGACATTGAGAAGGGAGTCCTGTTTGCTTCAGTCTCCCAAATGAAAACAACTTCATGCAGAACACTCTAGCTCTGGCAGAGTACGACCATTACAGATTGGATGCAAGCAGCCAACCAGCCCTGAGTGCAGGGACCCTGGAGGAGTTAGGGGAAGGACTGAAGGAGCTGAAGGGGTTTGCCACTCATAGGAAGAACAATAATATCAATCAACCATACCCCCCAAAGCTCCCAGGAAATAAACCATCCATCAGTGAGTACACATGGAGGGATCCATGGCTCTAGCCCTGTATGGAGAAGAGGACTGCCTTATCTGACATCAATAGAAGGGTAGGCCCTTGGTTCTGTGGAGGCTTGATGCTCCAGCATAAGGGAATGCTAGGGCACTGAGACTGGTGTGGGTGGATGGGTGAGTACCCTTATAGAGAGAAGCACGGGGAAGAGGTTGGGGCTTTGTGGAGGGGAAACTGGAAAGGAGGATATCATTTTAAATGTAAATAAATAAAATAACCAATAAAAATTAGTGGGAAAAAAAGACCAGTCAGACTCTTAGACTCAGGTACCCCTCAGTTTAAAAAACTGACATTAAAAAAAAACAACAACAAAAAACAAAAACAAAAACAACAACAACAAAAAAAACCCAACTGTGGCAAATATCCATTATCCATGTTAGTTTTCATATAACCACATCGCTGTGAATGTCCTTTGCATCATTATGAATGTCCTTTGACTAGTTATGCGTAATTTTGATGATAAAAATTCAGACCATGCTAACAGTCCCATAAATCATTTGAAATATACTTAAGAGAACTTACTTAGAGAATAAGTAGGGAAATAGGAAAATTAAAAACCCAAAGGTTCAGTGATGCCAGGAGCAGTTATAATTTCATTTCATAGAAAAAACTTGTAAGCCTGACCACTGTCATGCCAAGGCATGTTTCCAGTCTTGAAAATCAAAATCTACGCATGAACATCTGAATAAGTGTGCCAATAGTTTTAAAATTCACAAACATGTTTTATAGGAAAAGACTAAATGGAACTCTTGTGCACAAGTTGAAACATGTTGCTGTGATGTTTTTGTTGCTCTTGTTTTAATTGAACCAGAATAAATTTATCTTTATTTCTGAAAATATGTATTAGAGGAAGAGAAAAAAAAGTCACCCTACAAAAGACTACAATACTTTAAGCAATTGGAATGTTTCTTGTAGTGTATAGTCTTCATTTCAACTATAAATACATGTGTGTGTGTGTGTGTGTGTGTGTCTGTGTGTGTGTCTGTGTATGTATGTGTGTGTGTATATTCCTGCACAAAACATCATGACCAAGAAGCAAGTTGGGGAAGAAAGGGTTTATTCAGCTTACACTTCCACACTGGTATTCATCACCAATGGAAGTGAGGACTGGAATCCAAAGCAGGTCAGGAAGCAGAAGCTGATGTAGAGGCCATGGAGGGATTTTCCTTACTTGCTTGCTTCCTCTGGCTTGCTCAGCTTGCTTTCTTATAGAACCCGAGAGTACCAGCCCAGGGATGGCACCACCCACGAGGGGACCTCCCCAACTTGATCACTAATAGAGAAAATGTCTTAAGCTGGATCTCATGGAGGCATTTCCTCAACTGGAGCTCCTTTCTCTGTGATAACTCCAGCTTGTGTCAAAATGACACATAAAACCAGCCAGTACACTCCATATTAAACACCTTCAAAATTAGTTGTACCATTGCTTTTCACCTTTAAAGAAATGGAGTTTGTTTTCCTCGGATGTTCAGGCCACTCACACCCTGACCATCTGGGAGCTTTGCTGTAAAGTCATTATGCTTCTCAATTATTCAGTTCAGAAAATGCCTACTAGAGCTGGTGGCTCTGCCTCCAAATTAATGTCCTCTAGACTCTATATTTTTAAAATAAACATGGTTTTGGCAATGCTAACGTTATCCTTTGCTAGTTTTTATGTTAGGCTTTATCAAAAAATTACCTGCCTTTTTAAAATGCTTTTAGTGGACTCAGTAAGCTGAAGGTGGAGGACAAGGGAGCAAGCTCCTGTAAGAAAGGGTACTGTGTTCTCTACTGTTAATCGCTTCCCAGAACACGTTTTAAAGTGTAGTCGTCTGGTTTTAAATGAAACTTGATAAGGTATTTAACATAACTTGATTATTTATCAAATGAGATAAATATATAGTGTATGTTCTCTTTTAAAATAAAATGGAAATGTATAAAGTATTTATTACTTTTCCTCTGTCATATAGGGAAAGCATGACTCCCTTCTGAATGAATGTCTTAAGGGAGAAGAAAAAGTGACCTCATGAGCTGGTTTGGCAATGAAGATTGTCTTAGACAAGGAGGCTCAGCATTCCTATTGCCAGTCATTGTCCTAGATGAGAGCTGGTCACTTGCTCCTACTTGTTTTGTTTTTTTGTTTTTTTGGTTTTTGTTTTTTAAATCAATACTGTCCTCTGCCTCCACCATGACAGACAAACACATTCCACACTCCCTTTTCCTCATCCCCTTTTCTCAGTTGGCTACCTCTGGCCACTGAACATTGCTACAAAGGACTTTAAGCCCAGCCTTGTCCCTGGAAGTACTTCTTCCTCTCTGCCATCTCCGTGACTAAACAGCTCCTACCTTTCAGAAAGCACCAAGTATCAGGATCTCAGGATCTATATAGACTATGTGGCATCTCTTCTGTGCATCAGCTATACAAAAGCAGTGGTACTCTCTTTCTATTTTCCACACTGATGTATCTCAAATGTTTTAGATGGCTCCAGGCTTATCATTGGTTCTCAATGAGTACTTTATAAATAAATGAATGCAGAACACTGCAAGGCAGATAATCTTCAGTTAAATGATACAATACAGAATACCTTAAGGCAAGTCTTCAGTAAGGGTAGTCACTTAGTTTTCTGAACAGGCAGTTGTGTGCACTGGAAAGTCAGTTATGGATAATGTTAACAGAGAACTGAATATTTACTTCACTATAACTTCAAATTCCAATAAGAAATGATTGTTCACATGTTTTTCTTTTGAAAATTTCATCTGTGAATACAATGAACTTTGATCCCTCTCACTGTTCATTCTTCAATCTAACCCTTCCCCACACAAACCCTCAACCACATTTTCTACTTAACTTCTGTGTGTGTGAGTCCATGTGTGTGTGAGTCCGTGTGTGTGTGTGTGTGTGTGTGCGCGCATTGCATTCCATGCATTTGCAGGTCACTTGCTGCTTTTGGGCAGCCTTCTTCATCACTGTGGATTGTGGTTATTGTACCTGTCCCATCATATGGAAACATAACTCTTACTTCAGAAGATATCATACCTTCATTTAAAGGCAGATATGCTGCTTGACAGGAAGTTGAAAAAGACTTCCCCTGAGGCCTCCTAAAGTATCAAAGCTAGCTTCTCACTGGCCCACATTAGTTGCTTCATTGGAGGGACAATGGCAAGTCATTATAGGAAATTCTCTCCCACCTAGAACCCAGAGCATACATAGCCTATGTAGCCTGTCTCCTGAGAATAGAAGTGCACGTATACATAAGATAAAACAAGGCTATCAGGGAGAAGGGGGTGTGTGGATACTAGGCATTCAGAAAGCCTGTTGCTAAAATTAAGACCTTGAAGGAAGATATTCTTAAGTAGATAGATGTCTTTTCAAGATAGAAAATGAACATGGACACTTTAAGTGAAGTAGATACATATGAAATTAAAACAGAATAGCCACGGCTAGAAGGAAGAACTTACTAGGGTTTTTGTTTGTTTTGATTTTTGTTTATTTTTTTTCACATTAAGAAATCTAAACTAGTTGATGATAAATGTCAGGCCACATGTAGGATTGTGCATACATTCTGGAGAAACCCAATATCATAATTTTCTGTTTCTTTATGCTCTTAAAAATACATTCCTTTGATATCTATCTTAATACCATTTGAAATACGTGTTTTGTATATGCCGTGATAATCTATTTAAAAATGATATCGAGGGTGAGAGAAATGTCTCAGTAGTTAGGAGCATACACTGTTTTTACTAGAGGACCAAGGTTCAATTCTCAATATCCACATTGGAGGTCACCATTGTCTGGAACTCCAACTGATGTTATGCAAGAACCCCCTCCTGACCTCCACAGTCACTGCACATATGCTGTGCGCATAGCTAGATGCAGACTAACACTTGTACACATAAAACCTTTCACACTTATGTCCAAGAGCTTTAGTTTTTGGTATTAAAGTGGTACTGCTCATGATCTTATCTATGTACAGGATTTGCAACTTAGACTACTTTGAATGATACCATAAGGAGATAATTTTAGGGCACATAACTTGCATAAGGTTCCCCAGGTAAAACAAGTCCAATCTAGGAGGGTTTGCAATTTAAGGCCAGTATAACATGTAGACAGAAAAGACTAGAGTTTGCAAACAAACAAACAAACAAACAAAAAAGCAAGAAAGCAATTGGGTTCTAAGTAGAAGTTGACAGGAGGGCTCAACAATTTCTATATAGAAACAAGGGTAGACTTGTATTAAAAACAAAAATAGAAAGAAAGGGGAAAAAATCCATGGGTACCTTGAGCTTATCTCAATTCAATACAGCCTGTTGATTATATTTCTTGAAAATAAATCAATTTCTAACCTGTCTTTCTCTAACACAAGTATATAACTGACTATAGCATCTACCACAACTCATTGGCCACACTGTGCAGGGCATTGTCTCCTGACCAGTGGATCTGATCAACCCCTGTCATGCCATCCAATACTAATCTCTGATTTTTCAACACTCACATCCCCCTTATGAGCTCTCTTGCCTCTCAGCTTTTGTCCTTTTCTTTTACACAGAACCTTCCTTTTTCACAGATTTAGAAAGCATTCGTTCCTGATTCACATGCCTGTATACGCAGCATGGTTTTATTAAGTCCTAGACTTA
Organism: Mus caroli; assembly: GCF_978045245.1. NCBI lineage: Eukaryota > Metazoa > Chordata > Mammalia > Rodentia > Muridae > Mus > Mus caroli. The sequence continues at coordinate 68,630,936 of NW_028227262.1, read as the reverse complement.
TAATTAAAATAAAGACTTACCTACTAATCCCCCTTAAAAAATTTCCCCACCATCATTTTATTGACATTAAAGTAAGTTTAAAATTGAATTTTAACTATTGATTTTGATGTTTATATACTCTGTTTTGCCCTGTGAGTTCCAAAGATTTTTGCAACTCTTTCTCTTATTCTTTGTCTTTGTGTATCTCTCAGTGTCTCTCTCTGTGTCTCTGTCTCTATGTCTGTCTGTATCTATATCTCTTTCTTTCTCTCTCTCTTTCTCTCTCTCTGTCCTGTCTTTACTCTGGCGAGACTGTCTTCTCAACACATCTTCGAAGAGGTCCAGACTAATATATATTTCCTGAATGCAATTTCCATATCTCTACAGCTTTTAATTACTAAGTTAATATTAGCCCATGAGCATTTAAAAAAGTTACCCCCTCTGGTATGCAGTACTTTATGATAGTCATTTATTTTCTGTAAGTACCCTTACAATTTAATTTTTTCATCAAAATATCCTCTCTCTCTCTCTCTCTCTCTCTCTCTCTCTCTCTCTCTCTCTCTCTCTCTTTCTCTCTCTCTCTGTGTGTAGAACCTGCAAAGAACCTGTGTCACTAAAGCTTGGTTGTGAGGTCTGAAGAGATGATTCAACAGTTAAGCAGCCTGTTTTCCCAGAGAAGATTAATTCAGTTCCAGCCACCCATGTCAGGTGCCTCACAGCTCCAGGGGATCCAAAGCCTTCTTCTGGACTCCTCTGTGTGTTCTTGTACTCACAAGTGCACATATCCCTCAGATCCACAGATATATAAACCTTAAAAAGTATGGTGGCAAAAACATGCAATCAAGCACTAGAAAGGCAAAGGCAGGTAGATCCCTGTGGCTTGTTGCCCAGCCAGACTGTCCAAGCTCTGTGTCTTTGTTAGGGTTATTATTATTGAGCTGAAACAACATGACAAAAAGACAAAACAAAACAAAACAAAACAAAACAAAAAAACACCTTGGGGGGGAAGGCTTTATTTTACTCACAGTTGTTTATAAGAGTTTATCTTAAAACACAGTGAGAAAAGGGATGAATTCAAGCAGGGCAGGGACCTGGAAGCAAGAGCCGAAGCAGAGATCCTGGAGTGGTGCTGCTTACTGGCTTGGTCCTCATGGCTTTCTAGGCCTGCTTTCTTATAGAATTAGGACCAGCATCCTAGGATGGCACGATGCACAATGTGCTGAGTGCTCTCTCATCAACGACTAATAAGAAAATGCCTTACAGCCAGATCTTATGGAGGCATTTTTTCTCAATCCAAGTTCCCTCCTTTCAGATAAACTTGGCTTGTATGAAGTTGCATGAGAGCCAGCCAACACACCTTGTCTCAGAAAGCATGGAAAGAATTATAATGACACCTTAAGAAAGACACCTGGATTGGGCAACAAGACCCCCACTCCAGAAACATGCATAGTAACTTAGAATAGTCAAAGTAAATAAAAATTGAGGTTTACTCCCCATCTTAAAACTGAAAAAGCCATTAAGTTCTCTAGGTCAGAGAAAAACTAGAGAGGGGAAACAGTAGGGAAAGAAGGAAGGAGATAAATATTACACTCTGGGGATATCTACCCGGCTGAATGAACTACAGTGGGAACCACAGGTGCCAGGGCTGCATGACTCCTCCTGATGTGGTGGGTGGTAATGGGAGGTGGACTCACTATGAAAGATATTCTGAAGATCTGTTTGGAATTAGGAATTTGAAGTTGGATTCTAGATACCACTGATGCAAATTTGAATAAAGTTTCTGTGGTAAAATTTCATAACCTAGATGAAACTCCCCCCAGAACTTTGGATAGCAATTCCCCATTATCAGCTGTACCTACAACGGCTTGGAAAATATAAAGTTCCCTGCATTCTTGACTACACAAACCTTTGTAAAATTGAGCTGCATTTCATGCCCAGAACTATGAATATAGTGTTGTTCCTTCTTCATGAGATGTAACTAGAGATATTTCATCTGTGATTAGTAAATCACAGTTTTAGCAGAGTTCAGATTCCTCCATCTCAGGAAAATAATATCCCTTCAGACCTTGGCATTTAGGGACATTAAATGAGTTCCAAAGTTAATTAATTAATTAATTGATTAATAAAAGAGTTAAGCACTGCAGTTTCCTTAGATGAGAATAATTTTGGCCTTGGAATGAACAGAGGATCACCTTTGTAACTCTGTCAAATTACTAAGAAAACAGGGCCCTGATCAGGTCATGCTGGTACCAGCCATAGTTGGGCTGATGGAAGGCTTCAAGAGGATCTAGTTCCATGCTCTCTAAGCAAGGCTTTCTGAGTCTATGTGAGTAAGGGGCAGCCATAGTAAGGCCAAGTCTGTGTTTTCACCTTCTATATCTTTTAGGTAACTCAAAGAAAACTCATTTTTTTTTTATCATGAGGAAATGCTGAGACAAAAACCCAAACTGCATTTGCAGTGAAGCCCCTGCTATTTCAGTACATTAGCTACAGATTCAATAAAGGCAAAGTGGTTGTTAAGCTTTTCAGCTTCAATTGCATCCTTTTTGCTTTATTGAATTTGGAAGAAAAAAAATAAAGCTGAGGCACCTACCCCAAATCATAAAAATGAAGTCTCACAAAAGAGGCCATAAGCCTGGAGTTCTGTTACAGTTTCAGATTTGCTGGGCTTCCCATTCCATATATCATCTGAAATTTACAGCCACACCTGCAAATCCAAGCATGAGGTCGAACGCTTAGATAAATAGAATTGCTCAGAGTGTCCCTTCAATGTATAGGGCTAGCAAAGCTGGGCTCTCAGCCCAAATGAGAATTCAGATACACCCACACTGGATGCATCTATTTGTTCAGAATCAAATGGAGCTTGGGGTATTACCTATATTTAGAAACTGAATCAATTTTTTTGGATAAACTGCAAAAAATCTGCAGTAAGACAGGAGGAATATCAATGGATAGGCCAAAAACATTGCTTGCCTGTAGTTAATCCATGTCTAACTATCCCTAGCTTTTCTCCTTCCCTATAATTATTGGAGATTAACAATCTTTAATGTTTATTACAAAAAATACTTAAAATGCTGGACCACATTCTAGAAAGCCTGTGTTTGAATGCAAATATGTTTCCAATGTCATGAATACACAGAAATTTCAGATGAGCAGAGGCAGAGACAGGAGACAGGCAGCTGTGCGTGGGTTTATCAACTTTTCTAGTATTCTTTCGGTAGCTGTGATAAGTGTTTTGATCAAAAGAAACTTGGGGATAACATAAGTTACATCGTCTTATTCATGCAGGCCTCAGTCAGTCGCTAAGAGAATTCAGAGCAAGAACATTAAGGCAGGCCTGTTTGCTACTCTGTGCTACATTACCAATGACTAGGGAATTCATACCCAGCCAAGGAAGAACAGAATATCCCATGGAGTGACTTCAAGCTGCCTCACTGTCTGTCTTGGGATTTTGCTTAATTCGATACATTATATAGCCCAGGAACAGGCCCCTGAGAATGGAATGGCCGACAGTGGGCCCTGTCCATCAAAGTATACTGACCTACCTGATTAAGACACTTACTCAATTGAGATTCTTTTTATGCTTCTCTATTAGATGTCAAATTCACAGTTAATACCAACTAAGATATCCCTTAGCCTAACATGGACAAATATGCAAAAAAAAATCAAAACCAAAACCAAAACCAAAAACCAAAAAAAAAAAAAAACCCAAAAAACAAAAAACCCTGTAGACAGTTCTTATCTCTAACTTCAGTTATCAAATAGAAAAAGAGGGGGCCATAATTATTCACTTGTTTATACAACATCTAAGAATTTTTCGACATTTTTATTGTGTCCTTCGTTGACATTTTTATTTAATATATTCTTTGAAGATTCCATGCATATGTATAATTTGTCTTGAGCATAATAAGTCCTCTCCTCCCTTTTCCCAGGACCTTCTTAACTTCATATCCTCCCATCTATAGATAATTAATGGAGCCAAAAATTCAGTCAGTCTTTCCTCGGTGAAGCTCCCAGTCATCCTATGCTAAGACTATGGCATCCTATGTTGTCACCTTCTTCATATAGCAAACTCCTCATTGGATTCTAGTATATTTATGCATGGAGAGAATACTGAGCTTTAGCTCAGATTGGGAAATTGGAAAATAAGTGAAGAGCTGAAACAGAGGAAAAAGGGAAAACAACAATATGTCTATCACATAAATGATCCGAGTGGGGATGCTTCATTGAATATGGATACATGTAGAACAGAAAAGAGTAATGGAAAGTTGATGTTAAATTGATAAAGGTCTCAAAAGATGCAGGTTTAAAATTCAAGTTAAGCAATCACACTTTTATACCTAATACTTGCAACTTAGTGACCAGAAATACATTCTCTAAGTTCTAAAGTCATGACCAACTTTATTCCTATCTTCCCCTATACACCCACTAATCACACTTCATCCAATGTTATAACAAGCACCAAATGGCTCAGTGGTTAAAAGACATTGAGTCTTAGGTGGAATTTCCTTCCTTGGTCTGATCCATTCTCTTTTTTTTCAGTCCATCATCCTCATATCTCCAAGAACATTGGACCATGCAGACCTAAGTCAATGCAAATAAGGTTCCTTTTGGACTTCAAAACAATGTCCATCTGCCTAGAGAAATATTTTGTTGAACAATATGTTGCAAAGGAAGTACACTGGACCCAGGAGAATTTTCAGTGTAAGCTGTATGTATTGCAGAAAAGAGGGAAAGGACCAAAGACATTACTTTAGAAAACTTAACAACTGTTGTCTGGCACAGATTTCCCAAAAAGAAGCATGGCTTATACCTTGAAAGGACTTTACTTGAACTGGATGGTTTTCAGTTGCCTTTGGTATCTGCTACATCAAGATGACAGTGGCTGAATAAATAATTCCCTGTTTGTCTTTCAAACATGACTCAAATATCTTCACAAAAATCTTTCTTGAATTCTTCAGTCAGAAGAACTTGGTTTTAGTTCTTTTCAACTGTAATAACTATTTATTTGCATTAATCATGGGGCTGTTTTCCATTCTAACATCATTTATGAGTAAGTCTGAACATTTCAGCTTTCTGCTACCAGATGTGAGAATACATTCAGGAAGATTACTAGACCGGTTCATTTTTGAAGTATCGGAATATAAAAGGTAATCTCAGTATATAGGTGTGGACAGGAATATGCATAACATTTTTATGTAATATAACCAAAATAGGAAAAGCAATTTTATATCATAACTACCAAGATACATTTAAAATTCAAGGGATTTTCTTCTAAAAATGACAGGTTATTATGCTATTTCACTGCTATTCTTATAAATGGATGGTGAATAGAAGGATAGATGGATGGATGGATGGATGGATGGATGGATGGATGGATGGATAGATTAAACAAATACAGCAATGGGAGATGATAAAATGATGGATGTCACATGTCAGCAAAAGTGGAATAATTCATAAATACCTAAATATAGAATATAAAACATCAACCTGATGTGTGAAGTTGAGTCTATTTTATGTTTCCTGCAATGATACAGAACACATTGCGTTATGCTGGAGCAAAGCCATCCAGATGAGGTTTCCACATGGTACCTAGGCACAGATTGAAAAGTTATTTCTTCTGATATTTTATGTTTTTTATTTTAAAATTTTATTAGTTCATTCATTTACATATGAGCAGATGAATGTGTTTTCAGTGGACAAGTCAAAAGAGTATGTTCTTGCCTTCAGCTTCAGTGAATTGGAGGCTCTTTGTTGGTTGGGTTACTGTGCATCCTCCAGACAAGATAATAAGTAAACACCCTGGAAACTTTCTTGTTACTTTTTTTTTCTGGTCAGTTTATTGTTAATTGGCAGAAACTAGAGTCACATGTGAAAAGAGAAGCTCAGTTGAGACATTGCTTCCATCAGATTGGCATGTATGAACATGTGAGAGATATTTTCTTAGTGATTAATATGACTGGTGTCACTCTAGCTTGAATAAGAGATCAAGCTTAGCAAGCCATGAAGAGCAAGCCAGTGAGCAGCATTCTTCCATGATCTCTGCTTAAGATTCCTGCATGCCTCCAGGTTTTTGTCTTGAATTGCTGCTTTAAATTCAAGTGACACTTTGTGTTGGACTCTAACCAATAAGGTGTCATAAACAGTTTCCTCCCTAGGTTGCTTTTGATTAGTGTTTTGTCAGAAGAACCCAAAGTAACAAGAAGGCTCTCTACCTTCCCCATCTAACCATAGGAATGCTAGGCTTATAGATGCATGCCATTACTTTCCTTCTAATGTGATTTTTGAGTGACTGAGCACAGTCCTCACACATAAGAGCCTACCACCTTTACCCATTGACTCTTTCATCCTGTGAGGCAGTTCTTATCAGGTTCTTATCAAGTTCTGAGCTTGGGTGGCTTTTTAAATGTTTCAACCCTGGCATACCACATGCTTCACTCTGACCTTTACAACTCAGCTCTTTGGAATTATTTCCAATTTTAATGTTATCTGGAGATTCCAGATCCTTCCTAATATTCGTTGCTTCTGAGATGTCCTTCTTAGGGGCTTGAACCAGAGTCATGCTTAGAATGCTCTCTCTTCCACCCCCTTATCAAAAGTCTCTTAGTTTCTGTACTGTTTACAAGATGAACACTGTCCACCCTGTGGACACATTTATAAATAGTCACTTCATATTTGAAGCAAAGGAGACAAAAATATGCTTCATGACAGCTCCCATGGTGACAATCAGACTGTGTAGTATGTGTGTAGAAGGAGTGCATTTTAAGCCTGAGCAGTGTTCCTCCCGAGATGCCTGCATTTGTTCCCTTACCAGCATTCAAGTGTCTCTGCAGCCTGTAGTAGTTTTTTCACATAGGACATTTGCCCCAAATGTTTTTCATTAAGTTCACAATCATGTTAGGTTTGAATTTTATGTTTGTGTGCCTGTTCATGTGTGCACCTTTGTGCATGTACATGAAAGCTAGAGTTTAGTTTTTTCACTAAATTTCCCTATATTCTGAGAAAGAATCTCTTGGTGAACTTGGTGCTCACTGATGAGGTTATGGCAACTGACCAAGAGATCCTGCTGTCTCTGTCTGGGTGCACTGTGAAGAGTTACATAGTTGCCCAAACATGCTGACCTTTTACTTGGTGCTAGGGTTAGGAACTCAGGTCCTCATGCACTCAAACAAGCAGCAAGAGAGCCACAGAACCATCGCTCCCAACCCAGAATTTGCATTTTTAAATTTTTAAAAATACATTACAAAATATTCATTGTCTAACATCGAAAAAAGACTGAAAGAAAAGGTAAACACAACATTGATAACAGTAAGTTGGATTCACTGCAATGCAATCACACTTAGCTTTCTGCCACATCTCTGCTCAAAAGAGGGCCAAAGCACACATTGTCAATCTCCACACTTATGGCTCCTGACTTATAACTAAAGATCCTATTTCAATTTTTCAAGATGAAGACAACATAGTCTGTTATTAGAAGAGGAACAATCAAGCTTTGGGCTTAAATGTAGACAAATAATGTGTAAAATGTACTAACATTAAAAAAATCACATTTCCTCAGGAAAACTTCTAGGCAATATTGATATGTCATGACTAGGGCACATTAAAAACTTCAGGAGTGGACATTCAGAAACATAGCTGTGAGCAGGATCTGTAGTGGCAAACCTTTAACAGGAGACTCTAATTCTAAACTGTAGTTAGCAATTATCATACTTGTCTTCTTTTCTTTCTTTCTTTCTTTCTTTCTTTCTTTCTTTCTTTCTTTCTTTCTTCCTTTGCCAAACTTCAGTTCAGAAACTAAGTTACCTTAATCAATAAAGAAACAGTTGAATTCAACTTTCTTAGACCTGGATATGAAGAAGGAGAATAGCTGTGAGAAATAGCTCATATTTTCAAGTTATTATTTACAAGGATTATTGTGGGCAGTTTATAACAGGGCCTTTAGAGACAGATATGCCTACTATTAATATTATTTTAATCTTATGTAGTGGGAAATTTTCAACAGACATTGCATTATATGGTAGCATTCTATGGTAGGCAGTAGTATTATATGGTAGGACCATGGATGCCTAGATGTAGCTCCCTTGAAGCCTGGCCAATTTTGGCTCATCATGAACACTCATCTGCCCACTGAGATTAGTTTTTATTTATCATGGAAAGCATATGATTTATGTTTTATTTCACTATGTTATTTTAAAAATGGGTACTAATTTTGTGAATATGACATTATCAGATGATATTCAAACAGCATTTGTACATCAAATGATATATTAAGAGCTATGTTTTTCTTTTTGCATTATCTCTGTATTGCCTCTCCGTCTTCTGGAATACAAGTTTGAAAGGTTTTGAGAGTGTCTTAATTCAGATGTAAATTTTTGCACGTCTATGTAATTATATGTCATATATGTTTAAATGCACACAAATACATACATACATAGACAAATATGTGAAACTAGACTTAAAATTCATGAACAGGAGAACAATTTATGTAATTTTATAATGTTAAGAGTAAATTCTTAATGAATTTTCAGGCAAAGAGGGAAATTGGTGGACCTTGGAAAAATTGCAGACCTCCTCTTCATATTCCCTTTTGTTCCCTGTGTTTTTGTTTTTCTTCCCCTTAGTCGATTATTTTCCTATTATTTGCTTGGGCCCAACAACCTGGCATTACATCTTGTTACAGAAATTTACCTACGTGAACCAAAAAAAAAATGTCCACCACTAGTTTATCTTTTAGAGATTCCAGTGTGTAAACCTTACCATTTATTTTAAAGCATAGTTTAGAAGCAATATGTACGTGTGTGTGTGTGTGTGTGTGTGTGTGTGTGTGTGTGTGTGTGTGTGTTGGTATCCAGAAGCCAGAAGAGAACATCAGATCTTATGGATTGAGAGTTGAAGTCTGTTGTTGGCCACACAATGAGGTGCTGGGAACTAAAACCAATCCTCTGCAAGAAGAGCAAATGCTCTTAACCATTGAGGCATGTGTCTGGTCTCTATAAAGAAATATGTTATAAAGTAAAATATTTCATTAGATTACACAGACCAGGTTTATTGTTTGTCACATATTAGGTGGTCAGAAAGGTCAGTGGTATTTGATTAGCTACTAAGGATAGTAACACCATTGATCTTGCTGTGATGTTCTAAGGACAAGGGGCACCTACAGCAGGAGAAGACAGAAATCCTTGATTCTTAAACTTTCTTCTGCCACTTCCTTTTCTAATCAACCTAACAGGATGGTAACTGCCTCTACTAGGAAGGGCCATCTGCTTAATGCTGCCAGATTCAAGTGCTGAACTCCTCTAGAAAGCCCACTAACACCCAGAAATGACCAGGTACCCATTTCCCTGGTGTCCCATGACCCAGTTAAGTGCACAGATAAAACGAATTGCCATAGAGGAATATCAAATTGTTTTCTGCTATCGCCTCAGTGTCTCACAGCTTCTCATTAACTTCCTTTCTTTTAATTTTATTCCCCATTCCATCTGTGAAAGTTTTTAAAGTTTTAAATCCCTTTTTTTCCAGTACTATTGAGTATTTGATATTTGATATTTATTGGCCATTTAATTTTTTGTTTTTATTTTTGCATACTTTTCACAGCCTCCACTTGCTTATTCACATCTTCAATGATGAATACCTTTTTTTCATATATTGCTCAGTTTTCTTTCTTCTTGATGCTTAAGTACCGACTCATAACCTCCTATCATTTTGATGACTGCTTTTGTTCATGAATACCAATAATAATTGAAATTAATTCTGTCACACTGTAAAGTTAAGAATCTCAAGGTATTTAATGGATTCTCTCCATCTCCTGGTGTCACAAATGCCTTTTTAAGGCAATGAATTAAAAGCCACACTTTCTTGGCAGCATGGTAAAAAGACTCTGATGTTCGTGCTCCCTTTGCTCTTCCCTGCTCTTTCCTTGCCTCTGTCTAAAATGGAGAGATCCCATCTAGTCAGTTTAGTGAAAATATATCCAATTGGTGGCATTTTTGTATCATTTTGCTTATTCTTTTTGGGTTTGGTTTCATCCTCTGAAGCTGAAACACTAACTGGTATGGCCTCATTGCCTCATCAGATGGCCCTCCACCTAGTACCTGTCAGCAAACCAGTGGATGCTTGGCGCATGCAAGAGAAGCAAAACAGTACCTTCATTTCTGTACTCAATAGATTGAGCTTATAGGATATAAATACTGAGAAACTTGCCTTAGCACTTCAGAACTTACTTGAAATGATGTTATCACTTGCACAGATTTTTGTTAATGTATTTAAGCTATGCTTGAGGTTATGAAGAGGAAAAGGGTGCCAAGATGATAGTTTTGTGTTACACCAGTACTTATTATAAAGCACAGCCTCCATCCTTGTTCTTTCCTCCCACTATGTTGTGGGAAAATTCATTCTCAATGGAAAAACACGTATCAGTCATTCTTAATGGCAAAGTAAGTGGATTGTTAAAGATAATCCTTCTGGGGTGGAAGAAGTATTGGATCACAACATTGCTCACCCTGTATTTCAGGGTGAGGCAGAGGGCCTGATCTAGACTCTCTGTGACCATCGTTAGTTGAACAAAGAAAGACTCTTTAAGTCACTTGCTAGACATAAGAATTTCCAAGTGGAACACTGACCCTGTGTTTACTCCTCCCACTAAAGCCGCAAATGTCTCTTCCATACATGCTAATGATTTTTAGTTTAAAACACAAAACTTTATTTAGAATTTGCATCAATATTTTTTAAATTATATGTCAATACTATTTAAAGAGAAAGAGTTTCATGATTTATACAAATGCAAGCTTCCAAATGAGATCTGTCTCATTCTGTGGGAAACTGTATTAGTTAATAGCATTTTAATAATACAATAACATTCCTATGACATTCTTCCACAACAGTCATTCCCAGTCAGCAAGCATGCTTAATTGGAAATGACAGGTTTGAAATTATATCACTAGATGAGTTGATATCCAACTGAGGCTCCAAATATTGGAAAATATAATTATTCCTAATTATAAATGATATGGTTATTGTTTATGAAGCTATGAAGTAAGAAATGTATGCCACCAATCTCTTATTCTGAAACCAGCCTTTGAGGATACATGGCCAGTGAATGTTTTCAGCTACAAAAACATCTAAGTGAGCATTTGTTCTCTTTCTCTTGGAGTCTGGTCTCCTTGACACCTGACTGGAACTGTGAATGCAATCCAGTTCAAGGTTTTAGATATTCTCTTTCAGAAATTGACACTGGAGGATAAAAATCTCTCTCTCTTTCCCTCAGTGATTTCCCATCTGTCATCGACAATAATTGGAAAGTCTTTTTTATTTTCCTCACGTACTTCTTTAATTTCTTCTTTTTCTCTTTTTATCAGTTACATAATTAACATTACACAGTGGTAAAATATCCTAGGGAAAACACTACAAAAATATCTCAGTGCAGAGTATTTACACTGTAGAAGACAGGCAATAATTTGCCTCCTATAATGGTACCCAAATTCTTTGCATTCCATTGAGGGATATGGTGTTTCATGTCAACAATCTGTTGCTACACATAATGAAACTAGGCAAATTTAAACAAGCAGGCAAGGGTCTGTATAAGTGGCCCATTGGTTGAGACTGTGTTCTGTACTTGCAGAAGACTACAGGTTGCCTCTCAACACCTGTATCAGGCAGCTCATAGTCAACTACAACCTTGGTCCCTAGGGATCCAATGCTCTCTTCTGGGTCTGCGGGGACTGCACTTGTGTGCATAAACCCACAGCAAAGCATGCAGTGAAGTAATCACAATCTTGGATGTAGAGAAACACTTATCAAGTTGTTCAGCATAAATGAGCTGAAAGTATACTTTTGAACTGTTTTACAGAAATCATTTTAATATTGCCTCTTCTGTACTGCTTAACCGATTGTTAAGAGATGTGAGGCCTATAACTAAAAATGGTAATAAATTAGCTCAAATATCTCTAGTTTTATTTATGTGCACCTCATCCCATGTGCAGGATATGCAGATGTACTCTTTCACCTCTGTGTATATTTGGAGATTGGTGTTTCTTCCAGAAACTTGTGTTCAAATATTTGCTAGACTGTTTCTGAACAGAGAGTCTAACTTTCTACTGTCTGCTTCAACACCTATCCCTGGTTCAAGGCACACCACCATCCTCAGCTTTTACATGGGTCCTGTGGACCTGAATGAATGTCTTTGTCTTTGCATAATAAGCACTTTGCTGACTGACCCACTTCCTTACTCGGGATTTCCACTCTCAACTCCTAAGAAGCTCAACGTTGCCAGGATTATTGCAACTTAATGCTCATGCTGCTTTTATACAACTTAAAGAAAACTGGTGTCATGATACTATTAATTATTTATAGTTATGAGAGTAATAGTACTGTAAGTTAGTGTTCTTAAGGGTTTAGTCAATGAAAATGCATTTTCTTTGACAACTTTAAGGAACTAAATTACACGTAGGTAATGTGTTATGAGCAAGAATAAAATTAGAAATTGACTGACCTCTTCTGAGATGCTTGGAACCAAGAGAATTCTTGATTTAGAAATATTTGCCTTTTCATAACTATCTGTCTCAAGAATAATACCTAACTTTAAACCCAAAATTCATGTGTGGTCTATATCCACTTTATACTTTGGCTGTAGTTTATCATAATGTTTGATGTTGTTTATCTCATGAAATAAAAATCTCCGGGCATAAGTTAAGCAAAAAGAATTGGATTTTGAAGTATGTTTGATCTTAGATTTTTCAGTTTAGGGGTACTCAACTTTGATATTCAGATAGTTACATTGGTTACTGTTTCTGTGTTGTGTTGTGTTGTGTTGTGTTGTGTTGTGTTGTGTTTGTTTGTTTCTCATGTGTCGCAGATACATTTCTGTTGCTGTTCTAAACACAATAGCCAAAGCAAGTTGGAGACTAAAGGGCTTATTTAATCTCATACTCCCAGGTCATTGTCCATTATTGAGAGAACTCAAAGGAAGGACACAACTTAGGAATCTGGAGGCAGGATTTGAACAGAAGGCCATGGAGGAGCACTGCTTATGAATTGCTCCCCCTGGCTCCTGTTTATCCATGACTGTTATAGAACCCAGGTCCACTTGCCTAGGAATGCTGCCAATACCAATTGGTTGCTCTGTCTTACATCAATAATTAATCAAGATAATTCTTCCCTGACATTAACCACAAGGGCAATCTGATTAAGGTAATTATTTAATTGAATATTCTTCTTGCCAGGTGACACTAGGTTTTGTAAAGTTAACAGTAAAAGCTAACCAGCACACCATGTATAATTTTATGCCAAGGCTACGAAATGACTCCAAATATGCTTTAATGCATTTGGTTATAGTGATTCATCATTATCATTGTGATTTTTCTTCTTTTCTCTCCTACATCCTTGCCATTGTAAGTGCCAAGAATAAAACAAATACCCCTGACATTTAGGAGCTTCTGTGATAATTTAAAAATTCGAAGACAAAACTACCCCAAAACATTAATTTAAGTTGGTCTTGAAGATTTCTGATGTTATGATTAACCTTTCCAAAATATTTTCAATCATTTTTCTCACTCATATATTACCAATCTATTTTCTCAGAGCTCTTGGAAAACTTACTTTTAATAAAAGCTTATCGCTGTAAATAGAATGCTGGTCTGTATGAGTAACTGTAAGCAAATGACATTATCAAAGAATGGCAGGCATTATGCACAGATATACACCCAAATAAAGGTGTATAGTCTTTAAATATTGGCTGAGTTTGTTAATGCTTGTCTCATTAGTTTTAATCAGAACTACATACATCACTTAAACCCTATCATTTTATGCAATACTAAATTTTTTTCTTAACATGATTATAAAACCAAAATATAAATTTCTCCATCTACATGTTTAAAGAAGAAGAAAGGCTCTTTACAAACAAGTCATGTTCTGTGAATGTAACCCTGACTACACTGCATTAGAATTTAAGATAATATATATTATATATGTATTATTATATATATATATATATTGCAGAGATTGCAGAGATATGCACTCACATGGGTCTTCAATTGTGCCTTGGTATTAGTTTCAACCTTATTGAAGGATGAAAGAAGCAAACATACCTATCAGATGCCCAGTGATCAGTAATATTCAGTATTATTTAAGGAATATATTAAATCTAGGAATCTAAGTGGTTTGCTCAATATGTATCAAGTCTAGAATTTGAAGAGAATACTATCGTAGTAGGTATAATTTAGACATTGGAGAACAATCTTGTAAGATACTATCTTTTTGAATCACCTAGTTTACTAGTATTGAAATAACTTAAGTTCTCACAAATAATTTTTCCTTCTACTAAATTTGTCAGAGATGAGGGGAAGATTACACTCTTGTTTTCCAGGTAGCTTTTATTTATCATATTATGATAGTTCAAGGAAACTTAGCCTTCACTGAAATCAACCTGTTGTATTACTAAAATATTTCTTTAACATAATATGCACTTCATTTATTTTGCCCTTATTTACTGAATCTCTTGTATGACCCACGTCTCCAAAGTTGGCTATATATTTTATTTCTGAGTCTCCTATACAAAAAATTAGAAGCTAAGGAAAGAGTCATTCTGCTATTTCTATAAATTCCTCATCAGAATTAAAATGTAATCTTGGAATGGAGCTTTAATTAATGAGGACAAAGTATTCCTATTTCAAACAGCATAATAGCAAAACCTGGACTTTTTCAATTTTCTTACCATGATAACATTGCCCTTTACACAAGAAAATTTCATGTAATCTAGATTGTACAAACATGTCAAGTAGGCATACATATGCAATATTTATAGTAATGTAAAGAGTAATAAAGAATTTATCTTCAGGTAAAGTAAATTCTGGAATTTATCTTAAAAACATTTTGGTTCATATCTGGAGTTGGCATTTATTATTGAAAGAAAATCTGCGTGTTAATGAGATGAATGTGCTTGTTGCTTTTTACATACAGAATCACATCTTCAAGACTTGATAGTGGAGGACATAGCTTAGTTTAGTTTTTCACAAATGAAAGGTATTTTATTTTATAATCATTAATGCTCAGAATTTCATTTAAGTTTGTAGACTGTAAAGGCAGAGACTATTTAGGAATTGTATCTTAAACTCAAGAGAAATCTCACCATCATGACACCGAAATGTGAGCTGACCAAGGACACCAACAAACATGCAAAAATAGATAGGGAAAAGATCATTATGCCTAAACCCTACCAACCAAACCAAACCAAACCAAACCAAACCAAACCAAACCAAACCAAACCAAACCAAACCTACAGGTAACTGAGGGAAGCTGGGATCAGTAGAGAGTGGTTCTCCTGAGGAAAGCACACATCAAATGATTGTCTAGTGGCAATTATCTTTGAAAACATACATACAAGTAATATAATGTGGACTCAACAGGTTCCATTTAGGAATATACATACATATACATTTATGCTTCCAATAACAATAAATGAAAAAAAATACCACACACGTGAAGGAAAGTAGGAAGGGTTACTTAAGAGGGATATGGTGGAAGGAAAGTGAAAGTAGAAATGTTATAATTTAAATACAGTCTCTAAAACAAACAAAAAATCTAATGAAAACTCATTGAACAACTTTGATGACACGTTAGCAGCTCAAATGAATTTTTAAAGCAAATATTCTAGCACAATAATTTTTTTTTTGATTTTTAATATTTTTATTACATATTTTCCTCAATTACATTTCCAATGCTATCCCAAAAGTCCCCCATAGCGCCCCCCACTTCCCTACCCACCCATTCCCATTCTTTTGGCCCTGGCATTCCCCTATATTGGGGCATATAAAGTTTGCAAGTCCAATGGGCCTCTCTTTCCATTGATGGCCGACTAGGCCATCTTTCGATACATATGCAGCTAGAGACAAGAGCTCCGGGGTTCTGGTTAGTACATCATGTTGTTCCAACAATAGGGTTGCAGATCCCTTTATACACAATAAATTTTAAAACTATATAAATTTGATACTTACAAGCCGAGGTATTGACAAACATATGAAAAAAAAATCCATTTTGTTCTTTGTAACCAAGCCATTATGTAGCTACAGTAGCAGAAATCTTTGCCTGTATAGCAAAGACATTGCAATTGCTAGTTTAGGATAATCTCAAATTTGAACTGAGATGCATAAATGTGTGGGTATTCACTTGCTTGCTGGTGCTCATTTTGTTTTCCTCTCTCTTGTACTGTCTGGGATTATCTGCCTAGAGAATGATACCTCCCACAGTAGACTGGGTCTCTTCACTTAATTACTTAGTTAAAAGAGTTTCCCACAGACTAACCAACTGCGGGTAGACCTTCCCTAAGGAGCATAATCATAGGCTGTGTAAAGATGAGAAAGCTAACTATCACAGTAACAAATATTTAAGAATATTTCCTGTAGCCCCAAATTATTGCTTCTTAAAATAAGTCATTGTTGTTGATAGAAATGAAGACTGCACATTCTTTAAAACTATTTCTAATATCTGGGAGTGGTAGCATATGTCTTTAATCCCTGGGCTCTGAAAACTGAGACAGGGAGATATCAATTAGTTCAAGACCAGTATGGTCTCTACAGGAAGCTCCAGGCTTGCTGTAGCTACATAAGGAGGCCCTGTCTCAAAATAATTTTTATGTGAAGTTTATCTAGTGACATTGTGAAAAAGAAAATAAAAAGAGTTAAGTGTAATACTGAATAAACTGTCTATTCTTTGTGCTGAAATATAACAGGACAGGCAAATGGAGAAAATATCCATTTTGTTTAAGATGAAACTTGTCAAAATTGGTATATAGAGAAGTAGCTCCATTCCCAAGTGCTTTATGATGACTACAAAATATAAATTCCAAAAAGATTCATGTTAGGGGGGAAATTGAAAAGCTAAATAACTAAACATGGGCAGCTTTAAATATTATTAATAACTTATTTTGTAGTTTGTACATTTGTTGATAACACACCAGAAATGCTGATTTATGAGTAGATATTATAGTATATTTAATGTAGAAGAATCAGCCTTCAAATCCTCTTAGCTATGATTAAACCCTCACATAATTGAAAGATGTGTTCTATGTGAGGACAGCTTATATATTTGAAGCAAATTTTAATTCTCTTCTGAGATGAGATAATTTTATGGATTAAACGAGACTGATCACTTAAAACATCCACACAAAGTTGGAGAACAAATAGCTTCTTTACAAGCAAAGTTTGCTGCAGGGCTGTGGGTTACTAAGTTGCAGGTGATTCTTGGAAAGAAAAACAGGAGCTTTATAATAAAACTCCTCACCCTTCAGGATCACTCCCTTACAGAGTTCATTTACTTTTATGCTTTTAACCATTATCTCCATGTAAAACAACTCCCCAACCTGTATTTACAAACACAGTCACTCACCCAAGTTCTGAACTCATATATCACACACAGTTCCATGTAGCTATGAGGTACTGAAACTCTAGAAAATTTACCACCAAACTCCCTATCCAAAAAGCATGTTCTACCTCTCCAATTTTGCTAACATGATCACAAGGCCCCTCTTGTTTCACAAGGGTCTCTCATTATTAACCTGACAGTGAACTAGTGGTTTGTATCCTTTAGCTTCTGGTTCCAGTAGCCAGTGAGTCCTATTGATTTGTATTTTTCCCTGTGTCTTCTTACATAATGAATTTAATAAAAACAATCCCCAACTTATGCCCAACCCAATGTAGACATCCCTTGATTGATATTTTCTTCCCAGGTGACTCTAGGTTGTGCCAACTAGGTAATTAAAGGTTTTGCAAAGAATCAGGTTTGGGGATATCACCATAGGTGGTTTACAACCACCTAAAACTCACCCTCCAGGATATCTAATGCCTTCGTTGTCTTTCTGAGCATCCACAAACACATACATGATCATAAATATGCATAGAAAATTCAGATATAAACTTAAATAAATAAGATAAATATTTTCAAATTAACCTGAGCTTAGGTATAAAGCCTAGTCCACCATGAGTAGCACCATTCCCTAGGTTGGTCAGGAGGGAATTCTTATTTCTTTAAAAGTAATGGAGTTGAGCTCAGCACAAGCAAGCCCACAAGTGGGAGGGCATACATTAATTTCTCTCTGCTTTTGAATGTAGATATGATGTGCCTAGAACCTTGTGGTCTTCCTCTAACTTTCCTGCAGTGACAGACTGTAACCTAGAATTGTGAGCTAAAATTAATCCTTTCTTTCTCAAGTTTCATATTGTCACCCTGTAATAAACCTGGAACTGTATTGAGAAAAATGTAAATATTTATAAAACTTTTAAAGCTATTCCTTTGCTCTTAGACAAATAATTTATATAGAATACATGAGAAAGTCTTAGTTATCTTTATCCTTTTGAATAGAATTGGAAGAAAATTCAAGATGTTGATTCATGGAAATAGCATGAACCACTGCAAATAATGACATGTGGAATGTAGCTGGTGGTCAGAGAAATGTATGTGTGTGTAGGCATGCATATGAGTGTGCATGATTGAATACATGTGTGTATGTACTTGCATGTGTCTGTGAGTATGTATGAAGCTGCCAAAGTACGTGTGTGTTGCTTCAGTGGCACTGAACACACATGCAAAATCCCTGCTTCACATTCAACATAGAAGAGGTTCAATGTGAAGGCAAGGGCATTGAAGACAAAGTTCCAAATGTTCAAATTAGTTGTACTAAATTAAGAATGCTAACCAAAGGCAAATAAAATAAAACAGATATGGACATCTCTTAGTATAAAAACCTAATTTGGCCTATAAGTGTATTGTATCAATTTTTCAGAAGTTATCTCCATGTAAAACAACTCCCCAATCTGCATTTCCAAACTCAATCCCTAGCCCAAGTTCTGAACTCATATATCATATACAGTTCCATGTAGCTATGAGGTACCGAAACTCTAAAAATATGCTACTTATCTCCCTAGCCAAAAAGCTTGTGTTACAATACACCAAATTGAGAGGGGCAGGTATGGTTTCCCTGGAAAGGCAAACTCCCAACACTTTTCTAAAAATTATGGGAAAGTATTCAAATCTCAGTATAAGAATCCTCTGATATCCTACAGAAGAACATAATGCTTTCAGATGCCAGTGATCAAGTTACCTAATATTTAGCTAACCAACAATGGATGCTTGTGTGTAGAGTAGAAAGCTGCTAATATCCAGGCCAGTCATAGAATGCACTTAATTTTCTTCAATAACAAATAAATGTGAGTTAACATATTTTAAAGAAAAAAAGTGAAAATACGAAGGGTGGTAGCTATCACTCTTAAGTGCTTGGGTAATGTCAAACTGGTCTTGCCAGCAGACTCCAGTGAGGAAAATGTGAACCGACATGTGAGCATCTTAATAGCCTTTCCCCCAGATGTCAGCATGCTTGTTAGTGTGTACACACGTACATCAGAGCAGGTTTTCGATTTAGATTGTGGATTCAGGATAAGCCATTTTGTAAGTCATTATAGCAAATGGCAAAATATCAAGTGATCACATACCAAGAGAATCATGAATTTATTAGCCACTAAATTTTGTATTTATGGTTATGGATGTCATGAACTAAATAGACAAAGAGTCATGAGCAATGTGAGACTCAACAGAAGATATAGAGCAAACTACTTAAGTGGGAACAAATCAATAGTTGAACCATGCCTAGGTATGCAGAGAGCAGGGTAGCAGGAGGTCTGCTAATTACGTTGAGAGTTTATGTTAAAAAATAAATGTATATGTATATACATAAGCCAGTATGAACACAAATAAAAATATATAATTTGTATAAAGTGCTTATAAACTATCAGAACATTTTCATGTATATTTATCATATGTATGTGTATACCATATACATGTCACATTTATGCATGTATATTCACAATATATTCATTTTATGTAAGTGGAAAACTGCAGATTTGCAAATTCATAATAGTGTTACCTGTGACAATTGTTGCTCAGATATAATTTTAACTCTATGATAGTAGCATTACCACTAAATGAGATAGAAGAATGTCATTAACTGTGGAGAATTTCTTAAAAGTAAATATAAGTTAGAAGCTAAAGCTAAGTTATTCTAAACAGTGAGTGAACAAACATTTTCAAAGAGGGTTGTTTTTCAAGGAGGGTCATAATCATAGCTACAGCATTGTCCAGAGTTTAATAATTATGTTCAAGATAAATTTTTGGAATCCAAAAATTATAAAAATTATAACTGTTTACATTACACTAGATCTCTCTCTCTCTCTCTCTCTCTCTCTCTCTCTCTCTCTCTCTCTCTCTCTCTCTCCTTCTCTTGCTGAACTTTATGTAAGATTTTTTTTTAATGCATGGTTTTTCTATGTAGTCCTAGCGGTCTTGGAACTCACTATGTAAAACGTAAAACGGTGCCCTTGAGTGCAGAGATCCACATGCCTCTGCCAGTCAAGTGCTGAGAATAAAGTAATATTCTACCATGTCTGGCCCTGTATTTAATATTTTAATACAAAAACATTTACTTTGTCTTATTGGTGTGTGTTTGTCTGTGTTGTATTGTACCTATGTCTGCATTGGTGTGTTTGACCATGTTTGCACATGGGAATGCCAGAGGTTGACACTGTTTGTCTCCCTTGATTGGACTTCATCTTGTTCTTTGAGGAAGAGGCTTTTACTGAATCTATAAATCCTTGTGTGGGCTAAACTAGTGAGTTCCATGGATCTGTCAGCTCTATAATAAGCTCCAGAATTATACCTATGCAGAATTATATCAAGTCTTTTAGGGTAGGTCTGGGCCTGCAAACTCAGGACCTCATATCATGCAAGCATTTTACCAGTGAAACATATTCCCAGTCCACTGAATTTTGATTAATCAAACCTTTCCATTTCTTGATTGAAGGGTTAGTTTTTAGCAATATATTATGTTATATATTATGTTATATATTATGACAATACAAAGATTAATGAATACATCTGGTATACATGTATGCAGATTCACACAAACACACACATGTTCCCACATTTACACACAAACACACACAAACACATTAATAGTGTACTTTGTCACATGAAGATGATTTATATCAAAAGACAGAAAATCAAAACATGGCATGGGCTAGCAAACACAGAAGTGGATGCTCACAGTCAGCTATTGGATGGATCACAGGGCCCCCAATGGAGGAGCTAGAGAAAGTACCCAAGGAGCTAAAGGGATCTGCAATCCTATAGGTGGAACAACAATATGAACTAACCAGTACCCCCCCCACCCCGAGCTTGTGTCTCTAGCTGCATATGAATCAGAAGATGGCCTAGTCAGCCATCAGTGGAAAGAGAGGCCCATTGGTTGTGCAAACTTTATATGCCTCAGTACAGAGGAACGCCAGGGCCAAGAAGTGGGAGTGGGTGGGTGGGGGAGTGGGTGGGGGAGTATGTGGGGGACTTTTGGGATAGCATTGGAAATGTAAATGAAATAAATAACCAATTAAAAAAAAGAAGAAAATAACATGGCATGGGTAAAATGTATTTGTTCTTACTATTCTCTCACTACTTAGAAAGAAAAAAGAATAAAAGAAAATATTTTTAAAGTTTTTACTTAAATTAGAATTTAGAAATTCTAAGTTAAAAGGTAAAAAGTATCAATGCTAATGGATAAAGTTTGTTTTTGTTTCCAGGAGAGGATGCTTAAAGGAGACATAGAAACATCAGCAAGGATCAGTGTAGAAAGATCTGGCTAAGATGTAATGCTTGAATCTTTTGAATTTGAAGACTCTGTCAATGATAAAGGACGTACCGTTCACTAGTTCTAAAACACTCACTGGCATTTCCCAGGAGAATGTCTCGGTCTTGGGATGAGGTTAATGCTAAAGACAACATGTGAAATGAGCAAGTTTTTAAAGTTTTCTCTCTGGAAGGTTTGTTACATACGTGTCATTTTGAAGCTTCTCAGATGCATATAATACGTAGAAATCTATGGCTTCTGTGGTGGTCACCTCGCAGGGTAACAGTGGATGCCTGCCAAAGAAGGTGAGTCAAACTAAAAGGTCATCCCTGCTCCTTTAGTCCCGAGGGTGTTATTAGTTTTAAATAAAAACTTGTCAAAATTTGTAAGTGAAAGATAACAAATCAACAGCTTTTTTCAATTAAAATACAAAGGAGATATCCAATGTTTCCAACCAAGCTAGATTGAAAAGGCATTAACACTTTGGAATACATTTTCTTGAGTTTTTTGAAAGACCATTAATACTTTCCATAAGACTGGAGACATGGCTGAGTGGTTAAGAGCACTGACAGTTCTTACAGAGAACCCGAGTTCCAATCCTAGCATCCATAGGCACCTCATAATCATTGGCACCTCTAGTTCCAAGGGATTTGACAATCTTTTCTGGCCATAGCACCAGGCATGCATATGGTGCTCAGAATGTATATAAACTGTCCACAATACAAAGAAATAAAATGGAAAAAAAAGATTAAGTGAAGTATAAACCTTGCCATCCAGATATAATTTATTTAAATACTAATCAGTAGACTGCAATATAGCATGCAATAGAATATCTGGTTACAGGTTCCTTCAGCAGGTGGGGCAAGGCCCTAATTAAGCAGAGTAATTATCTGGTAATATGTGACCAAA
The DNA here is from genome assembly GCF_978045245.1 of Mus caroli. NCBI lineage: Eukaryota > Metazoa > Chordata > Mammalia > Rodentia > Muridae > Mus > Mus caroli. Next base: position 68,608,390 of record NW_028227262.1, on the reverse strand, counting down.
TATCCTTACTATTGTAGTTTCATTTCTGTTTCTGTAATAATGCCAACTGAAAAGATGAGGGAGTTTATTTCAACTTGCAATTTCAGGTTAAAGCTCAGTATTGTGGGAAAGTCAAGGCAAGGACTTCAAATAGTCACACCTCATCGACAGCTGGGCAAACTATCATGCTTCTACACTTGCTTGTTTCCTTAAGTTTAGTTCTATTTTCTTTTCTTAAGTGCTCTGTCTATTCAATGTCACTGCCCATATCAATCGCAAGACAATTCTTCAGAGTCCAAAGTTAGTGCACCCAATCCCTCATTAAAATTCTCTTCTTTGGTGACTGTACATTGTCTGAATTTAAAAATTAAAGCTAATGTCATAAGGATGGATGGGTGGATGGATGGGTGGATGGGTGGATGGATGGATGGGTGGATGGATGGATGGATGGATAGATGGATGGATGGATGAATAGATGGATGGATGAAAGGGTTTCCTCAAGATAAGACTCAAGTTTTGAATATGACTAGCTCCTGACAAAGTAGCTATCACCTGTGAACTATTTCTTAGGTCTCCAGGGTGCCTAATCTCCAAAAGAGGTAGAATTCAGGCTTATATCAGGAGCTGTGTGAGATCACAGTCTCCAAGGATATAGATTATAGGAAAGCATTAGTTTTCTGTTGGGAGAAATTAACATCTTCACAGAATAATGAGCACTGTGGGAAGATCACAGCTGGAATAAAGACTAAACTGGTGCCTTTAGAGCCAGGGTGCCAATGCAGAATTTGATGAGTGCATTTTATGATATGAAATCATAGGATAAGAATCCCTAGGACAAACTCCTGATCAGATATTACCTACTAGAGGTTAAGAAAAGTAGGAGGCAGGACAGAATGTGGGAAGGCAAAGAGAGTAAGGGTGAATAGAAGGTATTAATGAGTTTGGCACTATGTATGCTGAATGTGTTCCACTCTTATACTGCTCTTGTTTGAAAGGAATCTAGGAGCTGAGACACAGATTTGCTTTCATCCATTGAGAAGGAGTAAAAGAGCTCATGCTCACAGGTGCTCCACTTAAAATATCTGATGCAAACAAAGAAGCAAAGGTATAATTGCTGTTGGCAAACACAAAGTCAGATTGAGGTATAACTAGTATTTCTATCACCCATGATAAGAAGTTTTTAACTGTCTAACGGGTCTATGCACTTCTATCTTATCCTCTCTCAAAGGGTTGCACAATGCTAAATGTGCAAGGAGACACTGAACCTCTTATTCCCAAGTGCCATTATTCTGTTCTCAGAACACTTCAAAGTGCGGGCTTAGAAGAACTAACAGAGTCTCTTTGAAATGTGCATTACAGTGATATCTCTTCCAGTTAGCTTTAGGGCTCCACTTTTAGACACCACATAGACAGGACTTGAGCCCAAATAAGATGCAATTTTGCAAGAGTTAATACAGGAATCTTTGTTCTTGAGCTTTTAAGAGCTTCCCTCCTTTCCTGAAAGCTTGGGGGAAGATAAGACTCTTCAGAGAACTCAGGATCACCCAAAGTGACATACTCAGGTAATCAGAGTCCATTTTCCATTCAAACATTTATCTTAAAGGGAAATACACTGGAGATAAGTCTAATTCAAAAGACTTGTGGTGGCATACATGACTGATAGTTTTACGAGTGTTACTAAATCAACCAGAACATTGAAATAGTATAATAGTCCTCTGGAATTTTTGAAATTCCCAAATATACCATTACTCAAGTCCTCCGACCATAGTATTTTGGCCTAAGAAATGAAGTCTTGCCAATTGAAATGATCACAGAACCAAACTATCCAAGCCCTTTCTGACTAATTGTTTCACACTGGAAACATATTGTCAGATATTAGAAATATTTAAAGTCAATGTGACCAGATGTTATATTCTCTGTGGTCAGACACTATGGACATCCACATCAAAATTGAACATACGTTATTGATATACCAGGAGAAGGGATGGTCTCAGGAGGGAGAGGTACTCAATAGTCCATTACATGAGTTTATTCTCTTTCAGAAACATACTTTCCCATGATTCCTTTAGTTAATGTAATATAATTAACATCCGGACTGTTGTTTGCCCTCCCTCATGATCTCCCAGTCCTTCCCTCTGCCTCCCCTTCACTACCCCATCCACTACTCCTCCCTGTTTCTTCAGCAAAGGGGAGCGCCCCCCCACCCCCGATATCAACCAGCCTTGGTACATCATCTTGTAGTATGAATAGGTACATCTTCTCCTATTGAAGCTAGGCAAGGCAGTCTAGTTAAGGGAAAGGGACTCAAATGCAGGCAACAGAGTCAGAGACTGTCCATCCTCATGTTGGACAAGACCAAGCAGCACAACTGTTAAATATGGAGAAAGGTGCTAGGGCAGTCCCATGCATTTCCAGTTGATGATTCAGTCTTTGTGAGCCTTTTGGGTCCATATTAGTTGATTCTACAAGTTCTCTTGTTGTGTCCTTGGTGCCTCTGGGTTTGCCCAGGAATCTTATGGTTAATTTCTGAGTACAGAAACAAAATAATAAAAATTTCTGAATCAGAGTTTCATGGAATGTGTAGAAGCCATGGAAGTTGAGAGGAATTCCTTTTAAAGATGGAAATATCTTTCTGCTTGTGTCAGAACTGTATACCTGTTTCTCCTTGTGAGATTGGCTCTGCTTAGCAGACAGATAATTTGAAGTTTTGGTTAATGGATAATCTGCTACTTGACACTTGAATCAGTGTGATGGGCACCTTCCCCGTGGTTTTCTACTCATCTGTGATCTTATGATTGACCAAACACTTCTGAAAGGCAGGAGATATTTTTAAGTAGTTTAATTCAGTTTATTTACAATACTACTAAATATTTCTGGCTTTGCAGTTTCAATAGCAATCTATTCTCCTCTCTGTATTTTAGGGAGATCAAAAGTACAGTCATTAGTATAACCAAACTGGATATTTTCCCTTTTGTATCAGTACATACTAATGAAACTTAGTTAAGCTCTTATATTTGATAGGCAATCAGTTCTGTGTTCTCCAATATACTCCTGTCCATCTCCATGGTATTTAATTTTGTTTTTCTTGCTAGAACTCTTTATTTTTATATAATCAAATCAACTGACCTCTCTCTCTATGCTTTTATTGCATTTATTACTATGTATTAGAAGCACTTGTCTATTATTTTCTTTAAAACATGCATCTGCATGCATATGTGCATGTGAACATTTGTTCCCATGTAGGTTGTGTATGTGCACATAGACAAAAACATTCACATACCCCAGTGCACTCCACTCATATGAGTTCATTCACACACAATGCAAAATGAATATGTTCTAAAATAACTCAATAACTCTGTGTGTGTATGTGTATGAGAAAGAGAGAGAGAGAGAGAGAAACTGTATGTGTGAGACTGTGTGTATGTGTGTGTCTGTGTGTGTGTGTGTGTGTGTGTGTGTGTGTGTGTGAGTGACAAGGTCTGCTATTTTAACAGTAGCTGGCTGACATTGTACTCAGCATGTAGCTAAGGCTTGGTTTGAACACTGCAACCTTCCTACCTCAGCATCTAAGTGTTAAGATTATACATGTGAGCCACCATGCTCTTTCTTCTTAATTCTTCAGTGTTAACTAGAAAGCATATATATTACTTCATTTATTTAAAAATGTCTTGGTGTTTTTATTGCCTCACAAATAAGTGGTAGAATTTCACTATTTTGTGTAAATAAGATATTAGTATGAGGAAGGGAGAGTTCAGAGGTAGCATAAACTTTATGTTAAATACCTTCTACCAAACTATTGCTGCGCACTGTTTCAGCCTTCACTTGAGGAGTTCCATGTAGAGGCACAACTTCCTGATTTTGTCATTTAATGTATTTCCCCTCTCTATCTCCCTCTTGTAACCTGTCTCTGCTTGTGTTTTCTATAAAATATTGACTAATAGCTCTTTCACATTTGCTCCATATCCTATTTATGTAGCCAGTCATGACCAGTGAACAATGTTTTAGTCCTTGAGATGATGCTGGACTGCTAATGGTCAACTATAATGCCAAAAATTATTCCATTAGGAAACGTTTTCTTCATTTGTAATCCTTTGCTCTCATATTAGTAGATGATAAACTCATTATTATTAATTAGGATATGTGTTTTGATTCATACTGTCATCTCCATTTTCACTCCATCAGGAGGACTTTCTATCCTTGCAGATTTAGTTTATACTTATTCCTGTGATATAATATCGGGCTGTCTTTTCATTAAAAATTTCCCATTATCTGAATTCTTGGCATCTCCTATCTTCATATTTAGGATCATCAGGACTGCATTTTACCACATATTCGGAGATCACAAAGTTCATACTATTACTAAAGGGATGTGTGATCTATGAAGGACACTTAGATCTTTTTTGTTCATGTTGGAAATATGATATCTTTATATTATCATAATTTACTTGAATATTTCCACTGCCAAATATGTTTCTATTTTTGCTCATTTATGGGATTATTTAATCCCTTCTTTTGGCAAACCAGCATATGTTAGTTTGGCTGGTATTCTCTCAACAGAAATCATCAGACTATGGGCTAAGGCACCCTGGAGACTGCTATACCAGGAAGATAGCTCAGGAGACCAGATGAAGCAATTGGAGACTGGTAAATTCTCTATGGAGTTATTTTTATTTATGTTGCAATTTTTAATTTTTGTGGAATTTATTTCATGTCCCCTGTTGGGCAAAACTATTATAATTTCTTTGGGTCTTGCTTTGACACCAAGGGAATATTGTAGTTTTCAGAGAAAAATGACAATTTAGTTGGATGAGATTGCCATTCTCTGACTGTGTCCTTACTGTATCTCCTAGAAGGCTTCTTTGCAAAGAACTTCAATAGGCACTCAAAAGTGGTGCCAACAATGATTTTATTGCATCATCTCCCAAGTTCCATTGAAATGAAAGACCCTAGCATCTTCTCTCAATGCAGTTCTGTAAAATTTACATGAAGAAGAAAAACATTATGTTCTATGTGATGTTTCAGAAACTATAGTAATTACATTAGACTAGAGGAGAAAGTGAGCTAGGTATTTCCTTGGTTAGAGATAACCCATGATCCTTCCTATTAAGCTAGAGTCTAGTACAGTAGAGACGGAGGCATGGATTTTCCTACAAATGTTTTATGGTTTTTCTCAAGTCTTTTAATATACTTTTAGGGACATATTTAAACAAAGCACAGTCATTATTTTAAAATTAAACAAACAAACAAACACATGATTCCAGAAAAGTTTTGGCTATGTGCTGCATGCAGATATATGCAACATTTCTTCATACTCTGATTACAGACCACAATCTCAAACTTATTTTGTATTTTTCAGTATCTATATCTAGCTATATATTTATGAATACAAATATATATATTGATTTTTGTATATTGAATACATATAAATATATTTAAAATATGAATATACATTCATTAAGACACACCTAATCACTTTGATTTTAATGCAAAAAATTAGTATCACATATGTTAATTATTCCCAAACCATCTGCCTAATTGGCACAGGCAGCAGAAAACTGATGAAATCAAATGAGGATTGCACATGTCACAACTGTCCCTGTTCCTTCTGTGCCTCGATGCTTTTCCATTTTATTATGGCAGTAGCAGCACTCATGGCTGAGTATACCACAAATTTTACGTGTTTCTTATCAACATCACCAGCGTTGTAATTAAAGTCACTTCGCTATCTCGTTTCATAAGTTCCTGATAGTTTTATGACTCTGGTTAATATGTTGTGAGAAACTCTTTTTAGGCAAACTGCACTCTAACAATATTGTATGTTTGGAAACATGGATCCCTTTAACATACAAAAAAAATTGGATCCTTTGTTTTTACCATAAAACTATGTCCTAGAGTAAATTTCCCAAAGATTAAGACTAAAATGGAGTTGATTCTTCCTGGATTGTTGTATTATTTCTCCGTTACTTCCGTGGTGCTCTGGAATACTTTCTTAAACTTCCCATTCACCTTCAAAGCAACTGAGATTGTTTTGGATGTGAATCTAATCTATCTTATATTTCCTCTTACTTGGTGCAGTGAGATGCTAGAGAACACAGGGGCAGAATGGATAAAAAAAGGAAGAAAATAAGTTCTGAAATAGAATTGTGAGAAATAAAAGTTAACCTCTGTCTAGTAGGCAGGAAACCCTGGTTTGAACCTCACCAGGCAATAAAGCAAGTAATTGTACCAAATACAATAATTTCAGTATAGTAGAATGACTACAAGATTGCATAAACAGAAAGAAAGGAAGCATGCTTAAGTTAACTTTGCAAGTAAGTTAAAATGTGACTAGAAATTAAGAAAGAGAGTGGGTGGGTATGGGTTTTGAATACATGAATTTTATTGATGCAGCAGTATTGGAGCTAATGGTAGGAGTGCGGGTGACATAAAAACATCTGAAATCACCACAAAGTCCCACCCCATCATGACTTCTAGGAGGCTGAACCATAAGAGTCTGTTCTTCAGCTGACTTTCCACTTCTAATAATGCAGGATTTGTGGCCGCTAAAAGGTACGGAGGGGATAATGGCTAGAGTCCCAGGTAAGGGAACTCTGACCATCCCAAATTCTACTAGGGGATCTCAACTGCTCCATTAATGCTATCTCTGCCCTAGACCCATTTGTGTCAATCTTATGCGTGCCCATGGATACCTGACCAATGCTATCTCTACTCCAAGAAGGCATTATAGTGATCATGTTGTCTTTGGGAAAAACTATAAACCAAATAATCTATTTTTTTCTCTTTTTTCTTTTTAAACTATATACTCTACATTCTACACCCCCTATCCACCCTCCGACTGTTCCATATTCCATACCTCCTCATTCCCTTGTCTTCATGTAGATATCCCATACTCCACCCCATCAGACCTCTAAACTCCCTGGGTCCTCCGGTCTCCTGAGGGTTAAGTAAACCATCAATTTAAAAATAGATTATTATAAAACAAATAATCTATTTTTTCTATTGATGGTTTAGATACAAAGTTAAGTAAGTATGACCATCTGCAAATATGGGTTATAGTGTCAAAGAGAATGACCTAAGTCTGACACCAACATTCAAATGTGTCTAAGTCTTTGGTTTCTATTCTTTGAGACTTTTCTTACAAAGGATACTGTTAAGTATAACATGATGTAGGAAAGTGTCCCTATTTTATCCATGAGGAACTGAGAAAAACCATATTAGTGAACACATCCCTGTCACTCCTTTCCTTTCTTATCCTTTGCATGCTATGGGAAAAGCATGTGGGGACCATTTCTTTTCAGACTCCATGTTGAATATGATGAGGGGAAGGCTGTGGTCAAGAAGAAACTACTCTGTCAGCAACGTTTTTTTGTCTCCTTTTAGTTCTATTAATAGAAATTATGATGTAAGGACTATTTTCTGCTCAGTAAATGCTACAATTGTCTTCACTCATTATGAGACCCTACAAGTCAATAGAAAATAAATCCTTGTTTTCTCAAAATATTCTGAAAGAAAACATTTAAGTTAATTAGTAATAGATTCTATTTTAAAAATTAAATTGGGGGAGAAACATGACACACACACACATATATGTATACACACACATATATGCATATATATACATATGTATATGTATATATACATATGTATATACACACATATATGTGTGTGTATATGCATATATGCATATATGTATATATCCACATATATATATATATATCGAGAAGAAAGATACATTCTAGTTCATTTTTCACTTCCTTAAGTAGACGCTAAAAGCTACAACATCCATACTTCTTTTACCATCTGCACCTCATTAGCTTTCCTAAAGAACCTGATCCAGATTGCTACTCACTCAAGTTTAAGAGAGCATGAAACCCTTTACTGTTTTTTTCCAACATGATCAGATGTAGTGAATGATGTCAGACCCTGTGCTGAATAGCACAGGCCTTCCTACCTAAGGAGTAAGACCCAGTCTTTCAATATAAAATGATACGTACAAAACAAGGTGATTATGCTGTACCCAGTGTTCATTAATACAAACTCAGCAGAGGATTAAAATCATCTCCTGCTTTAAGAACATTTAAGCCTGTTTCAGAACATTTTCTTTTTTCTTTTTTCTTTTTTATGTTTTTTTATTTTAATACGAGACCAAGAACTTAGCTAAGGAAGTTGCAGGCAACTTGCATTGTGTAGGTACAGACATTCCTGTGGTCTCTAGCTGTGACTGGGACAGTTGCAGAACTTCTGAAATCAAAACTGGAATAATAGAATTTAATCTCATCAATTTACAAGATATATTCCTGTGTATATTTCTTAACTCTTCTGAGGCCATTATTGAGCATTGGAAAGTGGCATTTGTTTGACAGTTAAGTTAACTCAGTCTCTAACTTCTATAGTTTAAGACTTAAGTGTTGTTTCTCTTAAATTCCCACTCATCTTTACAGAAACATATGTCTTTCACTTTATTTTACTTACATAATAATTGTGTCAATTAATTTATCAGAGAGGCCTATTTCGCCTAAACATTTCTAAGATGATTGTCTACAATGTTCATTTTGTCAGGAACATATTAGAATGAATTAGCTAATTACTACAACTGCTTGCTTCAGTAACACCAGAATCAGAATCAGCCATGCCTGCTGCTGGTAAATGCCCTTGCTCTCAGGAAGTTTTCTCCATGTAGAAATCTTTATTTTCTCTGTCTCTGTCTCTGTTTCTGTCTCTCTGTCTGTCTCTCTCTTTCTGTACACATTGTCTCTTGTAACATTTGCTTGGGGCTGGAATGAGTACCTTTTGCACACAAGCCATGCTAGGCAAACAAGCAACGTCAAGTTCCACCTTCTGGCCCTGAACCATTAATCCCGTAGAGCAATGGTTCTCAACCCATGGTTCGTGAACCCTTGGGGGTTGAATGACCTTTCAAAGGGGTTGCCTCTTGGTCAACCCAGATGTTTACATTACAATTCATAGTAACACTATAGATATGAAGTGGCAACACAATAATTTTATGGTTGGGGGCCATGACAACATGAGGAACTGTATTAAAGGGTTGTAGCATTAGGGAGGTTGAGACCCACCGAGATACAGAGTAAGGCTACCTCCCTGTTAGAATTTCATGATCTTACCTAATATACATATGGGAATTATCACAATTTTTGGATTTAATTTACTGATCGCCTAATCTCAGTAGTTAGGGTTCACTGACATGTATGTGTACTTGGTCAGTTCTACCCCACTGGGAACAGCTGTTTCTTGTTGTTTGGATTTCTGGTGAAAAGGAGCAATGTTCTGTCTCTTGTGAGACTAGGCTGGGGCCTAGCAAACACAGAAGTGGATGCTCACAGTCAGCTATTGGATGGATCACAGGGCCCCCCAATGGAGGAGCTAGAGAAAGTATCCAAGGAGCTAAAGAGATCTACAGCCCTGTAGGTGCAACATTATGAACTAACCAGTACCCCGGAGCTCTTGACTCTAGCTGCATATGTATCAAAAGATGGCCTAGTCGGCCATCAGTGGAAAGAGAGGCCCATTGGACTTGCAAACTTTATGTGCCCCAGTACAGGGGAACGCCAGGGCCAAAAAATGGGAATGGGTGGGTAGGGAAGTGGGGGGGAGGGTGTGGGGGACTTTTGGGATAGCATTAGAAATGTAACTGAGGACAATACGTAATAAAAAAAATATTTTAAAAAAAAGAAGGAAAAAAAAGAAAGAAAAAATGCTACCTTTAAGCACAATCCAAGGTCAGGTAACTCAAGGACATATTTGAATGGCATTACAGAGAAAGAGATAGATACAAGATTTGAACACTGGGCTGGTATCACTTGAAGCAGGTCAGTGAACTCTGCAGACCTGAGTAACTTACAAAATACCTAATAAAGTACATGTTATAGCTATAAATCATCACGAAAAGCCATATGAATGCACACTGTTCCTGACACTCTTTTGGTATCTGTGGTGAATAAAAAGTCTCATAGAAGTAGGGATCAGCAGCTATGCAAACACTCCCTAGTTGATGAACAACACAGCCAAAATGCCACCCTAATATTCTGAAAGCCTTTATACTCATTCTATCTTCCAATGATCTATTCTTTATAATTCTCTATTAACACCTTATATTCAAGGGGATAAGGTGTAAGGTATATAAGGCATAAGATATTCTCTTTATCAGGTTCTACAAGATACCAGCAAGGCCACCTTCTCCTGGAAGACAAGAAGAGCAGATAGACACAGCAGAGTCTTGTGACCTTGATTTCACATATAGTATCTGATATTTGAACAATTTTAAATAGAGAGATCACTTCATGGAATTTTAAACATTTACCCCCAAATTATTAGTAGTGAGAATAATAAACACCAAGAAACAAAATAACCCTGAAAGGTAATATTTTTAGAAAAATTAGAAGAAAAAAGCAAGATGAGATCAACTGTAAAATATTTCCCAGAAGTCCCTTCATTTATTGACAGAATTCAAAGCAGCCGATACAATAATTTATTCCTTCAGGTGAATACTTTGGTAATCCTACTGTCTTACTATGTCCTCTTATTCCACTCTTCTATGGTGAATATTTACTTCACATACACCTGCAGAGTCAGCTTCTCCTGTAGTCTCTACTATTCAGTGATATTTAACACCAATTGGTCATGGCTCACAAGTTTTTCCTGAAGTTTTTTAAAGGAATATATTCATCAAGATCCACTGATAAAAATAGATGTTCCTATGATTTATTTGATAATTAACCCTTACATCATAATAAGGATTTTGCACTGAAAATGTTCATCATATACTGTAGCCGGTATATACTATATAGCCAGACTCATAGACTTGCAAAGACCAGTAAAGTTGACATAAAGGTGAAAGGCCTTGTAATTAAAACTGTGTCCCCTGAGACTAACAGGAACAGTGTCAGACCCTTCCATATGACTTAAACAAAAGTCATCAATTTTCTTAAGATTTTTAAGTGTTACTGTTACTTTCAAATTGCAAACATCTAATTAATTAATTAGTTCTACATTAAGATTCTAATGTGCAGGTTGGCTTCATTCCCCTTTTGTGTGGACCATGTCATTTCATCTTTCCATATGAAGAATCATTGGCTCATTAAAAAAGAACTTTAAAACTAAGTTTATATATTTGTTTACTTAAAAAAAACCAACAGTGCCATGTTACACAAACTATTCATAAATAAAGGATCACAATGGACTTATAATGGACACATATATCTTCTCTCCATACTCTCTACCACTCTACAACTCCCCATATAATTGACCACTGTTGGTCATTTTTATGTGACATTCTATTTCTTCAGAACATGCAAATGTATACATAATTATTTTAATTTTCTTATATCAATAGCACTGTACTAAAATCATACATTTGCAACTTGATTAAGTTTTCTTTATCTTGATATGATGTCCTTTATGTTTTCATTAATTATCCCACAAAATTTCTTACTCATATGAAAAAAATCCATGTAGAATAAACTGGAGTTTATTGAGTCTGACTTCATTTGTTGCTATTTGAATTATTATCTTTTACTAATATAAAACATGAAGACACTTAATAGTACCTTGGCCTGTCTTATTTTAGCACAAATTATAACTTTTTTATAAGATCAATTCCCAGTTGTAGAATTAATTCTCAAAAATTGTTTGTATTTTGAAACTATATTTATAAGGATGCAGGGGAAATTGGAAACTTTCTGTTCTTAACCACTCAGTGTTTCTGTGAAGTTTATACTGTTCTAAAAATAATCTCTGCCAAAATTCATTTCAAATAAAATGAATCAGAACGGAACATGATCAAGAAATAGAAATGAGCACTTTATATGATTAAGTGGTCCCCATACACAGTATCACAACACAACAAGAACTGGCAATACAACAAGAAACACAGATTAACATGCATGTGTAAGAGTTTGAAGAAGTAGTTAAGCTATGAGTCCCAAGGAATCAAAAATTACATCTATGATCCTGAAATCCTATAATTAATGATTAATTCACAGTAATCATGTTTTTCTCCATTGAATGTTATTATGGAGCACACATGCCACTGTGAAAATTCAAACACGGAGGAGTTAAACCTATAGCACTTAAATGTATCCGTGTTATTTATGTATCCATCTCCCTGTGCAGACCCTGCTGAGTGCCCCAGGCTCCACGGTGAGCATTGAATCACTATTCTATAAACACTGCCTGGCAGAATGACACTCAGCATCAGGTCCAAGCTCAAATACTAGGTGATTGGTGGTGCATCCAGCCATTTGTTTATGAGACAATGTCCCCTCAAGTGTGACAAGTGACTTCAAAACAATATGCAGAAATCACCAAGCATAGAGTGATCAGGGCTGAAACTGGCATGGAAGAAAAAGGAAGCAGAAACAAAGAGGTGATCACAAGGGATCATTTGACTTGCTTTGGGTTCCACCTGCAGCAACTCAGTGCGTAGTAAGTACTGGCCTGGTGTTGTCAGGGCCAGAGCTAACCATCCCACTCCGAAACTGTGTACTCTACATGTGTGTTACATGTTTTATGTTATCTTTTATTTATATGGAAAACATACTATGTTTTTCAACTTAAGATCTACTCACAGACTTTGGAATCTGTAATGAAATTTGTGAGTGAACACATACTTTCCATAGTTAGTAGTCATGTGGAAAGATTCATATGATATAGCTGGATAACTGGGTTTTAGGTGGAGTTGCTGGCATGGGTGATAGTAGGTGATTTCAACCTGGCTTCTGTTTCCATGAGAATGAGTCTGTATGAGGCACGGCACCCTTCACTAAAGCCCATTGCTGTCCTTTGGCTGCATTAGTACCTGTCTCATGGCTGTGACAAAATAATACTTGGCAAAAGCAACTTAAAGAAAGAAAAGTTTACGAGGACCACAGGCCTCATCCGGCTGGATCAGCGCCGGGGTAGCGGGAGCGCAGGGTTGCCTGACACCCGCCAGCTACCCACGACCCCCGCCGCAGGATTTTGGGACTGCTGGTGAGTGGAACACAGCTTCTGCTCCAATCCAATTGCGCAGGACCTGAGACTGCATTAGTTAGGGAAGCAGAAACCTGCCTGAGTAGGGCCACAGGCCTCACCCGGCCGGATCAGCGCCAGGGTAGCGGGAGCGCAGGGTTGCCTGACACCCGCCAGCTACCCACGACCCCCGCCGCAGGATTTTGGGACTGCTGGTGAGTGGAACACAGCTTCTGCTCCAATCCAATTGCGCGGGACCTGAGACTGCTCTGGTTGGGGAGAGAGAAATCCGGCCTACATAGGGCCACAACCCTCTTCCGGTCAGAAAAGCACCTGGGCAGCTGGGGCGCAGGGTCTGCTGACACTCGCCAGCTACCCACAAGACCCGCCACAGGATCTTAAGACTTCTGGTGAGTGGAGCACAGCTTCTGCTCCAATCCAATTGCGCGGGACCTGAGACTGCATTAGTTAGGGAAGCAGAAACCGGCCTGAGTAGGACCACAGGCCTCATCCGGCTGGATCAGCGCCAGGGTAGCAGGAGCGCAGGGTTGCCTGACACCCGCCAGCTACCCAAGACCCCCGCCACAGGATTTTGGGACTGCTGGTGAGTGGAACACAGCTTCTGCTCCAGTCCAATCACGCGGGACCTGAGACTGCTCTGGTTGGGGAGAGAGAAATCCGGCCTACATAGGGCCACAACCCTCTTCCGGTCAGAAAAGCACCTGGGCAGCTGGGGCGCAGGGTCAGCTGACACTCACCAGCTACCCACAACACCCACCACAGGATCTTAAGACTTCTGGAGAGTGGAACACAGCTTCTGCTCCAATCCAATTGCACGCGGGACCAGAGACTACATTAGTTAGGGAAGCAGAAAAACGGCCTGAGTAGGACCACAGGCCTCTCCCGGCTGGACCAGCACCGGGGTACCGTCAGCTACCCACGACCCCCGCCGCAGGATTTAGAGACTGCTGGTGAGTGGAACACAGCTTCTGCTCCAATCTTTAAATAGTGACAACGATAACAACTAACCCCAGAGATTACCAGATGGCGAAAGGTAAACGTAATAATCTTACTAACAGGAACCAAGACCACTCACCATCATCAGAACCCAGCACCCCCACTTCGCCCAGTCCAGGGCACCCCAACACACCGGAAAAGCTAGACACGGATTTAAAAGCATACCTCCTGATGATGATAGAGGACTTCAAGAAGGACTTTAATAACACACTTAAAGAAATGCAGGAGAACACTGATAAAAAGGCAGAAGACAATAAAGAGGAAGCACAAAAATCCCTTAAAGAATTGCAGGAGAACACTGCTAAAGAGTTACAAATCCTTAAAGAAAAACATGATAACATAATCAAACAGGTAGAAGTCCTTACAGAAAAACAGGAAAACACATCCAAACAGATGATGGAAATGAACAAAACCATACTAGACCTAAAAAGGGAAGTAGACACAATAAAGAAAACCCAAAATGAGGCAACACTGGAGATAGAAACCCTAGGAAAGAAATCTGGAACCATAGATACGAGCATCAGCAACAGAATACAAGAGATGGAAGAGAGAATCTCAGGTGCAGAAGATTCCATAGAGAACATCGGCACAACAATCAAGGAAAATGTAAAATGCAAAAAGATCCTAACTCAAAACATCCAAGAAATACAGGACATAATGAGAAGACCAAACCTACGGATAATAGGAGTGGATGAGAATGAAGATTTTCAACTCAAAGGACCAGCAAACATCTTCAACAAAATTATAGAAGAAAACTTCCCAAATCTAAAGAAAGAGATGCCCATGAACATACAAGAAGCCTACAGAACTCCAAATAGACTGGACCAGAAAAGAAATACCTCCCGACACATAATAATCAGAGCAACAAATGCTCTAAATAAAGATAGAATACTAAAAGCAGTAAGAGAAAAAGGCCAAGTAACATATAAAGGCAAGCCTATCAGAATTACACCAGACTTTTCACCAGAGACTATGAAAGCCAGAAGATCCTGGACGGATGTTATACAGACACTAAAAGAACACAAATTCCAGCCCAGGCTACTATACCCAGCCAAACTCTCAATTAACATAGATGGAGAAACCAAAGTATTCCACGACAAAACCAAATTCACACATTATCTCTCCAGGAATCCAGCCCTTCAAAGGATAATAACAGAAAAAAACCAATACAAGGACAGGAACCACGCCCTAGAAACAACAAGAAGGTAATCCCTCAACAAACCTAAAAGAAGACAGCCACAAGAACAAAATGCCAACTTTAACATCAAAAATAACAGGAAACAACAATTACTTTTCCTTAATATCTCTTAATATCAATGGACTCAACTCCCCGATAAAAAGACATAGACTAACAAACTGGCTACACAAACAAGACCCAACATTTTGCTGCTTACAGGAAACTCATCTCAGAGAAAAGGATAGACACTACCTCAGAATGAAAGGCTGGAAAACAATTTTCCAAGCAAATGGCATGAAGAAACAAGCTGGAGTAGCCATTCTAATATCTGATAAGATTGACTTCCAACCCAAAGTCATTAAAAAAGACAGGGAGGGACACTTCATACTCATCAAAGGTAAAATCCTCCAAGAGGAACTATCAATCCTGAATATCTATGCTCCAAATACAAAGGCAGCCACATTCATTAAAGAAACTTTAGTAAAGCTCAAAGCACACATTGCACCTCATACAATAATAGTGGGAGACTTCAACACACCACTTTCACCAATGGACAGATCATGGAAACAGAAACTAAACAGGGACACAGTGAAACTAACAGAAATTATGAATCAAATGGATCTGGCAGATATCTACAGAACATTCTATCCTAAAACAAAAGGATATACCTTCTTCTCAGCACCTCATGGTACCTTCTCCAAAATTGACCACATAATTGGTCACAAAACAGGCCTCAACAGATATAAAAATATTGAAATTGTCCCATGCATCCTATCAGATCACCATGGACTAAGGCTGATCTTCAATAACAAAATAAATAATAGAAAGCCAACCTTCACGTGGAAACTGAACAACACTCTTCTCAATGATACCTTGGTCAAGGAAGGAATAAAGAAAGAAATTAAGGACTTTTTAGAGTTCAATGAAAATGAAGCCACAACATACCCAAACTTATGGGACGCAATGAAAGCATTTTTAAGAGGAAAACTCATAGCTCTGAGTGCCTCCAAAAGGAAACTAGAGAGAGCACACATTAGCAGCTTGACAACACACCTAAAAGCACTAGAACAAAAGGAAGCAAATTCACCCAAGAGGAGTAGACGGCAGGAAATAATCAAACTCAGGGGCGAAATCAACCACGTGGAAACAAGAAAAACTATTCAAAGAATCAACCAATCAAGGAGCTGGTTCTTTGAGAAAATCAACAAGATAGATAAACCCTTAGCCAGACTCACTAGAGGGCACAGGGAAAGCATCCTAATTAACAAAATCAGAAATGAAAAAGGAGACATAACAACAGATCCTGAAGACATCCAAAACACCATCAGATCCTTCTACCAAAGGCTATACTCAACAAAACTGGAGAACCTGGATGAAATGGACAAGTTCCTAGACAGATACCAGGTACCAAAGTTGAATCAAGATCAGGTTAATGATCTAAACAGCCCTATATCCCCCAAAGAAATAGAAGCAGTCATTAATAGTCTCCCAACTAAAAAAAGCCCAGGACCAGATGGGTTTAGTGCAGAGTTCTATCAGACCTTCAAAGAAGATCTAATCCCAGTTCTTCACAAACTATTCCACAAAATAGAAACAGAAGGTACTCTACCCAACTCATTCTATGAAGCCACAATTACTCTGATACCTAAACCACAAAAAGACCCAACAAAGATAGAAAACTTCAGACCAATATCCCTTATGAATATTGATGCAAAAATCCTCAATAAAGTTCTTGCTAACCGAATCCAAGAACACATCAAAACAATCATCCATCCTGACCAAGTAGGTTTCATCCCAGGGATGCAGGGATGGTTCAATATACGGAAATCCATCAACGTAATCCAGTATATAAACAAACTCAAAGACAAAAACCACATGGTCATCTCCTTAGATGCGGAAAAAGCATTTGACAAGATCCAACACCCATTCATGATAAAAGTCTTGGAAAGATCAGGAATTCAAGGCCCATACCTAAACATGATAAAAGCAATCTACAGCAAACCAGTAGCCAACATCAAAGTAAATGGTGAGAAGCTTGAAGCAATCCCTCTAAAATCAGGGACTAGACAAGGCTGTCCACTTTCTCCATACCTATTCAACATTGTACTTGAAGTCCTAGCCAGAGCAATTCGACAACAAAAGGAGATCAAAGGGATACAAATTGGAAAAGATGAAGTCAAAATATCACTTTTTGCAGATGATATGATAGTATATATAAGTGACCCTAAAAATTCCACCAGAGAACTCCTAAGCCTGATAAACAGCTTCGGTGAAGTAGCTGGATATAAAATTAACTCAAACAAATCAATGGCCTTTCTCTACACAAAGAATAAACAGGCTGAGAAAGAAATTAGGAAAACAACACCCTTCTCAATAGTCACAAATAATATAAAATATCTTGGCGTGACTCTAACTAAGGAAGTGAAAGATCTGTATAATAAAAACTTCAAGTCTCTGAAGAAAGAAATTATAGAAGATCTCAGAAGATGGAAAGATCTCCCATGCTCATGGATTGGCAGGATCAACATTGTAAAAATGGCTATCTTGCCAAAAGCAATCTACAGATTCAATGCAATCCCCATCAAAATTCCAAATCAATTCTTCAACGAATTAGAAAGTGCAATCTGCAAATTCATCTGGAATAACAAAAAACCTAGGATAGCAAAAACTCTCCTCAAGGATAAAAGAACCTCTGGTGGAATCACCATGCCGGACCTAAAGCTCTACTACAGAGCAATTGTGATAAAAACTGCATGGTACTGGTATAGTGACAGACAAATAGACCAATGGAATAGAATTGAAGACCCAGAAATGAATCCACACACCTATGGTCACTTGATCTTCGACAAGGGAGCTAAAAACATCCAGTGGAAGAAAGACAGCATTTTCAACAAATGGTGCTGGCACAACTGGTTGTTAACATGTAGAAGAATGCGAATCGATCCATTCCTATCTCCTTGTACTAAGGTCAAGTCTAAGTGGATCAAGGAACTTCACATAAAACCAGAGACACTGAAACTTATAGAGGAGAAAGTGGGGGAAAGCCTTGAAGATATGGGCACAGGGGAAAAATTCCTGAATAGAACAGTAATGGCTTGTGCTGTAAGATCGAGAATTGACAAGTGGGACCTCATGAAACTACAAAGCTTCTGCAAGGCTAAAGACACCATCAATAAGACAAAAAAACCACCAACAGATTGGGAAAGGATCTTCACCTATCCTAAATCAGATAAGGGACTAATATCCAATATATATAAAGAACTCAAGAAGGTGGACTCCAGAAAGTCAAATAACCCCATTAAAAAATGGGGCTCAGAACTGAACAAAGAATTCTCACCTGAGGAATACCGAATGGCAGAGAAGCACCTGAAAAAATGTTCAACATCCTTAATCATCAGGGAAATGCAAATCAAAACAACCCTGAGATTCCACCTCACACCAGTCAGAATGGCTAAGATCAAAAATTCAGGTGACAGCAGATGCTGGCGAGGATGTGGAGAAAGAGGAACACTCCTCCATTGTTAGTGGGATTGCAAGCTTGTACAACCACTCTGGAAATCAGTCTGGCGGTTCCTCAGAAAATTGGACATAGTACTACCGGAGGATCCAGCAATACCTCTCCTGGGCATATATCCAGAAGATGTCCCAACTGGTAAAAAGGACACATGCTCCACTATGTTCATAGCAGCCCTATTTATAATAGCCAGAAGCTGGAAAGAACCCAGATGTCCCTCAACAGAGGAATGGATACAGAAATTATGGTACATTTACACAATGGAGTACTACTCAGCTATTAAAAAGAATGAATTTATGAAATTCCTAGCCAAATGGATGGACCTGGAGGGCATCATCTTGAGTGAAGTAACACAATCACAAAAGATCTCACACAATATGTATTCATTGATAAGTGGATATTAGCCCAAAACTTAGGATACCCAAGATATAAGATACAATTTGATAAACGCATGAAACTCAAGAAGAATGAAGACCAAAGTGTGGACATTGTGCACCTTCTTAGAATTGGGAACAAAACACCCAGGGAAGGAGTTACAGAGACAAAGTTCGTAGCTGTGATGAAAGGATGGACCATTTAGAGACTGCTGTATCCAGGGATCCGTCCCATAATCAGCTTCTAAACGCTGGCACCATTGCATACACTAGTAAGATCTTGCTGAAAGGACCCAAATATAGCTGTCTCTTGTGAGACGATGCCGGGGCCTAGCAAACACAGGAGTGGATGTTCACAGTCAGCTATTGGATGTATCACAGGGCTCCCAATGGAGAAGCTAGAGAAAGTACCCAAGGAGCTAAAGGGATCTGCAACCCTATTGTTGGAACAACATGATGTACTAACCAGAACCCTGGAGCTCTTGTCTCTAGCTGCATATGTATCGAAAGATGGCCTAGTCGGCCATCACTGGAAAGAGAGGCCCATTGGAATTGCAAACTTTATATGCCCCAATATAGGGGAATGCCAGGGCCAAAAGAATGGGAATGGGTGGGTAGGGAAGCGGGGGGCGCTATGGGGGACTTTTGGGATAGTATTGGAAATGTAATTGAGGAAAATATGTAATAAAAATATATATAAAAAAAAAAAAAAGAAAGAAAAGTTTATTGTGGTCAGTGTGAGAGTACAGTCCAGTGTGGCAGCTGCTCACATTGCAGTCACCGTCAGGAAGCAAAGCGCAATGAATGCTGGCACTCAGCCCTCAGCTTGTTTTCTCCTTCTCAGTCAGTCCAGCATTCCAGTCCTTTTTAATATGTACACATTAATGTGTAGATTATATTGTGAGCCAAACCATTACCTTCATATTAATGTGTACATATTACAATTAATGAACAATTGATTTTTTCAAAGGTAAGAGTGAAGAGCTGAGTGTATAGCTCAGTTGATAAGAGTGTCTGCCTCTCCTATGCCAGTGCCTGACAAATACACAAGTGGATGCTCACAGTCATCAATAGGATGGAACACAGGGCCCCCAATGGAGAAGCCAGAGAAAGCACCCAGGAGCTGAAGGGATCTGCAATACCAGTAACCCCAGAGCTCCTGTCTCTAACTGCATTTTAGCAGAAGATGGCTTAGTCGGCCATCACTGGGAAGAGAGGCCCCTTGGTATGGCAAACTTTATATGCCCCAGTACAGGGGAACGCCAGGGCCAAGAAGCAGGAGTGGGTGGGTAGGGGAGCAGGGTAGAGGGAAGGTATAGGGAACTTTCAGGATAGCATTTGAAATGTATATAAAGAAAATATCTAATAAAAAATAATTTAAAAACAAGAAAAAAGAGTGTTTGCCTCTCATATATGAAGTCGTAGGAAGTCCTAGCTTCCATCCCCAGTGGCACATAAGACAGGTGTGTGTACACACACTTTTAATTCCAGTACTTGGGAGGTAGAGGCAAATAGACAGAAGCAAGATCTATGAGGTCTATATAGGAAGTTCCAGGACAATCAGAGACCATGTCTCAAAAGGACACAAAGAAACAAAGGAAGGAAGGAAGGAAGGAAGGAAGGAAGGAAGGAAGGAAGGAAGGAAGGAAGGAAGGAAGGAAGGAAGGATTGTTTTAAAAACAAAAATCTAGTCATTCAATTTTACCAAATGAAGAACTCAAGGGCCAGATACTTTCATAACACTGGGTAGCAAAATTCAGTGAAGCTGACTCTGGAGAGATGGCGCAGCTGGAATTGCATACCCTTCCTGTAAGGGATCTAGTTTCAGACTCCGATACCGTAGGGTGGATGCTTGCATGCCTCAATAGCTCCTCTCGGCTCTGCAGCCACCTCTACCCACATGTTCCTCCTCACACAAATGCACATATACTAAAATAGGGAAAATAAATTTTAACAAAAAGAATTGATGAACTTGAATGTGTGACATAGGTAAGATCCATACCATTTTCATAGTCTTCCGTGAGTCTAAAGGTATTTATAACATGTTTCCTTTAAAGAACTCCTATTTCCCTATCTACCCAATTACACACACACACACACACACACACACACTGCAGACGTCAGAAAACTTAAAACAAATTGCCCAATCTTCAAACATAACTCACAAGGAGGAGCCTACTAGGTGATAGAGTCACCTAAAATAGACCCTCCATCTTCCACATGGGTGACTTTTAAATTCAACATGCATCTAAAATGCATTTATTATTATTTTTAAATATAACTGTCTAAAAACAGAAATACTTTGGGAAATAGAGAACAAAGAATTCATGGAGATTTCCACATTCCTGTCTTAGACACTTCCTGTCACTGATCTTGTCTGCTGACTGGACTCATATTTCTCAGATATAAGCCAAAACATAGCAAGCCCTGGGTTGATAAAGGACATCTGAACAGACAGCGGCTGAGAGATGGGCCTTGTCTGACAGGAGCTAGATTATACTACTCACGATGATTTAAGTAAAGAAAGATTGTCCCTATAAACAATTCCCTGGTGGTATGATTCCCCATGTACAGCTTTCTAGATGAAATATGTCTGCATATTCCTCCTCTCAGAATATGGCACAAAGATGTGCCAACTTTCTCCATCGCTAACCTTGAAAACCCTTATTTTAATGTTTAAAAATGCAATGTAAGCACCTATTGGGATTAAATATCCATCTCCCGGGGTATGGGAGGTGGCTCCGCAGTTAAGAGCATTTGCAGCTCTTGCAGAGATCCAGAGTTCAGTTCCCAGAACCCATGTTGTGCAGTTCACAACTGCCCCAAACTCCTGTTCTGGGTGATCTGGAGTCCTCTTCTGGCTTTTATGATCACTCCTCTATACACACATTCTCATAAGTAAATAGTCATTCCATATTCTATCTAGGCACAAAAAGTTTAAGTGTCTGCAAAACACCATTCCACCAGTCTTTTGCTGCCCCCATGGGAGGTAAGTATTGAGAGCAGAGGTAACTTGTCTCCTACCTGAAGGCAATAATTATACTGAAGTAAATGTCTCTTGGTGATACAAGCTCTTATCAAGCTTATGCTGGGCCTATTCAATCTCATTTCGATCTCAACACAACTTCCCTGTCAATTGGAGACACAGTTTAGCAAGCTGTCCACCCCCCCCCCAACACTTCAGTTTTTCTCTCTAGTTTCTTAAGGATGGAGAATTTACTGCTCATGCCCTTACACCTATCTGCATTTGTTAACCACTGCCCTGTCTCAGGGAGCATTTCATTGGTTAGCAGCCAGGAAAACACTCAATGAACTTTTCATTCTGTCAGTTCTTCTATCGTACTGGGCATATACATAATATAATTAAATGTCAAAGAAGTTTATGTGCTGTTTAAATGAGTAGAATGGATCTTGGATCTGGAAATTGGATTAGATATACGAGATGGGAGGAGGCGGGCATTGTTTCATTTCCCTTCCAGACCTCCAGGACTTCCACTGGCTGTGTTTATTATGCAGTTACACTATAAATTTTTCCTTAGTGCTTTATGAAGTTCAAATAACTCCATTTATCAAAAGGAGTATAAGTTATTTTAATGTTTTATTGGTATGGGGAAAAATAAGTTCAGTATGTGAAATATAATTCTTATGGAATCTATTTAGGGTAATGGGAGTAAGGAAAATGGGAGATGAATATAAGAAAAAATAAATGGGTGAATTTGGGAGATAATGGAAACAATGAATGGTAACAAAGAATGAAGAAACACAGCATTGAGCCTTTCCATGCTTTGTAGCCTATACCTTCCTACCTTCCAAAAAGGATGAATGCTGATTCTCGGTGACTGTGAACTTGGATTTCAGTTGAACACTTCTATGATGCTGGTCAGGACACATAAAGAATTAACCTGAAGATTTTGTTCACACCGCTGTTAAATACTGCAAGTAGCATTCTGCCTCAAATGAGTTCACAGGGAACACACACACCACACATCACACAACTCCCTCACATACATAATATACACACAACAGTTCTGTGGGTATTAACAACAGGATTGTATGGACGTCTATTGACATGTAAACCTACTGTACTATACAGATGTGCACCAACGATGAAGGTGATTATCCAGCCTACAATGATAGCCAAGAAGGGATATGTTTTCCCTTCAGGTGGATGTCATCAGACAAGGACATGCTGTCTTCTGTATAGGCTAGAATATTAAGTGTTTTTCCTTCTGCATGGTAGAGTCTAGACTATAGTTTCCTCTGCTCTCCTGTTTGTTTTGTTTTGTGTTTATGTGTTTGTTTGCTTTTGTTTTTGTTTTTCTTTGAAATATCTATTCCTCTCTCAGAGATGCTTGGAAAGTTTACCAGGGACAACTCCAAAAGTAAACAGAATGTGGAGGCATAAATGTTAGGAATATGGGATTACCCCACCCCTGATAACATTAATTTGTATAACCTCTGGTAATGTTTATTTGATGCCAGCAAAGTGTCAGAAACTCTGTAATCACACATATTTCTTAGGCCTTTTGAGACTATTAGAGGAGGAAATAACATTATGGAATTTAGGCTTGTGTCTGAAGCAACAGTGAATGTGTAGCAAGGAAGGAAAACTCTGTCTGAACCACAGACCTTTCCATCTTCGTGTTGACCTTACATGAATTACAACCAGATTCATTGTTAACTTGAACTGGCTCTCATGCGGATGCTTTAAAATTTTTATACTTATTTGTTTTAATGTATGTCCATAAGTGTTCTGTCTGTGTGAATGTAGGCACATGCCCTGATGTTCAAGGAAGCTAGAAGAAAATGTCTAATCACTCAGAACAACAGTTACATATGGTTTGAGCTGTCGTATGAATGCAGAAAATTAATCCCCAGTCCTCTGCAAGAGCATCAGGGGCTCAGAATTGCAGAGAAGTTAGCACTCTCTTTCTAATACTTTTGTCTAGTAGTTACCTTATCATTTAAAAGAGCAGAACATCTCAGCATAGCCAGGGTTGCTTGTGTGTAGCAAGGAGGAATGTGCTCCATGAAATAGCCAGTCATTCTCAACCTCATGCATTCTAGTTTCTCCTGACAACACACCCAGAGACAATCAGTATGTTCATGGCATTCAGTCATTGGTAGCAAACCATAGTTTTCATTTGGGACACCAGTAATCTCACCAAAGTAAACACTTTGATATAATAGGGGAGAAATAAATGCCAGAAAATGGTTACTTTTCAGTAGGACCCAGAATAAAGATTTTTTATATATTTTTGTACATTTTAAGACTTTGTGGCAAAATAGCATGCTTAGAATTTCTTATAAAGTTACTTTTCTTTACAGAGAGCCCCCTGTGTTCCAGGCCTACTACATAAATGATTTCAAAGTAATGCTACTTAAAATGGGGATATCAAACACCTATTTTCAAGAGCTAATGGAAACCAAAAAGAGATGATAAAACTCAGTGCTCATAAAATTGTAAGAAAATACTTTTACAGGAATCTGAGAGAACCATAGCTTATGAAAAATGGCATTAAATATAGTATTGTAAAATTCATACATGTCAACAATATAATTTATCTTTAGTTTACACATAAGACACAACCAAGAAGGCCATTTCTCACATATAAAAATTGTCTAATAAAAAAGGAAGTTAGTTAAATTAATAATGGACTACTGTGTGTCACTCATTATCAAAGAATTGGAAACGCAATGATAAACACTGGTAGAATTTCTGTTATCATTAAGTCTATATCATGAAGATATAGGAAATACAACGAGAAGATCAATGTCTAGTATAGGAGTTGGTGATAAATGCTGTGAAGAAATATTAAAAAGAATATGGAAGAAAAGTCACAGATGATGACTTCTGTGAAGCGTTTGGATAACAAGGGGGTGGCTGAGGTGATGACATTTGGATAAGACCTTAATTGAGTGGGAATAGCTGTGTGAACTGAGCCACAGGGCACCTGGGAAAATGGCTGTTTGCAGAGAAGATGGAACCCACAACGTTCCTCAGCAGCATGTTCAAGGTTCCTTGTGGAAGTACCTGGGGCTAGAGCTGAGGGAAGCAGAGGTGAGAGGAGACCAAGTCAGAGGGCAACAGGAAGGACCCTGTCTTCCAGGTCTTCAGTGAAATAGGATGCAGGCTTTGGGTTTCATGTCCCATTTGATCATGACAAGGTTAGTGCTACACACCAATTTCTCAGAGTGTAGAGTCACCTCTGATACAGGGCTTTTGCATGGCATGCCTGTTGGAGATTATATTGATTATCTTAATTGATGTGGGGATATTCATCTTAACTGCAGATGGAACCATTCTTTAGCTGGGATCCTGGACTGACTAAGTCAAGGAATGAAGCTGAACAATCAGTAAATATACATTGATCTCCTCTAACAGCATTTTCAATCACCTGCCATGACAGGATGTTCTGGGTACTGGATAAAACTTTTCTGCTTTCAGTTGCTTCTTCCTGGGTATTTTATCATAACAACAACAGGAAAGAAACGAAGGCAGGTGGGATGCTCCGAAGAGCTGCATGCATAGGTTACCATGAAATCCCTGATGAGGGTGCCTGGTTGGAAGATATTTGCCATAGATTAGAAAAGAAATATGGATTGCCTGGGTCAGGGATGGGCAGTGAGAGATTTCAGTAGGTGTCAGTGATTAGATTATACTTATTAAAATTCTTTTAGAGCTATGGTGCTCAATTTCCTAATGGTTCCACCCTATTTATGCAGTTCCTCATGTTGTACTGATCCCCAACCAAAAAGTTATTTTTGTTGCTATTTTTATAACTGTCATTTTGATACTGTTGTGAATTGTAACAAACATCTGTGTTCTCTAGTGGACTTGGGAACCTCTGTGAATGGGTTGGGAGTTGGGATCCACAGGTTGAGAAACACTGTTTTAGTTCCGGCTACTAAGATTCTCATAACATAGGATGTGAGTTGTGAGAAACAAAACAAATCACAGAAGAGTCTCTAAGGTGAGACCAGATAGGTGAGAGATGGCAGTGATGAAGCGGCAAAGACTCTGAGGAGGGGTGATGGCGGGGAGCAATCCATCAGTGCTCAGGGGCTAACAGAACTGGAAACTGTAAAACACTGTTACAAGTAAGAGTCTCTATGTGAGGCTTGGGGTGCATGCCTGTGTGAGTGTGTGCTCACCTGTGATTGTGTATGTATCCATGTGTGCACGACTGCTTGCACTTCCCTGGGACACTGACCAGTGGTTTCTTTAAAGCAATATTATTTGATCCAGTTAGAGCACTCCAGCTGACTCTGATTTCCTTTGTCATTTCATTCTCTGTTTTCTAAATTTCTTACTATAAACATGTGTATTGAATCAGGAGGGAAAAATCATTTGAAATAGCTTTGAAGATCATGGAGAAAGATAATTGGGGTAAAATGTGGTTGGAAAAAAATACTCAGCTGCTGGAAAAATCACTTGAAGCAGCTGACAAACACAAAACACAGCTGGCTTGGAGGCTGAGATTTTATATAATTTGAATTAAGTGTCTCTGCTGAAATGAAAAAGAGACTGAGGGAGACGTTTCTTTATACTAAGAATATTGTCATTTATTTTCTGACTTGAACTAAAAATTATGAACCCAGAAGAATATTCTCAGTAAGTTTTGGTGTTGTGAATCTTTAGCAGGATAATGGGGAGAAAGGGTCACTGATCATAATATTCATATCACTGAGGTAGGCGAAAGAACATTCAGGAAGCACTTTATACTGCTTAAGGAACTTTGACTATCCTTCAGAATATGTGGACTTGCTTTTCAGGAAAATGAAAGTGTATGTCTAAATAATGTCAACAGTACTTTTATACTCTAGCTGGAGAGATGGCTCAGCAATTAAGAACACTAGCTACTCTTTCAGGGGTTATGGGTTCCAGCATCCACATGATGGCTCACAACCATCTGTAACTCTAGTTTCAGAGGTCCCAATGCTCTCTTTTGGCACAAAGGCAGGCACACATGTGGTGCCTAGACATACCTTCAGGTAAAGCACCCATACATGTAAAATAGTATTTAAAAATAATGCTTTTTAACTATTTTAAAATAGTGTGTAATTTGTGTATTTCTGTGTGTGTGTGTGTGTGTGAGTGTGGTGTGTGTGTGTGTGTGTGTGTGTGTGTGTGTGTGTGTGTATTTGTGGTAACTTCATTCTAGATTTTGGATTCTGCTTTACTCAGTATTTGTATGTATTATCTTGACAATGGTGGACAGAATAAAAATCTTTCACTGTCTCAGTTCCTAGTTCCAGGAAGGACTTTGGCTACCTTCTTATGGAAAAGCAAGTCTGCACATCAAGTTAACTAAGGACTCGGAGATGGGAAGATGGTACTAGCTCATCCCCATAGGACCCAAGCAGCATGAAACATCCATCCCAGAGAGAAGGCCAGGGGAAGTTTGAACACAAACAGTAGAGGATAGGAAGAGAGGTTGAGGTGTGCAAATGCAGAGGGTGGAGAACGAAGTTGTGTGGCCACACACCAAAAATTATGGCAACTCCCCAGAGCTACAAAAAGCAAGGAACTCTCTCCTCAGGAGTGGTGAGAAGTGTACACCTGGCTAGCATTTTGATTTCTCCCTAGGGTTACAAATGTTCAATTTCTAAAGTCTAGCACTGTGAGACAAAGCGTTTGTACTGTTTCCCCACCAACACTGTGGTAGCTGTCACAGTAGCCCCAGGAAGAAACTATCATAGCCTTATTTCAGAACTCATTTTCAAGCAATCAAGACCCATGTTAGATTGCTTTTTTTTTTTCTGTTTGCATTACAATTCTTAGTCATCACTTAACTGCTTGTTAAAGGTTATTTGTTGGTCATCAGTGTCTTGCATTTTATTTTATTGCACAGAAAATCTGCATAATCATTTATGAAGATCTGGAACAAACATACTTTTTTTCATTTCCACAAAATACATCAAGGACTTTAATACTCTAGTTAGGGGGGTTCAATTATTAAAATGCATTCATACATCTAGGAATCGCCATCTTATTTCTTATTTTATACTCTTAATTGAATCTTCATGTTTCCTTATATATGTGGATATTTCTTACTGAATGTATTCCAACATTAAATACTATATATATATATATATATATATATATATATATATATATATATATATATATATATCTCCAAATGAGTCCTGTTACTTCAATAATTTGTGCCCTGAGATAAATAAAAAAGACTTTTAAAACTTAAATGTGGATTATATAAATGTAAACAAATATAATAGTGATTCTGCTCCTGAATTTGTGTGAATCTTGTTACAGTTTACCTTTGTGCTCTGGAACATAGCAGAAAGTGTACTGTCGACCTACAAATAGGCTATTTACATTGTGACATATTTGATCATCAACTATCTCCCCAGTACAGTTCATGTGAGGTAGTAAAATTTTTATGAAAGAAAGGGAAATTACTGCAATAGAGGGTGGAGTCTGGATCCACAAAAATACATAGTATGCAAGAGGAACTTGTATTTGGTAAATGAAATTGTCATCAAGGAGGCTTACTCCTGAATAAGTTAACCCTTTCTAGTTCTTTCTGAACTCTGGCTGGCTGGTTCAACTCAGCTGTGCTGACTCAAATCTCCTCTACAAGCTGACTGACACTAACAGGTTTCTTTCAGCTTCTCAGTGAATTTCCATGCTTGGCTTCAAACTAATTCTAGCAATCTGTCCCAATCTTCTGGCTATTTCTCATTCTCTGTTTGGTTTTTTTTTTTTCCTTCACCTGCTATCTTTCTCTCTTAATACATTTATACATAAGCAGTTTGGAAAGAGTTTTTTGAAAAATTCAGAGCATAATAATATAATGTACATGGTATAAATGGTATGTTATATTAGTGGGTGGGCACAAGAAATACAATTTAGGATAGACTATGGTTTAAACTTGAATATATCATTAGTCTTTAATTCAGTCCTACACTGAAGATATGTCTCTCAAATATCAGTAAATTGATATTTATACCATACTGCATATTAGTATTCAACATTTATAATATTTCAGTGTTATGAATAACTTTATAAAGGTGTGTGTGATGAATTTTGATATCAAGCAATTATCTAGATAAAATGAAACAAAATTTTCCCAAGAGGTTGCCTGTTAATACAGAGTGCCATTTCTGTAAGCCGTTGTGTTTGAGCGATGACCCAGACCACCTTCTGTATCTCCAGGAGGATTTGTAAGACTCACCTGTCAGATGTGCCTATAACCATGATTTCTTGAACTATGTTCAAAGCAAACAACACAGGGATAAGTACATGACATAAATTGAAGGAAAACATGCATATACTTTTGAGAAGTTTCTTTGGAATGGGGCATGGGGCTTGCTTAACTTCTGAAGCCATGAACTGCAGGGACATATGTGTATTTCTGTCTGCAAGGAAAGCTCATGAATAACTCCATGTGCAATCCTTCCAGTGGGGAGGACTCAGCTAGTCACCATCTGCCTATCACATAACAAATCTTGAGATCTCAGAAGGGAATCCAGTGCTCATTAAAGCACAGTGTTGCATGGCCATATTAGGCATGGGCTCCATTCTCATCCCTTATGGGATGTCTGATGGACAACATGGTGCGTACTGCAGTCAGTACTGCTGTATTGCTGAAAGTCTGTACAATAGAAACATGAGTGCAAGAAGAAATGCTTATATCAGATAGCCCTCCTTAGCTAGTAGGTAGTTCATATCCAATCCAAGCAATGCACTGTAAATGACAAACTTATGCAAATTATAAAAGAGACACTTTATTTTAATGATAGGTATATGCATGGCAGCCTACATATTTGTATACTTATCATGTGCATTGGATTCCTTAAATCCAGAAGTGGGCCTCAGATATGTTGGAACTGTAGCTACAGGATGTTGTATGCTTGCTCATGTACGTGCTAGGAACTGAACCATAGTGCTATATTGTAGTAAATTTCCTTGATTTCTGGCCAGTGACTACTCATGTGTTTGTACACTTTAATATTATTTTAATAGCATATATGGGTTTTCAATATATTGCCACTATATCTGCCATGGGTTTTTTGTTTTGTTTTGTTTTGTTTTGTTTGTTTTTCGAGACAGGGTTTCTCTGTATAGCCCTGGATGTTCTGGAACTCACTTTGTAGACGAGGCTGACCTCGAACTCAGAAATCTGCCTGCCTCTGCCTCCCAAGTGCTGGGATTAAAGGCATGCGCCACCACGTCCGGCTTCTACCATGGAATTTTATTAATTGCTTAGCTCTCTATATTTTATGCATAAGACACTTTCTGTTTTAATAAAATTTCCAATATTTTTAGTGAATTCACACCTTCTCTTAATTTAATAAAATTCTTTTATAATTTCTGTTAACTATTATTTTGGACATTTTTTTTAACTCTCTTGTCTCTGTGACTTTTAAACTAAGGACTTATTTGTCCCTTGCCAGAACATTTCTACTCTCTAGGGATTATCTGGCTTCCAGACTTGGGCTTAGGGAGTATTGTGCCTGGTTGATGTGAGGTGTGAGGATGCTGTGCATCCTGATAGGCACAAAGTGGTATCAAGGACAGGAACTAAGCCATTATCAATAATTCTAAGTTGGAAGGGCTGCTCTAGAATGAGGTGGAAAGAAATTTTAAAATGAAGTATTAGGGAAAGGGAGAAAATAATGATTTTGACACCAATGAAATTACAGTCTATCAAAACTAACAAACATCTTGAAAATTATTAATCAATCAGTTTAATAAACTAAAGATAAAGTGATTTCTTACATTGCTTAAAGTATAACACAATAAAACACCTGGTAATCCATAACAGTTATGTTTTGCAAGAAGATGGTGTGTGTGTGTGTGTGTGTGTGTGTGTGTGTGTGTGTGTGTGTGTAAGGACCATAGGTAAAGGGAATTCATTCCTCGGGCTCAGGCATACACTGCTGTTCTTGGGTTTGTTTTTAAGACAGCATTCTTTCCTGACCTCACCACACATTTAACTCACCACATATTCTAGGTTGGCTTGAAAGGGAGCCTCAGGGGTCCTCCTGTCTCCACAACCCCTCAGTGCTAGACTTAGAAATGCACATTGTTTTCCCTGGCTTAAGCAAGTTCTAGGAGATCTAGGGAACAAACTCAGGTCATATGCATTGCCAAATGAACTATTTCCCTGGACCTTATTACTCTGTGTGCGTGTGTGTGTGTGTGTGTATGTGTGTGTGTGTGTGTGTGTGTGTGTGTGTGAGAGAGAGAGAGAGAGAGAGAGAGAGAGAGAGAGAGAGAGAGAGAGAGAGAGAGAGAGAGAGAGAAAGAGAGAGAAACAGACAGACAGACAGATACACTTGTTTGTAGTTGTTCAATTGCTGTCTGGCCAATGAGCTTTAAGGATCTGTCCATTTCTAAGGTCCTGAAACTGGAATTAAGGCAAACATCAGTAAGCTCAGATTTTGTTTTCCTTTAAGTGCTCTGGGGATCAAAGACTATGGTAGCAAGAGATGATCATCAAAAAAAAAAAAGAAAAAATTTTTTTTTTTTTTTTTTTTTTTTTTTTTTTTTGGTTTTTCGAGACAGGGTTTCTCTTTATAGCCCTGGCTCTCCTGGAACTCACTTTGTAGACCAGGCTGGCCTCAAACTCAGTAATCTGCCTGCCTCTGCCTCCCAAGTGCTGGGATTAAAGGTGTGTGCCACCACGCCCGGCGATCATCAAATGTCTTAAGGCTCTTTCTTCCTTTGAGAGCTGGCTTCTTTTGCACTGATGCAGGAATTGTTTCTAATCTAAGAATATAGTTCTTGCTTTCTTTTCAGTATATATATAAAAAAAAATGACCAGGAAATGTATAAAGCTTACTAAGCAATCTCTGTTTACTTTGACACAGACTTACCTCTAACCTCACTAATCACTCCAATGGACCAGATTTTTCACCGCATGAGTGATACTGCTGAATGATTGACAGCTTTAATCTCTAATGGGCCATCCCCAGTTTTCAGTAAAAATCCCAGTATTGGGTTATATAGATCCCTGTATGGAGACTGTTAGAGGGATAAACCCTCTCTAAGCATAAATAGATATCCCAATGGTAGCAGTTTGGAAATTTCAGAGATTTTTTTTTCTTGTGGTCCTGGGAATAAAGAGTACCCTGTTGATATATTGATGAACGAGGAGGTCCTGTTCGTGAAATTTTAAAGGTTCACAGCAGCACATACATACTTCTCAGATGTAAACTTTGTTATTGCTAAATCTCAGCACCCTCTTCATAATGCCATGCAGATTATCGTAATCCACCCAGTTATGGTGAAATGGAAGTTGCTTTGCAAGGTTCACTGTCCCTAAGTTTATGAGTCTTTAACTATGTCAATTTCTTTTTCCTCCCTGCTCTAAGAACCCTGAAGCATTTCCCGAAAAAGCAGGACAGAAAAAAAGAATGTTACAGGTTACTGGGGAGTTCCTCTTACCAAATTAAAACACTAGTTTATAATGAAGATACCACCAAATTTCAACTTGGCTTAAAGAAGATAAAATAGTAAACCACTTAAACCAAGAAAATTCTGAACTCCTTGTTTCATTTTTCTCTCTAAGACTTGACAAACTGTGTTAAGAAGAAAATAGTAATTGTAATTGTCTTTTGGTACTCATGGTAGGGGCCAGAAGAGAGCAGCAGATGCCTAGGAACTGAAATTAGAGAGTTGCAAGTGCTGGGAATTGAACTTAGGTTCTTTGCAAACATAACAAATGTTAAGCTGCTGAGCTATCTATCCCTGCATAGACTGGATAAATATCACTCCATGAACTAGTAATCATTGGTAATTACATATGGTACCTAAGATAACTCACTTGTAGATACGTGTACAGTTGTTTTTGGAAATATACGATCAATGTGTTTGTAGATATTGAGTATAGGCACATTACTTAATTTTTAGGAAACAGTGTCCAGCCTGCCTTCAAATTTATTTTGTAATTGAAGATGACATTCTGATCCTCCTGCCTCCACCTTCTCTTGGCTGGAATTACTGATAATCACCATCTGTATTAGTGTATTTAGTTCTGTGGATTAACCCAGCGTGCTGTGCTAGGCAAACACATTATTACCCACAGACTTAGCTTGTTTTTTTTTTTTTTTTATATAGTTTTGATCTGCCATATATCGATTGCATGGATACAGAATCCTCAAATTCAAAAGTCTAGTTTCATTTTACATTTCCTTCTCTAGAGCTGCTATCCCTGAAGTGCAATAATAAATTAAATTGTCAATACATGTGGTTCACACCCTTAGCACCTAGCAACATCTGATAGTAGAAACAAGAAAAAGGAAGTGAGACAGACATGAAAGATATTAAGGCAAGTGTATCTCCTCTAAATCTTGTATTTCACAGCATAAGCCATTCACCCCATTTAAGGAATTCCTGGTCTCTACTTGCCTATAGTAACTTGCATATTGTATCAGAAATCTTTGATTCTATAACACCAGTAAAACTCACTTTTCTCACCAGGAAAAGAGGTAATATTTTCAGAGTTGTGAGAAATCTCTGGAGAGTCTCAATTGCTATCAAGAAGAGCAGTGGAGGACTCATCCTTGCACTCAAACCAAAAAGATCCCCCAGCAAAGCATGAACTACTGGGAAAGAACAGGATGGTGAGCAACCAGAGACAGAAGACCAGTAGGAGATCTGTGCAATTGCTAGGGTTCCTGGACTAAGTGTTTACATGCACAGCACCAGAAGAATAAGGCTGAGTATCCTCATCTGAAAACAAAACAGAATTAACAGTCATCAGTAATGGAAATTCATAGAAAAATATGATAATGGAGGGATCCTTGGAAACTTTCAGACTCATAGAGGGTTCCCAAAGTATATCTATCTGCTGATGAACCTTATCAGGATTACTTTTCATA
Source organism: Mus caroli (assembly GCF_978045245.1). Taxonomy (NCBI): domain Eukaryota; kingdom Metazoa; phylum Chordata; class Mammalia; order Rodentia; family Muridae; genus Mus; species Mus caroli. Next base: position 68,574,510 of record NW_028227262.1, on the reverse strand, counting down.
AAGCAGTTTCTGTTTGAAATATCTTTTTCTATGATAGTTACTAGAAGACTTGGTATAACTTACATCCTGGCACAAGTATGTGATTGGATAGGCTCTACACACATACACACACATTACCATGAGTACACACAAGCACTTAGGGCTCATATCCCATTGCTTTTATGAATTAACTTCTCTGTCTCTGTCTCTGTCTCTGTGTCTCTCTCTCTCTCTCTTTCTCTCTGTGTGTGTGTGTGTGTGTGTGTGTGTGCTCCTTGTTGTCCTTGTAAATGTCAGAAAGCCAACTGTGAGAGTCAGTTCTCACACCATGCAGCAGAGATCCTGTATCTGTGAGCACAGGTCTGAGATGACAGGAAGGACAGTACACATGCCCAATTTTCTTTTTGTGGATACTAGATATCTGTGCTCTTGTATTCACACTTATACAACAAGTGCTTTATACACCGAAATATCTCCTTATCCTGAATTTATTATTGTATTGTGAGGTGTGATATTTATTTACATTCTTGGTTTTATTTTATGTTGCTTTACTCTACATGGTAACTACTGGAACATAATTGTGCTAGAGCTTGAATACTATAGCAAAATTCTTACACAAAATTTTGATCTCTCTCCTCTCTCTCTCTCTCTCTCTCTCTCTCTCTCTCTCTCTCTCTCTTCTACTCCCATTCCCATATTTCTCTAAATATGGGAATTTACATTTTAAATATTCTGTCTGCCTCTAGGTTTGTATGCATAGATAGACAAAAGCCAAATTACATTCTGAAAAAGAACAATATAATAGGAAAACTGGGACACAACCAGGTTTATGACTTAGATCTGATATGGAAACTTGAGTGGATAAGCTAAAGTTGTTTTTATTTTCTCAAGAATTCTCTGGTGTTTTCAAATGTATTTCAAATCAGATAGCTTATTATAATATTTTGATTCAATTTTCTATGTCCAGTAATGTTGGAAATATAAATGAGTCTGTGTTTGGATCCCATGGCTTATGTCTGCAGTGTGTCTGTAGAGTGTGTTGTTCTGTGGTTTGATACTGTCACCAATTCACACCATGATGTTGTTTCAGATTAAAAAAAAATGGATGATATGATTGTGTTCTTTAGTTTGCCTTTCAGCTCAAGACTGTTTGATATCCAATTAAGCAGTGCCCAGCATCTACTATACTCTCCTCCTATCCTCCGTTTCCCTATAAATACATCAAGGAAAGATTTATCCACCACAAAGAATTAGTGCTAAAGTATCCCATTTCTCCCTTAAATACCTGAACTCATTCTCTGACTTATATCTCACCATCTTTTTGATGCTCCTATTAACCTTCCACATTTTCTGATAAATTCTCTGATAACTACCTATAATTAATGCTTTCCATTTTTTTCAGTCAAAGCACTTCCATTGTTTCAAATCTATTAATGAATGTAGATTTGATCTAAGAACTTCATTTTTCTAAATAGATGATGCCTCTCGGTGCTGCTGAGATAATGGCAGTAGACAGTGGGGAGGTGTTCTGCACCACTGAAGAGATGAGAGCTCCTAATACGTCTTTGTTCAGAGTCAGCAAAGCAATGCTTAGTAATAGAAACAAACCAGGATGATACTACAGAGTAGACATGACGGTTTTATATTTTGAATGAAAGAAAAAAAACCATGATGACCTTTATGATAACTTGCCTTCAAGGCCTAACCCTAGAACAGAAGTTGAAGAAATTCAGCCCTAAGGTATATTCTTCACTAACACTAGAAAACTTTTTTTGGTTGGTTGGCTGATTGGGGGGTTTTGTTTGTTTGCTTGCTTGTTTTGTTTTTTAAACTTTTAAGCTTATAAGAGGAAGCCAAAGTATCATAGGGAAGAAAAAAGAACTTCAAGTGAGATAAAACAATGCATCAAGGAGAAAGAAAAGAAAGAAAGAAAGAAAGAAAGAAAGAAAGAAAGAAAGAAAGAAAGAAAGAAAGAAAGAAAGAAAGAAAGAAAGAAAGAAAGAAGAAAAGGAAGGAAGGAAGGAAGGAAGGAAGAAAGAAAGAAAGAAAGAAAGAAAGAAAGAAAGAAAGAAAGAAAGAAAGAAAGAAAGAAAGAAAGAAAGAAAGAAAGACTTTGTCCATCAGAGCTAGCCCAGGACACATGCCTCCAACTTTTCATCCAGGCAGAAGAGCCCTTGAACTTCCTGGTCATATATTCTGTCTCTAAGTGAAACAGATAGAAACTCACAATGAAGAGATGAAAATTAGGATCACCCCAAAGTGAAAGTATCTCCATTATCTGCCTGCTGAAAAACGAGAAAGAAGAAGGTATAGAAGATCATATATTTGTTCCTTGTGACTTTCACCCCTTCAGAACTGTTACCCATAAACCAAAAGACCTAGAATATGGTTCTCCCAAGTCAGCAGTTTTCCCCACAAAGTGGAGAGTTTTGCCATGATTGTGACTGATACTCAAAGATGAATAAGGAGCAGCATGAACAAGCAAGGCTATTACAAACTAATACTTCATGTTCTTACTGAATTAAATAATTGAAATCCTTTTATAAAATAGTAAGCCATTGGACCTGAGAAATCATCTCAATATTCAACTGAATGCCCTTCTCCAGTAAGGCAGAGGCCTCCTAGGGAGACTGACATCAGTCATGCTGTTTGAGCTGCACTTTGCAGAATACTTTGCCTGAGAGAGGAAGATAATTATTCTAGAGAGGAGATGGGTAGTCAGCAGGAGGTTGGTACAAAATATGGAGGTGGAATTCCTATGGAGAATCCCAACTGTGTTATCTTTTCTCCTTTGTTCTTCAGCTTACTCTATCATTGCTGATGCATGTAGAGTGTGAATCAATGTGAATGTCATTGATAGACCTCTCTTACATGGCTGTTCTCTCTCCATGATGAAATCGGCTTGAGTCTGATACTAGAATTGAGCTTTATCATTTGAATAGATTGGCAACTTGCAGAGAGAATACTTTGACATGTTTGTTTGTTTGTTTGTTTTGGGTTTTTTTTTGGCATTTACAGATTATTGAAAATGCCACAAAAACAAAAACAACATTTGTGCTATGCACAATAAACATACTAGGCCCCCAAATGAATGGAAGAACATATTACCATCTGGCTGTATTCGTTACCTTCATAGAATTGTGACCAGATAGCGAAAGAAACAATCTGAGGGAGATTAGCTCACTCTGGCTCAGTTCCACTGGGATTTTAGCCCAGTGTTAGTTACTCCTATGAACTTCATTAGATCATAAAGATGGAAGGAACTCAGAACATAGAATAGCCATTCATAGCACAGCAGACAGGAAGCAGAGAGACTGGGAGGAAGGATCCAGGGATAATATTCTTCCAGAGACCCACCTCCTCTTGCTAGCCTCCATCATCCATATTTTCTTGGACTACATATTCAAAACAGGAGGCTGGGGAAGACATTTTGCATTCAAATCATAGCATGATTCACATGTAATGAAGGTAATTAGGATTTATACTCATACTGTACAGTTTCCTTTCTGGAATAGTTACTGAAAGTAATCACCACAGTAATTCCATTATGTTACCTGTCTTTGGGTACAGTGCAAAACTAGGAAATGCAGAAAACCAGATAAAGCAGCCCTTTGTTTTAAAAATCACACACTCTTCAGAGAGATGAAATGAGAATTAGCTCACAGTTGACCGTCCCAGAATGTGACATTTCACTTTGTTCAGTGACTCTACACTATTGATGTCATGTGTCCACTAATCACCTACTGGCCATTCCAGGTACCAGATAGACTGTTGCAGTATCACCCCAACTCTCAATTATAGTGTTCTCTTGGGTTCATGGTTTTAAGAATGTATTGGATACCATATAAACTAATACTCACTCTGTGGTGGTTAGGTTTGTCAACTTGGCCCAATCCAGAATCAGCTGAGAATAGGGCATTAGTGAGGGAGTAACTACAGTGGGCTTGCCTGTGGGAATGCTTGTGAGAGATTGCGTGGATTAATCTATGTTTATAGACCCAGCTAGCTTGGCAGGCACAGTTGTGTAAGTAAAGGATCCTGAAATAGATCAGGGTGAAGAAACTGAGCTGAACACTGACAAGGAATACTCTCTCTTTGCTCTTGATTGTGGACATGATGTGAATATTTTCTTATGGTTCTATCATGATCACCCTCAAAAAAAAATGTTACCTGGAATGTGAAGGAAAATAAACCTGTTCTTCCTAGCCTTTGGTCAGGTTGTTTTGTCACAGCAATAGAAGTTTAGCAAAGACACATCCTTTTCTCTTTTTTTTTTATTGCCCTGACCAAATACTAAAGCAATTTGAAGGAGAAGGAGTTTTGTGGGACATTGTGATTGTTTCTGTGCATTTTTCATTTTTTTTGTTGTTATTTGTTTGTTTGCTTGCCTGTTTTTTGTTGTTGTTGCTTTTTGCCTTACAGTTTGAGGGGATAACATCCACAAAAGAAGAAAGCCATGGTGTCAGGAATGGGATGTATATGATCACATTGTATCAACAGAAAACTAAGATCATAACTGGGGCAAGGTTGTGAAACATGCAGGCTCCCACCTCCTGTCATTCAATTCACCAGCAAGGTTCTGCCTTCTGAAGGTTCCGCATTACCATCACCAGCTCAAGAACACATGATCAAGCTTGTGATGTTATAGGAAACATTGAAAATCCACACAATAACAAGCCATCCATAGATTGAGGGTGGCTATGTGTGGGGAAAATTGGGACAGTTTGTTCTTTCAAACTTTCAGGTCATAACAAAATCTTGCACCTTTTGTTGAGATGTGCAATGTGTTTCTTTCAGTTGGCAAAGCTGAACAGGATATGACACTGTTGGGAACAAACTATCATAATGTACACAACTCTTTATACTCTTAATTTATCTTAGTGTAGGTTGGATGAAGTAGGGTGGTCAGTCCTGACTCCCGCCTTAATTTCATTGTCTGAATTGCATTCAGTGGCCTTCGAGCCTACCTGTAATTCTCCTAGCATTTAAGGAGAGCTCCTAGGACCTAACCCTCACCTCAAAATTAACCCTAACTGTAATGTGTAATATGTAATATGTAATGTAACAGGCCTAAACTCCGTGACACTGAATTATCTTACTGAAACATAAGCATAATTTTCTAGTGTGAATCATCTTGTGATTCCAAAGGCTTGGAACTTAGTACTGGAGAGATTGCTCATCAATTTACAGTGCTCCCGACCTTGCAGAGGGCCAGAGTTTACTTCCCAGCATACCTGTAACTCCAGTTCCGGGGGATCTGATACTGTTTTCTGGTCTCCAATGATACTTGCTCTGACACACACACACAGAGTTAGTCAGACAGATACACATAGAGAGACAGACACACACACATACACACACACACACACACGCAAACACACAGACAGACAGACATTACACACACATACACACACACACATACAAGTAAAATAATTTTTTAAGTATAGAATACAAACCAGTAAGGCAGTATGGCAACAATTCACCCACTGTTATCACTCTAAGACAACACCACTTTCTCATCTCTTAAGTATAAAATCCCTTTCTCAATAGTCACTCAGGAGCTAATGGAAACGCTGTTTATGAAAAATGGTGAACCCTATGAACCACAAGTTCCTGGAAACAATTAAGACAATCATTACAGAATTTTAATAGAGTATCATCTTTAGGAGTTTAGGAGTCTTCAGGGCTGGGGGATTGTGGGGCGCCACGCGTGGGGAAGTAAAGGGGTGGGAGACCTGTATCCCATCAGAGCTCGGGTAAACTGCTACGAGACCCCACAGAAGAACTGTAGACAGGCATTGGGCCTGAGGACCCTGCTAAGGGAGGTGGGGAAGGTGCAGTCTCAGCTCTGACTCTCAGTCACCACAGACTGCTTGAAACCACGGAAGAGCCAGTTTTGGGGTCCCTGGGCCGCATGGGGTCTAGAGAGCTATAGCAGGTTACCATGGGGTCAAGAGAGTCTGGTAGAGGCTTGATATAGGGAAGCCTGCTCTGTGGCTCCAGTACAGAGTATCTCGATGAGCAGAGATGGTCCATAGTTTTAGAGCTTTATTGTAGAAAAGCAGAGAAAGAGAATGTAGAGAAGGAGAGGCTGGCCATGGCCCTGTGGAGAGAGGGGATAAGGGAGGGGGAGAAGGAGAGCTAGAGGTAAGAGACAAGAAGAGAGCAAGAGCTTAAGAGAGAGAGAGGGAGGGGCAGAGCAGCCCCTTTTATAGTGGGCTGGGCTACCTTGCTGTTGCCAAGTAACTGTGGGGAGGAGTCTACCTGGCTGGAGCAGAACACCAGGAGCTTGGTACATTGTCTATGTGACTGATAATCACAGGATTATGGAGTTGAGGAGTTGATGTGGTGTCAGGCGCTTGTGTCTGGGAGCATAGCTTACGGTTTGGTCCCTTGTAGATTTTTCTACTGGGTCTCTCCAGTAAGCCTCACTCAACCAGAACACAGACTGCCTTTCACAGTCCAATAGGGTTCAGTGATTACAGTGCTTTCTTCTCTTGAAGAGGACAGGCGTTTAGTTCATGTGCACATAGTCACACACTGAAGCTCGCTGCTCTCTCTCTCTCTTCTCTCTCTCTCTCTCTCTCTCTCTCTATATATATATATATATATATATATATATATATACATATATATCACAAAATCTTTTTATTCTAAAGTGTTTGATACTTCCTTCATCTGAGGTTAGCAGAGAATAAGCTAAAAAACAAACAAACAAACATTAAGAATTGAAAAATGGCTCAGCACTAAGGAGTACATGTACACAGCTCTCACAGAGTACTTGGGTTGAATTATAAGCACCCACATGTTGGCTCACAACTATCTGTAACTCCGGTTCCAGGAACTTTGAATCCCTTCTGGCCTTCTTGAGCACAGGATAAATGTGGTGTACAGAAATACATGCAGGAAAATACCCACAGGATAAACTTCCTTTAAATAAAAGAAAAATAAAAGAATGGTTTCACAGAATCATATGACTACCCTTATCTCTTGTGTGGCTAGCTTTAGAAAGTCAGCATAAAATTTGATTTAAACTAGATCTTGCTTTATAAGCTTTCCTGCACTTATTTCGATATTATCTCACCATTCTCCTTGGATGTCATTAATCTCAGTCATGGTTGTATCCACATGGGTTAAGTAGAGAACATTAAACTTTTTGTTTTTGCTGACTTTCCAGTACTGGTAAAATGTGACCTTGTGTTCAAGCTCATTTTTGTCCTGATTGAGTTAAAGACAGGTTATTCACTCATTGTGTTTGTCTTGATTCTGCATTGAAAATTACAATATCTGATAATAGAGATTCATGGTGAGAGCCAGGGCAAGTCATGTGATTAGATAACTCCTTCTGAAGTCTAACTCTCACATGTTGCTCCCACACACAGGTTTTTCTGTCTTAACCTGAGGGCAGGGTCAATTGCTGCTCTGTGCACATTTCCGTAGGACCTTGTACTTAGCTCAATTACATTCATTCACACACTGTGCTGGGAGTATTTATTTACTAGATTCTCCCACTACCCTATGACCTTCTTCAGTTTTAATGATGACTGTATCCCAGCATCCAGGATAAAAAATGTGCTTCTAATAGCTGCAAGAACTCTAAGAGAAAATTCACTTCCCACGTAGTTTATATATTCAACAATATGCCTTGGATGTTTTTAAGTTTTTCTAATACAAATGATCTTTCCCAGAAAGTTTTGTCTTTTATTTTTCAGGTTATAATATGATTGTGAAATCTCTCCCTTCCCTTCCTTCTCCCAAACTCTCCCATGTACCTGCTACACTCCTGCAAATTCATGGCTTCTTTCTTTTAACCAATTGTGATTGTGTGCATATGTATATATGTATAGAGGGACACTGCTGAAAAAAAGGGTGGAAAGATTGTAAGAGCCAGAGAAGGAACCAATGTTTACTGTTTTATTGTGTCTATTTGAAATATCAGATGTTACATCAATAAGTTCCCCCCAACATGACAACCCAGATGTGCGATGAACAAGGATGACACCAGTGGACATGCCAATGTAGACAGGGACAAAGCAATGATTCATTTTAATACTTTATTTCTATGTGGTGAGCTTCCTTCTGAGAATAAACAAATGAATTTGTATAGAAAAAAAATGAACTAGTTTCTTTTTTTTAATTTTTAATATTTTTTATTACGTATTTTCCTCAAATACATTTCCAATGCTATCCCAAAAGTCCCCCATAACCTCCCCCCCCCCACTTCCCTACCCACCCATTCCCATTTTTTTGGCCCTGGCATTCCCCTGTACTGGGGCATATAAAGTTTGCGTGTCCAATGGGCCTCTCTTTCCAGTGATGGCCGACTAGACCATCTTTTGATACATATTCAGCTAGAGTCAAGAGCTCCGGGGTACTGGTTAGTTTATAATGTTGTTCCACCTATAGGGTTGCAGATCCCTTTAGCTCCTTGGGCACTTTCTCTAGCTCCTCCATTGGGAGCCCTGTGATCCATCCAATAGCTGACTGTGAGCATCCACTTCTGTGTTTGCTAGGCCCCGGCCTAGTCTCACAAGAGACAGCTATATCTGAGTCCTTCCCTGAGACCCCTGCTTAGTCTGAGGAGTACTTTCTTACTTTTCATTAATAAATATTGATCTCCCATGGTACAACATATATGATTACATTCCCCCCATTTTCACATTTGTGTATGCATGTTTTGTGTGTGCTTGTATGTATGTTTCCATGTGTATGCATGTGTGCATGTTTTTGTGTGTGTATGTATATGTGTCCCACAGTTGATATTGGGAAGCATCCTTGGTTGCTCCTTTACTCTGTTCATTTTGTCAGAGATACTCTGGGAATCCTGTTTCTCCCATCTATGACTGGAACTATGCACAAACCATCACACACAAACACTTGGCATTTATGTACATTATGAACTCTGATCCTCATGTTTGACTAGTGTGTTAGCCACTGATAGCCCTTTCTTCAGGCCCAAAAGTTCATTTTTATACTTTTTCTTATTAGATATTTACTTTATTTACATTTCAAATGTTGTCCCCTTTCCTGGTTTGCCCTTTGAAAACTCCCTATTATCTCCCCTGCTCACCAATCCACCCACTCCTGCTTCCTGACCCTGGCATTCCCCTACACTGGGGCATAGAGCCTTCACAGGACCAAGGGCCTCTCCTCCCATTGATGTCCGAGTAGACCATCCTCTGATACATATGCAGCTGGAGCCATAAGTCCCACCACGTGCACTCTTTGGTTGGTGATTTATTCGCTGAGAGCTCTGGGGATACTGCCTAGTTCATATTGTTGTTCCTCCTATGGAGCTGCAAATCCCTTCAGCTCCTTGGGTCCTTTCTCTAGCTCCTTCATTAGAGACCCTGTATTCAGTCCAATGGTAGGCTGTGAGGATCCACCTCTGTATTTGTCAAGCACTGACTGGTGGAGCCTATCCAGAGAAATCAGTTCTTTGGTGTTAAAATCTGATGTCTTGGAGGAGTGTACTCTGTACAACATACACTTTTCCATTCAACTCTAATATCTTTTTCCTATAAATCCTCTAATGTTTACAAATGAGAAATACATTACTAGGTTAACCAAATTACTGAGTTTTCCCATTAATTACATCTCATCTTCCTGTACCCCAGTTCTATCCTTCATTTTACATTTTCAACACACATACAATGTTGACCTTTTTTTCCCCCTACAGTAGCCTCAGTAGACAATCAGCTTCCCATTCTGATGAGCTTGCACTCTGACATGAGTAAAATGTTCGAACACAATGGGGAGCCAATCAGAGCATCCTTGATAGAGCAGTGCTGAGGGACAGAGAGGAGATAACGTTATAAGCTAGAAATTGTCACTAATGGCAGGACAACCTTTTAAAAACAAACTCCCTAGGACAATTGTAGATTTATGTTAGCTGTATGCTGCATCAAGTATATGATCAATCATTCATTAAGACCGGGGCTTACTGTGGCCCATGGATTCCAAGGTCTAATCTATAATCCATTTTCCTCTTTGCTTTGGAGCCAAAGGTGAGGCAACATGGAGAAGGGTAGAGTACCTGAGCAGTCAACATGGGGAAGGCACTTTGAACACAGCCCTTTGAAGGCAGGCCCTCCTTCTAGATGACTTAAAATCCAAACCCTTGACCTACCAGTACAGGCTCTTTCAGGCCCCAGTAGTATCATCTTAGGGGAGCAATTCTTATAGCTTATATTCTCTAGTAACACTCAAAATTCAGACTATTCACATACTGAGATTTCTCTGTAGTCAACATTTCCTACCCAACTGTTGTGCTTCCCAGATTGCTACCAGTTTTCTAAATCTTTCTTTTCTTAGACCTAACTTTACCCATGAGATCACTGCTTCCTTTAGACATAAATGCTATCGCTCCTTTCTGTGTCTCCCTTTCATCTTTCTCCAGCTTTGCATAACAGCTTTCTCTAGAACCTTCCTGTGTACATCCCCTAGCTATGACTTAAGTCCAAATCATCAGACTAAAGTCAGAAATTGGTTTCACAAAATGAAAGGCAGTTAAATGGTACCCTTCAACAGTACCCTTCACTGTACTCAGCTAATCACGATATTGGGAATTTGCTGACCCTGATCACTTTAATTTAGATCTCATCAGCATGAGGAAAAGGAAAGGGTCAATAAAGTGCCATGACAATCCAGTTCTCAGTTTTCCATACATTATTTTTTTAATATTTAATTTTACTATATGTAGATGGCTGGTTTTCCTACTTCCATGTCTGTGTGCCATGTGTGTGCAGTACCCACAAGACAAAAGAAGCAGTTGGATTTTCTGGAAATACCATGGGGTACTGATATTTGAACTCACACCTTCTGGAACAAGCGCTTTTTAACTGTCCAGCTATCTTTCCAGCCTTTCCTTCATTCTTTAAACAAGCCATGTTTGGTTTGTCATCCTGGAAAATAATGAACTTCTTTGCATTAATCTAGGAGTCTGTTGACACAAGATAAACACATTGGAGGGGAATACCTGAGAAAAAGAATCAAAGGATTCAGAAATTGCCTGAGGTCATCTGTGCCTCCCCCAAATACCTTTTAAAACCAAATTGTTCCTCAGCTGTTCATTCTTTTGTCATTTTGCTCCTCTGTAGACAAAAATGGAGAAAATAATGGATATTTGAAGATACCTCCTAAGAATTAATAAACTGTACAATACCTATTTGTAAGAATTACTAAACTCAGTAGTAATGGCTCCTTTTAATTTAGAGTATTATAGCAATGAAATGTGGAGTAGAAAATATACCAATAGTGATGAATTTGACTGTTATCCCTCAGTGGATGAGAAAGACTTTAACTTGTCATTTATGCTTCCTTGGCTTCTATCATCTGTTATAAGTGCAATGTGTGCAATTTCAAACCTATGAGAGAAAGCAATCACTTGGAAAAAGTCATTCAAGTCTGTTTTGTTTTTACTGGTTCTTTTGGGAAGAGGAAAAGACTTTTATACACAGGAAAGCACCATCACTGTGGTTACCTGCAGAAGATCTGTACAAGATCAAGCCAGCTAATAATTTAGCATGGCATAGTCAGAGGCTCTGGATGCCAAAAGGCTAACTGGGGAACTACTGACAGTTGATGGTGACTAAAGCTGGGAAAATAAATTACAAACAATACTCTGTTCTGTGAAAAAAAATAGTCTTTATAATTTTTCTGTCACTAAAGGCACATTTTCTAGAAATGGAAGTAAAGTTTGAAGGAGCATCCCAAGGGCATCTTCCAGGTCTAACTTTTAGGCTCAGAAGATACTGGAAGGGTAGAGGCAGCCAGGAATCACGGAGCTCAAGTCTATGTTGTTAAGAAACCAGTGAAGTGTACTACTCAGGATGACTTTCATGGCTCTCCTATCCATGGCTCATTTTGCTTCTAGTTGACCCACAGGGAACTCTGTAAACCCTATCTGGTTCTTCTTTCTTTTAATATCCACCATAAGTGAAGTCAACACTGTGATGGTGTACAGCCATGCTGTTGGGTCGAATGGGTATTTATTAAGCTTCCTGTACATTGAGCAAGTTTCATTTCCACTGTGTATTTTCATATCAGTTATACAAATCTACATACAAGAAGGTCTCTCCTTACTTTAATATTTTAATAAATATTTCATTAGTTATTTGAAAATTTTACATAAGGTCTTGATAATTTCACTCCCCCTCCCCCAACTCCTTCTAGCTCAAACCTCTTTCTTTACTCACCCAACTTTGTGTTTTGGTTTGGTTTGGTTTTCCCTTAAAACCCATCAAGTCAAATTTGTGCAGCTCAAATATCTTTGCATGTGTGGTGGCCTTCCAGGGGAGTACATTCACCTTACCAGAGCTACACTGTTAGAGAAAACTGACTAGCCCTCTCCACTGAGCTAGCTACTCATTGTCAATAGTTCCTTACTGAAGGGTGTGACTTCATACTCAGCTCTCCACCTCATGATGAGATTCAGTCTGACTTGAGAGTGTGCATGGGTATTGTCCTTGTTGCCACAACTACTGAGGTTACATGTGCAGCTGCCCAGATGTTTCCAAAAGACAGTATTTCTTTGTAGTCATCCACAACATCTGGCTCTTACAATCTTTTGGTCCTTTCTTCTGGAAGAATCCCTGAAGAAGTGTAGTATAGATGTTCTATTTAGGTCTGAAAATTCTCCAGTCTCTATTTTCTGTACATTGGTCAGTTGTCTCTGTTTTAATTATCACCTACTATAAATGATTAGAGCTGAAAGCCATACTAATATATTAGTTTATGGATAAGTCATAGCATTACATTTAACTGTAGCTCCATTTAGGAGAATAATAGGAATATGTTTTTCCCTGAGAACCTATGATCTTTTAGCTACAGGTTCTTGGTTATGCTTAACATACACTAGCCAGTCATTTACCCATATTATAACATTATATGACGAAAAGTATTACAAATTCATCTTTAACTTAGAATTAGTAGTAGAGAAAAAGACATAAGGGTGATTGTCTGCTTGACAAAATTGGGAAGGGAGAATCTCTCTGGAGAAATTGCTTTCAACAGATTGGATATATTAATATGTTAGTATAAGTTTATGGGACTTTTTCTTGATCACTAATTGATAAGGACACAGTCTAATACAGATGGTACCATCCCTGACCAGGTGGTACTGGGCTATATAAGAAAGGTAGTTGAGCAGCTAGGGTTAGAAGGCCAGTAAATGGTACTTTTTAATGACCTGTGCATCAATTTCTACCTCCAAGTTCAAGGATTGGCTACTCTTGTCACTTGGATTGTGATGGATTGTCACTTGGAAGTTTTAGAGAAAATAAACTCTTTCTTTCCTGATGTTTCTTATCCAGAGTTTTGTCACAGCAACATAGAATCAAACTAGAACAGAAAACAAACACCGAACATGCTCTCCAAATAAGCAGTGAACATGTGTCCTGGATTACCATGGAGAATGTGATTAGAGGCAGAGGAATCCCAAAGGTGTCAAATTATCTGCTTTGATTTTCCCAGCCACAACTCACTGTCACAGAATTTACTTTCCTAAGACATTATCTGAAGCCACCTATTAATTATTGAATATAGTTTATCTTATAAACTACACCATTGTAATTTGATACTTTCTTTTGCCAAGTTCTTCTAATAATTCATTTTAGCATATAAATTCCTTCACACATTTAACTTGAGGAGAAAAATCAGGGCCTGACCATTTGAAAACTCTGTCTGTTGTTAAAAATACTGCTGATTATTCATGCAGGAAGTTCCTGTCCCTGAGTTTCACTTAGATTATTCAGAGCAGATGCCAATGTCAACACGAGATCAGAATTTTCAATTAAATGATTAGAGTTCCTCCTTTGATAACCTAAGCAGCAAGTTGTCTTTAGAGGACCCATATGTAAATAATTTACTTGGTAAACTATCAGTAATTTGAATGCTGAGATAGCTATATTACAACAAAGAGTTATGAATACTGTCTTTAGGGAACTTGGGTGGGCTAGAATAAAATTAAAGTCCCAAATTACTGTAGTATATCTCAAAGATCAGTCTACTGCTGAGTTTTCCATTAGCCTACCTATGAGTTGAATTAGTTCTGTACAGAATAATTTATCTTACAGTCAAGGTCTTCAAGAGAGCTGGGACTAATACGGTTTTTCTGTGTGATCCATTTACATCTCTATTTTCACAGTATTGCACTTTTGTGGATCTGAATATAGAAAACTTAACAGGGAAATACTGTCCTAACTAAATAAATGGATGGCTAGTTGTGCTGCAGTATTTTTTTTATGAATCATTTCAAATGTGCAATAATGATATTAACATGATAATAGGAAACCATCCGTGCGTGGTATATAGATACTGTTACATTCAGCATCAGAAACCAGCATTGTCCAATAATAAACACAACTTATATGAAATGAAAGATCACAGAGCTTCTAACTCTGAAAACATCTTAATTATTCATCTTATGTTGTTATGTAGAGAAAGACCTAAATATCAGCTTAATCTCATTGCTCAATAAGAACTTGCAGATGTGAGTTCTCAGCTACTCCTCCGGCAGCATGGCTGCCCCCTACTGCCTACATTCTGGTATCACAGGCTCTCTAACACTCTGGAACAACAACCCAAATAAAGTGTCCTTCTATAAGAAAGAGAGCTTCATAATGTCTTTACATATTTGTGTGTAATTTAATTATTTTAGTGTGAAATGGTAATATAGGACCTAAATTTTCATTTGATTAAATATGTAACATTTTTATGCTATCCCATAATAACTTTCAAAGCTACATAGAATCATAAAATAGTAATTACTGTAAGATTTGTTTCTATGAAGGGATAATGATGTCCCATGAGAGGCTGACCAATACAGATGCAGATGCATGCAGCCAACCATTAGACTGATGATCCCAATGGAGGAGTTAGGGGGAGGACTGAAGGAGCTTAAGGGGTTTGCGACCCCATAGGAAGAACAACAATACCAACCAACCAGATTCCCCCAGAGCTCCCAGACACTAACCCACCAACCAAGAGAACATATGGAGGGACTTATGGCTCCAGCTGCATATGTAGTAGAGGATTGCTTTATCTGGCATCAATGGGAGGGAAGCCCCTTGGTCCTGTGGAGGCTCGATGACCCAGCATAGGTGAATGCTAGAGCTTTGAGGTGGGAGTGGGTAGGTGGGTGGGGAGCACACTCATAGAAGCAGGGGACATGGGGGATGGAATAGAGGGATTGTGGAGGGGAACCTGGAAAGGGGAATAGCATTTGAAATGTAAATAAATAAATAAATTAAATAACCAATAAAAAAATGAAAGAAAAAAAAACCCTCTAAAACAAAACAAACCCTTCCTTTAAACAAAAAGGGATAATGAACTAAAGAAACTACATTATTTTTAAATTATTAATGAGCAGGTACCTATGTATTCTGTAGAGTTGTGGTCAAAGCTGTAGTCAGAACTCAACATTAAATCCTGAGAATATCCTATGACTTGAGGGATTGCTTTAACTCAAAGGGCCCATTGTATTTGGAAATTAATTTCCCAAACCAGTCATTTACATTTCCCACTTTTCAAAGAAAGGAAATTCACATAGCAACCCCATTTAAAATTCAAAACACTGTGTTAACCACCCAGTTTCACAACTCAGATGGCAACAAGCTTTTCTTTAGCAGTCCCATCGTGTAAGTTCACACATTCATCTTCCTCATCGCAACGTGCAGTCAACCTTATGAAACGCTGCAGTTAAAATTCAGAGGCCTGCTCACTTGGCTTCTACTTGATCAAGTTGGTTACTTACTTGAGCTCAGATTTTCAAGATGTTTGCACGCATTCCCTCTGTGAGTCTCCTATCCATTCCTCAGGGATGTCTGCACACCCTAGACATTTTCACCAGACAAATCCTCAACTCTAATCTGAGCCCTTCACTGGGTGCTGGATATCACAGCTTTGGGTCAGAGAGTACCTGCTACCTCTTCTTCCTAGATCTATGAGTTCCCAGCACAACTTCTCTGTTTCTTTATGTCTCTTAAATTCAGCAAGTCATAAACTGTCTAAAACAGAGTCCTCTGCAAGCTATTTTCTACCCAGCATCTCCTACATAGGGTGTAGTGAAATAGTTAAATGTTATATCACTGTGGAAAGTACAAAGATATAATAAATAAGTTTATTTGTTTATTTATTTATTATAATAAATCTGTTGTATTTTATGCCCATTTTCAGTATTTAAACTGATTTGATTTCAATGATTTGATTATTCAAATGGCAACACTTTCCTTTTGATTTAGTATATTATATTAAAATTTCTTATGTAAAATTATAAACAACTAACTCTAGGGGATTTTTTTGCTTTTTTTTTGGTAAATAGATGATTCTCTGAACAGTTTTTTACAAAAAATATAATGTACCTAAGCAAGTTTATGCTTAAGGTAATATATGACAAAAACTTTGAATGATACAATTAAGGGATTTATAATCAATAGAAAGCTTAAATATTTTTATCTATGATCTGTTTTAAGATTCTCTGTACATATTTTAAATTTTCTGACTTGAACAATTTAAAGTTTCTTAAATATTTGAAAAATACAATGGGCCTATAATTGTAAAATTTATTGTCTTTTAATGAGCTATAATTATCTTAAACCAAAGATGAATTTGAAATTAATAGAATTCAGGAAATATGGAACTATTTTATATTTAGTAAATAAAATATACTACTTCAAGATTAAAGGTCATATATCTTTACTCATAATTAAAATGTTGTTGGATTTTTCATTATTTTTCCAAAATACTTTATATACATATTAAATATACTATATTAGATAATATATACTTGGGGTGTATATGTGTGGTTTGCAAAAAGCACAATTTTAGAAACTTCAAACTTTTAGCTTTTTTTATTGTTTATTTGCTTTGAATCTACTTTATAGCTACTAAGTTTTATTCCAATGCAACTTTTAGAAGGAAACTACATTTCTAAGTGGAACAATCTGAAAATGTATAAATTACTTAAAAGTCAACTTAATCTGAATCATGCGAATTTGGTCAAAGAAAAAAGTAAACGGGACAAAGAAAAGCCAGCAAAGAAGAGTTTATTAGAGTCATTTGTACTGAGGAAGGGGAAGGGTCAAGAATTCCCTCTGCAGTGGGAATAACAGTGTATGCCTGGTATTTACTAATAGAGTATTCGGGATCTTGACATTCTACAGTGACTGAGAGATAGAAGTGTTGTCCTTTGGCAATTACATTTTGAACTGTTTGTTTCCAGATCCTTGAGGAAACTATGTCTGGAGTATAGTAGGTGAGATTCTGAGAAATTTTATGTACTTCTCAAAGGCAGAGAAAGATTTTAAATTCGGAAGTTTAACAATGGAAACAAGAAATTAAGGGGACATAATTAAGAATAAATATGTTCCTCTTTCCCCACATTCTCACCAGCATCTGCTGTCACCTGAGATTTTGATCTTAGCCATTCTGACTGACATGAGAGAGAATTTCAAGGTTATTTTGATTTGCCTTTTCCTGATGACTAAGGATGTTGAACATTTCTTTAGGTGCTTCTCAGCCACTTGGTATTCCTCAGTTGAAAATTCTTTGTTTAGCTCTGTACCCCATTTTTAATAGGGATATTTGATTCTTCGGAGTCTAACTTCTTGAGTTCTTTGTATATACTAGATATTAGCCCTCTATTGGATGAGCGTTGGTAAAGATCTCTTCCCAATCTGTGGGTTGCTGTTTTGTCCTATTTACAGTGTCCTTTGCCTTACAGAAGCTTTGAAATTTTATAAGGTCCTATTTGTCAATTCTTGACATTAGAGCATTAGCCACTGGTGTTCTTTTTGGGAAAATTTTCCCCTGTGCCCATGTGTTTAAGGCTCATTCCCCACTTTTTCTTCTACTAGATTCAGTGTATCTGGTTTTGTGTGGATATCCTTGATGCACTTGGACTTGCATTTTGTACAAGGAGATAAGAATGGATCGATTTGCATTCTTCTACATGCTAGCCACCAATTGAACCAGCACCATTTGTTGAAAATGCTGTTTTCTTTTCCACTGGAAGTTTTAGCTCCTTTGTCAAAAATCAAGTGACCATTTGTGTGTGGGTTCATTTCTGGGTCTTCAATTATGTTCCACTGAACTAGTGAAAGTGATCAGATCCTGATGTGGGAAAAAATGGATTTAGGGTTCCACAGCAGGAGAGACAAAAGAAGACATTAATCAGGGTGCATGCTAAGAAGAAGATGCCCTGTGTGAGGTCTGACTTACCCCTGTTCCCAGTAGGTGCACAGGAAAACAGCCTTAAACTGAATTACTTTTCAGTGCAACTGGCAGTGATTCAGGAGATCAAACACAGCCTTATGTTTCAGCAGAATTCTCTAGCCAATGCTGTTTGAAGTGACAGGCTGAGCGTCAGATCTCCCAAGCAACTGTGTAGTTGTGTTGAGGTACCAAAGCCTTTAAAGTGATCACACTGGAGTCCTCTGCGCTGCCTTCCTTCCCTCTGTTGCTCCCTCTTACAAACAAGGTAATTTGGGTGAGATCTGAATCAGACAGAGGATTTCTGAGTCAGCTCTTGTTTCCTGTCTGACTCCTGCTGTACTAAATGTTTCCAAAAAGCTGGCCCAGTGATTCTAACCTCACATCCTTTCTGTCTCTGTCCTTGAACATGCCTTTACTTTTCTGTTTTGTTTTTGTCTGTCTCTCTCTTTCACAAGTTGGCCAGAGCCTAAGCATCCTTTCTCTGGTTAAATTGTGCTTTTTATTCCCCTACTATGAACCTGTCTCCTCTTATTCTACCACATGGATGTTCACAAGCAGCTTTCTCTCTCTCTCCATCCCTATCCTCTGGGTACCTTCCAATATTTACAGTGTTTCTTTTAAATACTAATGAAATTGTTCTCCAGGTTTCTTACAAGTTTGTTCTTAAATTCTTTTATTAATGAGGCTAAAAACCACGAGTGAACCCCAATTTCCCAATAACAGCTAGCATCCCAGGTGAAGCTCCCCAAAATTCCTGATAATATTATTATCACCATAGATATTTTTACATGTTTGTAAAATTAATATTTAGAATATAACCTGAATAAGAAACAATACTATGAAGGAAAAAAAATATTAAGGTCTAGGAATATCATTGGTGGCATACATCTAACAGCTGCAAGGGTTTACATTCTACAACTAAACCCACACATCAAAACAAAACAAAACTCTTTCTAACAATTATATAAATGGGAGTCAGTGCTAGTGTTCAATTTGTGCTTTAAAGACTCAAGAATGACGAGGATTCTGGAAACATACAACACAGTGTGAGTTCTTAGTTGACCTAGAAAAGCTCTCTGAGGGACTGTGAAACAATTAGAAATTTAAATGCATGAAAATGGAGACATAATTTATGTAATGTCACATGTTTTGATTGTACTACTGGGGGTAAAAGACCTTCCATGACTTTGTTGGAAGATTTCTTTTGCTAATACTTTATATACAAAAGAAAATATTCTGAGTACTGCTTGTTTTTAATAAAGATGATCTTATTTTTTTTCATTAAAAAAATGACTCCTAAAGTAGGAAATCAACTTTTGCAACTTTAAACACTATTTTTCACAGATTGAAACCCCATTTCAAGACGCTATCAAATGAGTTCCAGATTATAGTCCTAGATGTCTGACAGCATTTGTATATTTACCTAATATTAACATGTGCTTATTCTCCAGTGATCCCTGGTATTGAAAAGTAAAGAGCAATATGATGAACACAGGCACTAGAGATGGAATTTCAGAGCAGCATCCCTCCAATTGGTGCTAGCAGATATAGTCCATTTTTTCCTATGATATAATGTCCAGGCTCTTAGATTCTTGAGTGACAAATTGAACAAGATTCAGAAAAGCAAAAGTATATTGACTAATAGACACACTCTACAGAGGGAGCTGGCTTGAGCTAGCATATGGCTCATTGTCTGGATTTGGTTTGGACTTCCTTTTTATTTTATTGTTTTCAAGCAAGCAGTGATTTTATTTCTTTTAGTTTGAAAGAATTAAGCCAATGGATGGGAAGGGCTTTGGAAATTTAATTTGCATTCTGAAAAAAGCCACTTTTGGGGAAAAAAAAAAGTCTTGGGTGACATCCAAGATAGAGCAAATGCAAATGGCTTAAGCACAGACAGATATAAACCAGAAAGACAGGAAGACAGAGGACCCCACAGCTGTGGGGTGGCTGTCCTCCTGTGGCCAGCAGAGGAGCCTGTTCTTGCCTCTCTCAGAGTTAAGAGGCACAGGCCACCCTGACATACACTCTCAGATTTGCCTGTATTTGTCATGACAAGACATTCAACAGAGGAGGTTGAATTCCAGATATTTGTCTAGTGGAAAGTGGACTTCCTTTTTATAAGTCTAGATGGAGAGGTTCACAGCAACAGCAATGGTGTGGGATCCTTACCCTGATTGACCTATGGGCTGTTGTGGACAATCTTTCTCTCTCTCTCTCTCTCTCTCTCTCTCTCTCTCTGTGTGTGTGTGTGTGTGTGTATATGTTGATCATAATTCCATAGTTTTAAGCATATGTACTACCATAGACACATATGAGATAGTAACTCATGGATTTCTCCTGGATGATCACCTCAAGGACAAGTACAGCCGAAATTTTATGTGGACCCAATACCCATTTAAGCTGTCTCTCTAAAAAATAAAACCCTTTCATTTTACCAGCATTTACCTCCTGATGACAAGTCACCCAAAGTAGGGAGTTGTGGGGCATTGTCCTTCCAAGAACAACAGACAAAGTCTCCTACAAAGAGCTACCCTAGGTCACTGGGCTATCCTTGGGTCTTCCTATATCACTGGGTAACAGGTTCTTATAAATGATTAGGATTATCTGTGATTTTTGAAACTCAAAAAAATATAAAGCATAACAAGATAAAGCCAGCCTAGTCCTTTTCATATACTGTAAACCAGCACAGTATTCTAATGGAAAGAAATGTCTACCTTCTCTTTAACCACCTTTAGGGAATGTGTGTTCTCCGCATACTGGGTAACTTCACCGGGTCCTACTGTCTACCCCACTCGGCAGGTACACCAGTTGAGACTCACACAGAGCCTGTTCAAACATAGATAGCTAAACCTCAAAGCCAGAAATTGTATTCAGTGGGTCTGAGATGGGATCAGATAATTATTTCTCACGGGTTCACAGTGGACCCTGTTACTGTTCATAGGAAGTGCCATTTCTGCAGGCACTGATTCTGTCTTTCCTTTTAGATTTAATGCAGTTCTGATCTAGACAGCGTAGACACACAGAGCTGTCCTCACATATAAATACCATTGCCATCTGGGTAGATGTTTACCCTCAAACAACTGATGCATAACGATATGCTCCACAAACTTGAATACAAATAGAAGTGATTTATTTATATTCAGTGAGGTTGGGGCACCATCTGAGGTTACACATGTCAATCAAACTCCTTTGTAAGATGACTGAGCTAGGAGATGAAGGTGCCAGAAGACTCTGGTGTAGCAGCTTAGCAAACTTTCAGTGTTAGTGAGTTTTGTTTGTATGGTCTTTTAATTCTTTATACATGTGTGCATGGGGTGGGGCAGGGGTGTTTACTATGAGTAGATTTGTCCATGGCAACCAATGGAGAGTGATGAATTGCTTGACCTGGAGTTATAGGCACTTGTGAGCAGCCACATTTTTGGTGCTGGAAAACAAATATTTCCTCTTCAAAAACAGTTGGATTTCAATGTTTAAGTTATGTTCTAACAATTGCATGCTTTTGACAGAAAAAAAAATTGTGTTCACATAAGAACAAAACATAAGTAAATATTAAAAAAAGTAGATAACCTGAGTGTGCAAGGAAGCAAAAGTGGACTTTATTTCCGGAAGTAATGAATTTCACTTCTCAGAGTATATGTTTAGCCTTACATCTGATTGGTAGTAAGAAAACTGCCTCTACACTGGTTACATCTTTCCTTGTGTTTGTCAGGGTCGATGTAGTCTACATAAGGCAGAGCTCCTTCAGCAGCAGTGAGGACTTACTAAACCTAGCAGCATAAAAAACCCTTCTGGAGCCGGGCATGGTGGCGCACGCCTTTAATCCCAGCACTCGGAAGGCAGAGGCATGCGGATTTCTGAGTTCAAGGCCAGCCTGGTCTACAAAGTGAGTGCCAGGACAGCCAGGGCTACACAGAGAAACCCTGTCTCGAAACAAAAAAAAAACAAAAACAAAAAAACAAAACAAAACAAAAAAAACCCTTCTGATCCCATGGACATAGTAGTCATAAGCATCCCATCCCTGTGGTCCAATATTGAAATGTGCAATTTATGGACTCCATGGTTATTTAAAGTACATGTTGATTATCAAGAGTCTATTAAAGAACAGGAATCAGAACTGTGGAGAGACCAGAGCAGTTCAGAGCTCTGGCTGCTCATGCAGATGACCTGATTCAGTTTACAGCACCCACATGGCAACTCACAACCACGTGTAGCTCCAGTTACTGGGAATTTCATGCCATCTTCTTTCCTTCATGGGCACTATATGCACTAGGGCACAGACATATAAAGTAAACACTTACCTATATAAAAATAAGTCTTAAAAAAGGAAATGTCACTCCACAGTTCAATATCTGTCATTATTCAAACTCCCTTTCACTCAGTCTGATTGGAGTGAGGGACACATCAAGAAAAAGCTTTTCCTGTCTCACGTTTGTTTAATGTCAGTAGTTTTGCTCCTGTCCATATTCTACAACACACGAAGAGAGTACATAATTACTCTCCTGGAAGTTAGACCCTAAAATAGTGTAGAGAAGAGGAATCATGATTTTAGCAAAGGCTTTGAAATGACAGGGAGATCTTTGTTCTTATCCTGCTAGTGGGATATTTGCAGAGAATCTGTCACAGTCATCACAGAGAATATATTTTCTTAATATAAGTATGGAACCAGAACTTGGTGCAGAAACTGTGTAACACCAGCAACCAAGGAGGTCAAAGAAGGAGGATCCAATCTTAAAGCTGATTGGAGCTACAGTGTGTGTGTGTGTGTGTGTGTGTGTGTGTAGATAGATAGATAGATAGATAGATAGATAGATAGATAGACAGATAGATAGATAGATAGATGATATAGATATGATGCGATGGAGAGTTAACTAATACATTTGTCTAACACATGTATAGCCTTGGTTCAAGCCATAGCACTAACGAAATTTAATAAGAAGAAAACATGTTGAAGATTAAAACTATACTTTGGCTGTGAGTAAATAATATAGAAATTAATTTTTGCTTAAAAGTATGAATTTAGAGTCATAAGTGCTTCCAACTATATTTTCTATAATAAATGGCAAACATCACTCTCAGCCATAGCAGTTGCAAATATTTCCTCAGAAGAAAGAATAACTTTTTTATACCTTTATAAATAGCATTTAAATCCTCCAAAAGGAATTATCAAGTCTGTGTTTGTCTTTTATATGTTACAGATTCTGAAGTCTTGTAAAAAGGTCAATAGTCATTCTAAAACAAAATCTACTCTCTCTGTTCACTTATAGATCCATTTTGCATAGTGTCAGCCAAACTAGGCTTTTAATATTATGTTTTGAAATGCATGTTTGTTGTGGGGAATTATCATCCTCAGGGGTTCCGGCATATACAACAACCACATTTCTGTTCCCTTCTGTCTCCTTCTTTAACAAGAGAGGCTGACAATTCCTACTGCCTGTATTTTATGTATTCAAATGGAAAACCTTACATAAACTACTTATTCTTCAAAAAGACCTTCTATTACTCTATAACATGCCTGTGAAAGAACCCTGTTTCTCAAACACTTCTTAAGTATAATTTTCAAGAATCAATTGACTGTACACCATGAGTTCTTCATGAAATTGGCTTATATTGTCATGTCAACTTACAGGTGCTTGAAAAAACTAAAGTTTCAGTGATTTCATGCCAAATATTTAATTAAATCTTAGAAATAGGCTTAATCAATATTTCATGTAAGCTCTGTGTTCTTGATGAACTGAGCAATGCACTGACTAAAACCTAAACAAAGTTTCAATGATATTTAGGTCTAGGGGACAAGCCAAATTTTGTCCAAATTGAAAAAAAATAAGGAGGAGATAATATGGCATGAAAGGGTGACAGGAAAAGACAAAAATCAAAGTGTTGCAGGAACACTGAGAGACAGGGTAAGCCTGCAGTGATCTTTCAGGGTTCAGGGCTGCAGTCAAAACTTATGATAGTATTAAAACTTCAGATAGAAATCAGCCTTGAGTTTGAAGCTGGAGAAAACTATAGAAATAACACAATTTTAATATGAATAATTAGATAAAGAAATCTTGATATATCAAGGATGTACTATGTTTTCAGACAAGAACTTTATCTATGCCCTATGATATTTTCCCATTATAAAGTGAGGCCTTTGTATTTGTCCTTCAACACAAATCTAGAGAGAACAATCCAATTTATCACAGAGTGTATCTTTCCATAATGCTTCAAGGTAACCAGAATGTGGGTAATTATTGCTGTGAACAGGATTACAATGGTTGGAAGATCAGACAAAAGAGGGTAATCTCCAACAACCATCAAAAATAATGCTAGTTTCTACCAGTATTTTTTTTTAATATTAACATATCTTTCTGGAAATAATTATGCTCAGAATGAATTATTGATCATAGCCTACATATCCTAGGTACAACTCATCTACATTTTTCTTAGCCCTCTCTTCATTTCAACCATATACATTTACTACATCATTTAAAGTTTTGTTGCCGTTATCTCAAGTATATAACAACTTCATTTTTGAGCGTATCTGAAGGATTTCTCACATTATTCCTATATTTTCAAAGAAGTACTTTTTAAAAAGTTTATAGTTACTGAAGAAAACCATTATCATCTTTACTTGAGATCAAATATCTTTTCATCTTTAGGGTAGAACCATAGAAATAAGTAAATAATTGATAAATAGATGATAAATAGATATAGATACACCTACATATGCATGCATAGAGACATTTATGCATGTATACATACATAATTAGCAAAGAAAGATGTATACATGGTAAACAAAGAGGTAGTTATATAGACAGAAAGATTGATATATAGAAGAAAGACTATAGAAACATAGATGATGGATACATGATTGAAAGATGGATAGATAGATAGACACACAGATAGATAGATAGATAGATAGATAGATAGATAGATAGATAGATAGATAGATATAATAGATACATACATATATACATACATACATGGATGGTTAGGTAGATAGAGAGATAGATAGATAGATAGATAGATAGATAGATAGATAGATAGATAGATAGATGATTGATAGATAGATTGCAGGGCTCATATTTGTAGGAAATTCAACACAGACTACCTGTCATCTTGACAACTGATTGTTTGGGTCATGATTAGAAGTTACATAAAGTTAAAATCTATTCAAGAATATAGTGAGCCCTTTTTCTATCAACATTTAATGCTAGGGTTAATCCCATGTGTTCAAGTCTTCTTTGAGTGTCTAAGTTCATGAAAAATAAGGAAGTTATGTATTATTTCTAAGCAAATAATATACAAATAATTTTTTAAAATATATGTTACAGATTTTACCAACTTTAAATATTACCAGTTTTCATAGTAAAACAATGAACCTCAAGTCAGTGGAAAGGTGAAATATTAGTTACTTTCTGAGTTTAGAAATGATAAGCTTTCCCATGGTATGTAAAGAGACTTCTTTTTAAAAGACTGTGTTACCTATTTGTGAATCTAATTTGGAATAAGAGCTTCTGATTCAGTCTCTCGAGAGCTATGAGAAAGTGGGAATTTACAATAAGTTCACTGATGGGGGTCAGTGTCCACAAGTCACATGCAGAATTGGAACATGAAAGTAAATGACATAAATGCCCATAACAATATATAGATTATCTGGAGTATTAAGAAGAAGCTACTGGGCATGGTGGTGCACGCCTTTAATCCCAGCACTCGCACTCGGGAGGCAGAGGCAGGCAGATTTCTGAGTTCAAGGCCAGCCTTGTCTGCAAAGTGAGTTCCAGGACAGCCAGGGCTACACAGAGAAACCCTGTCTCAAAAACAAACAAACAAAAAACAAAAAAAAAAAGAACAAAACAGAAGAAGGAGGAGGAGGAAGAGGAGGAAGAGGAAGCTATACATATTTATTTAGGATGAAATATAATGTGATAGTTAATATTATCAAATTATCACATAGTAAAAAAAACAGAAATAGAGGTCCCTGGCTGTGCCCATGAGTATTAGCTTGCTTATATGCATTGGGGTTGGATGGTCTGCCCTCTCTGGGTAGCTCCATTCCTTAGCTGAGATTTTTTAAGAGCAGAATAATGCATTCACCATTCCTTGCTTTCTGGCAGTTACTGTGATACTAGAAGCTGCTTCAAAGTGCTACCATCTTTACTTCCCTTCCACAATAAACTGCGAGCCAGAATAAACCTTTTCCCTCTTAAACTGCTGTGTTCAGGATATTTTTTCAAAGTAGTAGAAGTGAAAATAGAATGGTTGTTAAATGATGTTAGAGTTTAACAATTCAGTGTGGTATATTTGGTAAGGATAGTAGAATATGTCAAAGAAGGAAAAAGAACTAGAAATAGTGTAGACTGTGTATAGATACTTACAAGAGGTTAAATTTGGAGTGCTGGTCAAGATAAACAGTATGATGAAATGCATAATTGTTGGTTTATCCTTTTTCTCCTGAGAATATAAGAATATCTTGCTGTTTAATATAGCTTCATTCAAGAAAATAAAGTCCAGAAGAGTCTGCCATGCTGATGCTCTGTAGTCTATAGAAATGTGAGAACATGAGAGTGATGAGTTTTATTGGAGTGCCATAGTGAGAAATAAGGACAAATGCCTGTGATCTTGACAATGAGAGTTGGAGTTCTGGCTGGTATAGAGGATGGGAGAGGGGGAAGAAGGACTCACCCAGCTGTTTTCTGCAGACACAAGCACACACTCACACACACACACACACACTCACATCCTTCATTCCTAGATATTAGCCACCAGAGATGGTTAATTTCATACACTACGTGTTGACTCTCACTATGTGTTGACTCAATATTCCTGAGCCGTCCTCTCATAGTCTTCTATATGTTTTTACATCTCCTCATTGCTTATCAATAATACTTTGGTTGTTCCATTCTTTTGCTTTTCCTTTAAATGTATCACTTAATAGAAATAATTAGGGAGCTTGAACATTTTTCAGCAGCAGGCGTCTTTATTAGCCTTTAAGTATACAGAAATATCCTTTCTCGCCCATAGTGCCGAACAGCGTGGGTCATGACTGTCATATCAGTGAATTAAATTACTTTTAAAAATAAAAGGAATAGATTACAAAAATGTATACCTAAAGAAGTTCTCTAGCTGACTGAAAATTTACAGACAATTCACCACCAATGTAAAATAAATCCACCTACAAGTTGCTATTTAGAAAACAAGATGTGCAGGGCGTGGTGGGACATGCTTTTAGTCCCAGCACTTGGGAGGCAGAGGCAGGGGTATTTCTGAGTTCGAGGCCAACCTGTTTTACAAAGTGAGTTCCAGGACAGCCAGGGCTATACAGAAAAACCCTGTCTCAAAAAAAAAAAAAAAAAGAATGTAATGATAGTTGTTAAATTTACCCAACTGAATTAGTCCTAACTTCAGTCCAAATGTGTACATCACCAAGTTGTGCAAGTTATATCTGGAAGGATGGCAGTCAGCAATACCATCAATGATAAGAACATGAATAGGACCAAGTTAATATTCTCAAGTTGGCAAGACACATAAAGAGCCTAACTAAGAATACTTAACATTTCAATAACTGCTATGCAAAAAATAAACAAGGTTTTGAAAAAAAACAATAACTCATATATGTAAACCTGAATGGAATGCCATTTTAGATAAGGTGGTTAGAGAAAACCTCTCTGGAAACATGACATTTTAGCAGAGGATCAAAAGATTATCATAAGCCCATTGGGGATAGGAAGAAAGAAAATTAAAATGTACAAGAAAAAGACAGCATGCTCTATATAAAAACAAAACCAAAAACAAACAAAACAAAACAAAACAAAACAAAACAAAACAAAACAAAACAAAAAACAGTGAATCAGTGAGTACCAAGATATGGCCTTAGGAGAAGGCTGAGTTTTGATTGAGAAATAGGAAAAGGGCATGTTTTTAACTTCTGCACAAGAAGAAGCCATGGTGGGACAAATGTTTATGATTCAATAACCTTAGGACCCAATGACCTCTTTCACATAATCACCAGAGCTCTCTCCCCTGTGTTCAGAGCTCTCATAGCTCAGGAGCTGGCTCACTGCATTAAGAGCATCCCTTAAGCTGTCCACTCAAAGGTCAGTCGGCTTTGTTACTGCTGAAGTATGTTTGATCCAGTATGACCTCAGGGGTGACTTTCAAGCTCCCACCTGAAGCTTTCCATTTGAATTCCAAGTACCAAGGTTGTGTGAGTCCAGCTTTTTGTGTAGAAGCCACTGCGAGCTTTATTCTGGGCGAGACCTGGGTCTTCACTTGGAAATCCACATGGCTAACATGCTGGGAACTCTTTTCTCTCTGCTCTCTTGACTCTCAGTATTCAGTCTCAATGACAGGCAGGAAAGGCCAGGCTCAGCTCACTCATTAATCTATTAATAATCTTCTTGAATAAGCCAGCCTCATTTTATTCTTCCTTATAGATCCATAACTAGATGCCTAGATTAAAAAGGGGAGCCCAAATGCTCTAAAATTGTTTTAGTTTTTAAATGATTGTAATGTAACCCATGAACTTTAAATGAAACTCAAAATCCCATGTCCTTAAGTATTCTAGCATCCCTTTGCTCTAATAAAAAACTAACCAAAAACAACTTAGAAGAAGAAAACGTTTATTTATATTATGTTTTCAGGTTATAGTGACAGAAGAAAATCAGGAGAGGAACCCAAGAAGGAACATGAGTGGAAACCAGGGAATATTGCTTGGTGGCTCACTTATTACACTTGGACTCATGCTCAGTCAGCTTTCTTATACCACCCATGGCCACTATCCCCAGACACAATGTTATTCAGAGCAAGCTTGCCATTTCTACATCAATTAAGTACCAAGACAATTCCACAGACATGCTCATAGGTCTGATCTAATGGATATTCCTCCGTTGAGGTTTTCTTTTCCAAGAATTCTAGGCTTTGCCTACTTGAGAGTTAAAGCTAACTATGCCACTAAGTAATGTTATATTAAACACAGTTCCTTGCTTATTCATTCATATATTGCTTATGCCCATTTTCACAGTCAAAATTATGTCTGTAGTTAACAATAGATTCTGTGTGAGTTGAAAGACTAAACTATCACTGACTCCTGAGTTTGCCAATCGCTGTGATGAGTATCTGTCATGTGAGTAAATGAATGAACACATAAATAAGTGAGTTATGTTAGCAAATTCACTTTTATATAATTACATCTTAATAGTATATACTTGATGGCAGAGATCCAGCCATTACCTTAGACCTGCACATATTTCATTTAAAATATAAAACCAACATTATTTATGTACCATTTTGTTTTGGTGCTCTAAAATACAGTCAATCAGAATAAAGCATAA